>NW_017264196.1:1799325-2203061 GCF_001619985.1 Xylona heveae TC161 | reverse complement strand
CCCCCCCTTGTCATCCATATCTGATACCCCGATTGCACCTGTGGCTCTCGTTCGGGTTATCGCCGTGCCCTCTCTCTCTCTCTCTCTCGCACTCGCTCTCTCTGTGCTCTTCGTCCTGGGCGTGCTCTCTCTTGCTCTGTGTGTCTCTCTCTGGGCAGATGTTCGATTGTCCCTCTGAGCCCATTCCCCTCTCCCCCCATCCGTGACTTGCTTTTGGCCGCTCTGCCACTCGTTTAGCTCTTGGGATCTCGCGCAACCCTTATGCCTTGAGATTCGTCGTCGCCTGTTATCTCCCGTCGCCCTTTTACCCATCCCTCCCCCATGCCCGGACTCTCCCACTAAAGATATCCTGGATACTTTCAACGGAGGGAAGCCAAAGCAAAGCCCAGATTCAAATTAAAGAAGCCTCTCCCGGGAAGTGTTGACGCACCCTTCCCAGTTCTCCTACAGACCTTCAGATTTATCTACCCACAAACCCTCCCCAATCTCTTGATCGTCTTTGTCTATAATTCACCCACTCCTACCTTGACCTCCATCTACATCTTACACAAAGACTTTTGTCTGTACAAACTCGCCCTACGGATATTTCATTCTTCAAAGGCGACAGCATAAACAGTCCATTGTCGGTCTCGTCGTTTCTACCTTGTTCCCTGCCACCGCAGTTCTATCGGAAACTTATCTGAGTCGTCTCGGTCTTGCTTCTGCCCGCCCCGCGTATCACATCGTCGCGAGAGCTTGGACGTTCACCGACCACCACTCTCCACACACCTAAAACAGACAAAGCGAGTCTACACCGCATTTTGCAAAGCATCACAAGTCCCGTCACTTGGGACATCCACACCCCCGAAAAAAAATAAACCATGACTTCCTTTGCTACTCAGAGTACCGGTTATGATTTTTTCCGGCCGTCGTCTTCGCTTGATCTTCAGCATCAATTCTTTGAGGACGAGGAGTCAAGTATCCTCGACGATAACATTCTCGACAGCGCCGTTGCCATGTCCCCCCAATTCAGCCAGCGAAGGGATTCCTTTGCCGACACGACAGCTTTCTTCTCGCCCAAGGAGCAGAGTGTAGGCTGGGCGGATTTTGACGACAAGTTCATGGGTGTTCCTGACCGAAATTCTACTTCATTCTCCACCAATCCCTTTATTGAGCAGAGCAACAACCCTTTTATGCGTCTCGAGGCCGCTCAAGCTGCCACCTACGGCCAGCAGACGTCTGCGTGGCCCATGGTCGAGGATCCCGGTGCGGTGACTCCAACTGCCGTCTATGATGGTTTTCCATCAGAGTATGACAACCGGACACCCTCTTCATTTCTTCCTACGGCTCCTGTTGCAACCGCCACATTCCAAGCTGCTGTGCCATCTACGAATCCTCTCAGACCTGGTTCTGTATACGTTCCATCGGCAGCATCGACTGCAACGAATGTATCCGTTCCGCCGTCGCCTCATCCCACCAAGGATTGGATGTCATCGATGGCTCAGCAATCATCGGAAAGCTTGGCAGCTCGCTCAATCCCAAAGCGCATGCGCCAGGAAAGCCCGCCCCGACCGTCGTCAACGTTGCACATGCGACGAGACGGGATTCGGAAAAAGAATGCTCGCTTTGAAATTCCCCCAGAACGAAATCTCAACAACATTGACCGATTAATATCCGAATCAAACGACGATCAGGAAATCAAGGAACTCAAGCAGCAAAAACGTCTGTTGAGAAATAGGCAGGCCGCGTACGAACCCTCTCCATCATTGTTGTCCTTTTTTCTTTTTTTTTTTTAACACCCCGCGTCAGGTGTACCGTCACCTTTGTTGAAATACTAACATTTTTGGTTCTAGCCTCGACTCTCGTCAGCGGAAAAAACAACACACTGAGAGGCTTGAGGATGAGAAGAAGCAGTTTACCGCCATGATAAATGAGCTAGAGGAGCAGCTCGCAGACATGAGGATTCGCGAATCCGAGTACCTGCATGAGAAAGACGAATGGCATTCGCAGCAACAGCAGTGCAAGCAATACATTGAGACGCTTGTCCTCGAGAAGGAGGAGATGGTCCGCGCTCACACTCTTGAGACGGGTGATCTTCGCAAGAAGAATGCCTATCTTACGGAGCATATCCAGAAAATGGAAAACACTGCAATGTCGGCTGCTCCAAGCTCTTCAGGCTTCTCTGCCGAGTTCTCTTCTGAAATGGATGGCTTAACAATGGATGAATCTCCTTGGGATAGCCTTTTTGTCAACGACTTTGGCATCGACAATACGGAACAGCCAACGGAAACAAGCCTCGTCGTGGCGAAGAAACCCGAGAAACCTTCCTTCAAAGACGAAGACAAGCCTGCCGCCTCTGGTTTGTTGCTTATGGTAAGCAGAGACATGTTGGTTTTCCTGCTGTCGTTATTGCATGCTAATATTCTGCTTTTTAGCTTCTGCTTTTTGGCGCCTTTGTCGCATCCAAGAGTTCATCTCCGACTCCCCCATCCATTCCTCGTGTCCCTGATGACATTCGCGCTGCGTCCGCAACGGTACTCGACAACATCTTCAAAGATGCTGGCCTGCAGACTTCAGACTCTCGAATTGCCGGCGTAAGCCGTGTTGAGGCTCTGGAGCCTGCCCCTTCAGGCATGTCATGGTCCTCGGCGCCAACGGGCAAGACGACGATGAGTGGTTCCGAGCTGGCCAGTATGTCTGCAGGGCCATCAACGCTTGACGTTTTACACGGCCAACTCGCAGGACCGACGAGGGAGCAAGAGGGAGAGCAACTGTTTTCTCTCTCTGCAGAACAGTACAATGGCGTTACATCACAAGATTTCCTCCACAGCCGTGATGCGCCTACTCCCCCTCGACGGAATCTCGGCGAGACACTGGCTGCCATGCGCGGCAACGACAAAGGCTCCGCTGCCGAAGTCTACACGCGATCGCTCATGTGGGATAAGATTCCCACCGAGGTCGTGCGTGACTTTGCCAAGATGGTGGCCGAAATCAATGACGACCATCGCGGAACAGTGAGCGCCAAAGACGGTATTTGATGATACGCCAGAATTGTGAACCCGAACGAATCAGCAATCAGATTCGCAAACTCATACACTCATTTGGCGATCCATCGCTATTAGTGGCCATGTATGAGCAGTTCGGTGTTGGTTGCGGTACGCTACGTTATATAATACCCGAGCCATGTCGCAGCCGAACTGTGAAAGATGTGCCCACCACTAGCCATACCGAGCCCCCTGTCTTCTCCCCTCCTCACCACTGTTGATATATTTCCTTTTCTTCCGTTGTCTACGATGCTCAGGCCCAACGTACTACTAGGTCCTGTGCTTTTGAACTTTTGCCTCCCAACTTTGTATATTCACGGACACATTGGACGATTAATCACCAATCGTGCTGTCCATCTACAATCCTTTTTTCACTTTCGGTATCTCTTGTAACTTGTTATTATGCAGTTTGCGGTTGATTTGTCCTATTTAGCGGTACCATTACTGGGTATTATCTTTGGTTTATTTTCTTGTTAGCTTTTCTATATGCAATTAGCAAGCGATGGCATACTTATGATACATACGGGAGGTTCATGACTTTATAGTATATTAGTTTCTTTTTTTCTTTTCTCTTTCATCTCTTCTCATCTTTTTTAAACTTTCTATTCTTCTTTTCGGGCTTGCATTCGTTTTCTTCTTGGATTTTCCTTCCCTTTCTCCTCGGGATCTTGGACAGTTCCCTTTCTTTCTCTGCCTATTTGGCTTCTTTTTTTTGGAATCCTCTTTGTCTTTGTTTGCAAATAGTTGGATCATGTCCTTATTTTTCACTTGTGTTTTGCCTCTTTTTTAATTTTCCTTCTCCCGTCCCTCACGCCACTAACGTCACTCACGTGTATTGTTCTCATCTCTCTATCTCTCCCTCTTCTTTTTATCCCCTGCAAACGAACAAACGAAGGAACGAAAACGAAACGAAACGAAATGAGCGATTATTTTTTGATGTATTTATGACATGCATGACCATTTTTTCTTATGAACCATTTATGCTATGACGCATATGACGGATATGATACTTGAATGACCGGTACGAAGGAACGTCTGATAACATTTTTTTGTGTGGCCTGGCCCCGCCGGTGCTTTTATCGGGGATGAATTTTCAGATCAATCGCGTTTGTCTCTTTTTTTTCTTTTCGGATGTTTGACCTTTTCTTCTGGACGTTTTGGGCATTGTGGGGTCTTCGGGGATTCGGGGATTCGGGGAATCGGGGCTTGTCTTGGGGCGGGTTAGGTTACCCATTTCTTCTTTTACTTGGTCGGTCACATATTTGCTACCTGGGAATAGTCTTTTTTGGGGGGGAATTGACTATGGGATTTTACTGTCCGGTTATACTTGGGTCCTTGGATACTTGGTTTATTTATCTTTCTACAATCCGGTATTTAATCTTGGGGATCATCTATCTCTATATATATAATATATATATACGGTATATTTCTTCATTATATGGAATAAGCAGCAAAGATCCAAGAACCGAGTCCATGTTTATTTTATGCAATTTTTTAAATTTGAAATGGTTTTGAAATGACTGATACTGATAGGAACGTGGTGGTATAGATCTTAAATTCCGTAGAGAGGGGACCCTATATATAAAAAAAAAGATATCGCTCGATGAGGGTTTTTGGCGTGACTAGACAGAGAGAAGAGATATACCCAAGGGCCCGCGAAATGCAATGCAGAAAAAAAGGTCAGAGGTATAATACAGTATGCCGTATCCAGAAATATGAGATGAACTTGGGAAAGAAAAGAACGAAAGAAAGAAAGAAAGATGCGTAACGGCGTGAATGCGTATGCGTATGCGTGTAAAATTCAAGACTATTTTGGATTATATTTGTCTTTCCATATCCTGTGTCATTGGGCGCATGTCAGCTTCTACAAGACCTTCAAGCCACGGGAAAAGTAGGCCAAGGAACAGAAAATGTCGGAACAAAAAATGTCAAAACATAAAGGCCAACAAAAAAAAGGTCATCAGGATAAAGCTGCTCGATCATCCGTCAATGTGCAACTTCCGCGCTGGGAAGGCGTCACGTGGCGGTGTGTGGGTATGATCGATTTGAGGAAACAAACAAAGACAAGGGTGCGGAAAGCCGGCAAAATGAAAATTAGCAACAAAAGACCAAACGGCCAAAGACAAAAATCCGGAAGGCGACAGGAAGAAAAAGTGCGGCAAAAGTGATAGTAAACGAATGAGTAATAATGCAATGCAGCGACTTTCTCCAGGCGGTGAACGTCGGATTTGGCGCCAGGGCGCCGGATACCACGCGAAACGCTGGCGATCCTTGGAGACCCGCTTGCAGGGATCATGACTGAAACGACAACAATGCAATCCCGCCACGCCATTACTGACTATACACAAAAACCAACACGGGACGAACGGCAGCACGAGCAGACAAAGGGCGAGACGGGGGAGTATGGAAATGGGGAAGACAGAGAAAAGGGCAAGGATTTAACTGGACCAAAGATGGACGCTAACTCACCATGAGTTTCCTAATGTTTTGTTGCCGTTTTGTTCCGCTAATCGGTAGTATTTGGCCGCAGTGTACTAATATCAATCAGCAACCGTCAACCAACCATTAGTTGCGACTTCGTAACAATGTTTCTCTCCCCTACTCTGCAATACGCTGCGTACAGAGCGCCTTCCGTCTCATCTTGCGAGCCCACCGAGTCTGGAAGCCAGTAGGATAACTGACCGAAAGACTAAGGTGACGATCCCAAATAGCGGCATTATCGATGCATTTGAGGCATGCACGGCCTGCTTGATTCCACCGATTTGGGATTTGAAAAGAGACGGAAATGTGGCAAAGGTTGGAAAAAAAGAAGCTCTCCATGTCGAATCATGAGACAGGATTGAATGGATCAACATCAGCACTCACCTTATCCTTGCGCGTACCAAACCCATCTAGATAGCACCGCGCCACTTCGTTCATGGCATCCGTGTCTCCGAGGTTCGCTGCTGTCTCGTAATACTGTTTGGCTGCGACAGGGTCCTTGTCAACACCCCAACCATGACGGAAACAGTTTGCCAGCTCATAGATTGCCAGTACTAGTTCGCCCTTTGCTGCGCCACCCTTCTTCATGCCCGATGCTAGTGCTTGCGCCTCTATCTCTGCACTATTCGATGCCGCGTACGAAAGATAGGTGACTGCTCGGGGCAAGTCTGGTGGACAGCCCCACCCGTGTCTGGACCAGGGCATGATTGTCAGCAAATGACATGTGGTGTTGATAGGACTATGAAAGTCCAGTCTGAGAATATACAACGTGACGAGGTTGGGAGTTGCATACCTCAGGGCGAGACCGTATAAGACCTGACTCAAGGCATTGTTTTCGCCTTCTGGATCGGCAAGACGGCCAAACATTGCCGTAGACCTCTCAAGGTCTGTAAAAAATTAGCTTGGCTCCAATAGAAGGATTTGTCGGTTTCCATCAGCTTTTCCACCCACCTCCATTTTCATGCAACCTGATAGCTTCTTGAATGTTCTCCTGGTAAAACCACACAACTTCAGTATCTATAATCCTCTTCAATAGATATCCAATATCTCAATTGAACATACGTCTCCCGCTTTGTCGCTGATGCTGGATCTTCTTGACCTTGAGCCTTTTTCTCCACGGATATCTAGAGTAGCTCCGTTGGATTGCGCTGCACTCGACGATGAGCCAGGCGCGGTTTTAGGTCTGGAGTGGGGCGTTTCTCTCGCGAGCATTGTCGCTCGTTGCTCCCATTTCATCTCTCGCTCATCTTTTGTGTTGAACGCCTCATCATTGATCACTGGTAAGTTTGAAGGGACGTAGACCGACTTTGTCTTTGCTGCACGAGAGCTGGATTTGATATGGAGCTTCTGTGAAAAGCTTCTCTGGAGCTTCCCCGGTTCCGGAGGTTTCGGAGAGCTTGACTCTAACTGCTTTTGCGGCGCCGGAGCAGGGGAGCTGCGACGGAACCTCCGTGACAATCTATGCCGCAGCGGCTGATTTTCTGGCTGCTTCTTCTCTGACGAGACTGGTTCATTGGTGTCCCCGGAAAACGTTGGCGGCTTGATGATCTCTTGCGTTGTCGTCGTGGTCCGCATGAACGTAAATTCAGGTGGCGCAGATACCTTGTCGTTGTCATTTGCTGCCGCATCCTCACTGATCTTATTCTTCTTCTTTAAAATGTCTAACATAGGCATTGTCGTAATTGACGCCTGCCGGGCTGATCCGAGCTTAGACGCCTCAAAATTGCGGGGTATTACAAAGTGGATTGAATTGTGCTATCTGACACCAAATGTAGCTCGCCAGAAGAAAAAACTTCGCTCAGTCACATATAAATGAAAGCTCTGGCTGCTTCCAAAACGGTAGTTGTTTCATGAGGAGTTTTATTTATATCGAGCAAATTGTTGCCAAGCACCGAAGGTGGCTGCGTCGAGAAAATAAGAGGTGGCAGGGTCGGGTATGGAGCTATACTCGTCAACGCATATGATCGCCATGACAAAGCACCCGCCAGGCTACCCTTAAACCGTACTATTCTCAGTCTTACTTCTGACACTCAGTCGAGAGCAAGCACAGGGGTTTTATACTGCGAATGAGGCTGTGCAAACAATACACGCGGCACAACCTCAGATATAGACCGAGAGAAGGGAAGCACCGATCCATAATATTCATCTTCGAGACGCGATGATTGGGGACGTCTCATCAATCACATTATATTTATGCTCAGATAGGAGCTCCAAAATCATCACAATGAGTAGTTGATATGTTATTACGATGTGACGGTGAAAGTGTCGCTCATGGCGACAACAAGGATGATTGGATTATACTGTGCCCGATAACTAGCTAAAATCCCACAATTTCACTAGTAGACTATCCTGATATGCCGGATCCGTACTTTTTGTAAATATCGTCTTGGGTATCTCATATTCCACCACTGGTGTCTTCTTCATTTCCTTCGAAAGCTCCATTTCTTGCATCTAAATCATTTGTTAGTAAGGATTACTGCCTAACGAGCCGGGAAATCACTCACGCTTTGATATGAAAGATCCAGGAAATCTTCCAAATTGTAAGACAGCTTTGTAAACTGCTCTGATATTATTTTTGCGAGGGTTGCTACATTCGGGTGATAATGCGACTGCAGAGTCACAATCTCCCAAATGCTACTGTCAATAGCGTTGGTCTTCGTCGGGTCTTCCTCTGCCATGTCAAATGGATCGTTCATGCCTTCCCGTGTAAGACGATCTTTCGCATCATCCCCCCTCACTTCGCGATGCATCATAAAAGTACAAATTGGGTGCTTCTTGAAGAGATTATAGATCCAAGGAATGATAACGACAATGCCAGCGGGTGGTGCATTAAGTGCCAGCCGTGAGAGCCGCTTGATGAAACTGGCAACCAGAGCAGCTGGAAGATGCGAAGATGCGAGGAAAGTGTCGAGAAGCCGGAAGAACCGAGATCTATGTTTCGAATGGAGAATGTTCTCATCTAACAGGGAATAGAGCTTCGGATAAAACGCTGGGTAATCGAGATTCTTCTCCTGGATAAGATAGAAGAGTCCCGAAAGAGACAGAAGAGAAGTTGCTCCGCCGTAATTGTAGGAGTCCGTTAAAAAGTCCATGAGCATCTCCACTTTCACGAACCATGGCGCAATCCGATGGGAGATAAGCCCAAGTACGGTCTTTCGCTGCTCCTTATTCAGACCCAAACGTAACAAAGCCAACCATGCCTCTTGCACCTGCTTTTTCTGTGATGTAGGCGAAAGTAGCGCATGCGTTGGCTTCTTGGGGCGCTCCGTGTAGAATTCTTCCAAGTCGTCTTTCTTTTCTGGCGGATCTTCTATGGCGGAAAGTATTGATAAGACATTTCGTGATAGAGCAGGCGTAGGTTCGAGTGCGTCGGAGGTTAAATCGCTGAGTACAAGGATTAGAAACTGTTCTATCAAAAAAAAAAAAAAAAAAAAAAAAAAAAGAGAGTTCTTGTACTTACGCAACAATCGCACACGTGTAGAATCTGATATCATCGCACGCCGTCACAAAAGTCTCCACAAATTCTGTAATAATATCCGTGCCGTGCTCGAGCGTAAGAAGCTTGCGCACCAAGCTCGAAAATGTCGACGAGCGCCATGGATAATCCTCTGCACCACCTTTCATATTGCTTGCTTCGTCTTTGACCAAGCGCATGAGAAGAGACAACGCAGTAGTCTACTTCTTGTTAGAATTTCGCTTTGGGAAAGAAGAAATCCATGGCATACCTGATCCCCAGGTGTTCCGTCGTCTAAAAGGTCCAACAAGCCTGTGATGTATTCCCCGTAGCGCTCTCTAAGCCATTGTACAATGACAACTTCGTTCTCTGCCGATCCTTTCGACTTCGTCATGCAGCCCGCAGCCCGTAGGCGACAAAAGACTCGACATAATGAAACAGCGGCGGTCAAATGATCATCAGATTTCGAGGTCCGCTGCCGTAAAAGGCCAATTAATTTGGCTATATTGTTGTAATGGCGCCTAGACTCTAGAATTTGGCTCTCGAGGAGAGGGATTTGCGACTGAGAATCTTCGGTGGAAGATTCATTCTTGGAACCCTTTCCTACTTTTCTCTTCGCAGAACTCTTCTCGGGAAGGACTTCCGTATCTCTCTTCCTCTTTTTCGCCGCGAGTTTGTTATCGACGAGGCCGGGCATTTTATCGTGTTTTGAATGAAATTTAATTGAATAAACTCGCTTTGCTCGGATATCGTCATGAAAATTGAATGGTTAGTGATTCTTTGTACGCAGAGACGTTCCCCAACAAACGCTTATCCTAGCCGAGCAAGAGCCATAACCTCCATCGTCGAACATCCTTCACAAACCACGAATTCCATCTCCACTCTCATCGCAATGGCCTCCCGCTTGGCTAGAAGCGCCGTCGGTCAGTCAATTCGAGCTCGTATAATGAGACAATGTGCAATTGGAGCTTTTACTGACGCTTTCAAGGCGCTACCCGGCTCCGACCAGCTCTCCCGGCTCGCTCTTTTCCCGCACTCTCTTCCCTGACGACGACCCGATTCGCGTCCAATGTCCCGAGTGAGGACCCCAAGCAGAAGGCTCAGTCCATCTTGGACTCCCTTCCCGGAAGCTCCTTGGCTTCCAAGACCGCGATCCTTTCCGCCGGTGCCGGTCTCTCCATTGCCGCCATCAGCAATGAGCTCTACGTCGTGAACGAGGAATCCGTCGTCATGTTCTGTCTCCTCAGCGTCTTCTGGGCTGTCGGCAAGTACGGTGGTCCTATGTACAAGGAGTGGGCCGATGGTCAGGTTGCCAAGCTCAAGGGCATCCTGAACTCTGCCCGTGAGGATCACACCAGTGCGGTTAAGTCCCGCATCGAGAGCGTCCAGCAGCTTGGCGGCGTCGTTGACGTGACCAAGGCTCTTTTCGATGTCTCGAAGGTATGATCCGAGTAGAGCTCTGCGAAGTCCACTAAGCATTTTGTTTCTCACTTCTCCATAGGAGACCGCCCACCTTGAGGCTCAGGCCTTCGAGCTCGAGCAGAAGACTGCTTTGGCCGCCGAGGCCAAGACCGTCCTCGAATCCTGGGTTCGCTATGAGGGCCAGGTTAAGCAGCGCCAGCAGCGTGAGCTTGCCGAGTCGATCATCGCCAAGATCAACAAGGAGCTCGAGAACCCCAAGAACCTTCAGCAGATCCTCAACCAGAGCGTCGCTGACGTTGAGAGTACGTTTCCCTAACCGAATGGACGAATGGCCTTTATGGAATTTACTAAATTCTTTGTAGGAATTGTCGCCTCTAAGACCCAGTAGATTCCTCATCTCCAGTTGTCTTTGCTGAAGAGAAATGTTCAATTAGAACCTGTTACATAGCAACTGTGGAATAGTCAATGATCGTTGAGGTGTCATAGAGATTGAACGTCGTCAATTCGTGATGCTTATGAATGGTGGGATATATGAATTTTGGAACCTAAAACACATGCCCGATTATGTGCCACTGATCACTGTAAATGTATCCATGGGTAAACAATGAAGATCCAAGATCTCCAAAGGCGACACAGTATTGGAATAAGGATGTGAAAGGAAATCAGACACACACCACAATTTCGAGATCTAAAGAGAAGATCAGTGGCCCTATGGCCTGAGTTGGGCCACTTATCAAGGCTCACCGCGTCTCCTATTCCTTTCCTGATGCTCACTTAGATTTTAGAACAAAAAGAAGTTGAAAGAGACCAAAGTGCCTCTAATGTCTACGACTCTTTTAACACGATTCCATTTTGCGTCTACCTAGCAAATTTTACGGGATATTTTCTCCCCTTTCTGCCATTACACTTTAGTGTATATTAACGGTATTTTGGTATTAAATGCTGATCAATGATTGTGCTAATCACCTGTCTCTAAAATCTCCATAGCACGCTCCCAATACGTATACAAGTCAGCCGAAGGTGTCGTGCCCACGCATTCGTTAATGAAATCACCGAATCCATTCTGATCGCCCTTCTGAAGTCCTTGACGCACCGCATCTGTACACTGACTAGTCAGAAACCAGGATCCGGAGGCAAAAGAATACTGATCAGGCATGACCAATTCAAGAACAGCATTCAATCGATCTGGCGTGAAGCTGGCAACGTCGTTCCCAGAAGAGCTCTGTTGGACTTGAGATGCAAGCGCCGGGATCGAGCGAGCGTACAGAAGGTTGTAATTCGGCATCTGCATATTGCGAGCTAATTAAGAAAAATATAACATGTCAGCTTCAATTGCAAAGATACATTATCCGCAACCAATAACCAAAAGGGTACCATAGGCTACTTACTTCCCTGACCGGGCCTTCCAGGCACGGGATAATGATTCCGATTATATTTAAATTCGCCGCTCTCGTGAGCCATGATGCTGAGAACGGCAGCTCTCTCGCCTGCTGATGTGATACGGTACGTTTCAAATGCCTGATTGATGAATGGCACGGCTTGAGCGGCTGTTCGGCATTCGTCTGCGAAGGTGGCTCCCGAGCAGGAACCGGAGCTGGGAGCAATCTGGAGGAGCTGAGACTCGGAGATGGCGTGGGAATTCGGAGCCAAAGATGGCTGTGATTGTGTTTGGGCAGTTTGCGTGGGAGCTGCACATTCTGCGGCTGTAGAAGATATGCTGTAGTATGAGGGATTGGAAGGGATACTGGATGGAATCGGGCCAGCCGATGCCGTCAGAATGAACATGAGAGTGGCAGAAAGGAAATAGAACGATGGAGATTTAAATCCCATCTTGGTAAGCTGGTTTATGGTCTTCGTTAAAAATGCGTAGGTTTGACAGTAGAGATATCTCCGGGATAGGGCCTTTCTCGAATGAAAATGATGATATATTTGCTGGAATGGGGCGGCTTCATCCCTGCTCTCCTTAATATAAGCAGGGAAAACGGATATTCTAATAGGCAATAGGAGCGTGAATGTTGATCGAGGGGCTCTTGTTCATGGTTGTCAGGGATATTGTGTACAGGTGAAGCAAACAATGCTTGATGACAATGAATGCACAGAACAAAGACTGAGATAAAGACCGTAGAGAAAGTAAATATACAAAGGAATTGTTTGACTTCGCTGTTAAAGAAAGAAAGATGAATGATTTATGATATTTCCTCATGTTGGCGACATGGCTCTTTTGCAATTCCAACAACGGGCATCAAATGAGATGACCAAAACCAAAGCGCCTCGAGCTTCAATCGGACAGCGACAACATTGTTTACACAATGAGAGGTGAAACTTCCACGCGCCTCAGTATATCAACGACATGATCAGAAGGAAGATGTCCACAAGTTGGCCACCAGTGTCAAAGCAGCTTCTCATCCAATCAACCAGTTACAGGACATGCAGATCATGACAACAGCTGCTCGTTTAGGCGCCTCGTGAAGCGAAACGAAAGCGAAGAGACAAAGTTCGGGCTCGGGGGCAAATTAAGCTTATACGCCATGACGAATGCGGTGAGGGAATGACTTGGCTGACTTTGCCAACGATGGACGAAATTATGTTTACTTTTGGATGATTTAAGGCAGAGATTTCCCCAAAGTCTTTCAACGGGGGCGACATCGAGCTCGGGCAGTCAACATCTTGGCCACGACATAACTAACCTCGCTCAAACAGAAGGCAAAATATGCCCTTGGATCGAGAGATGCACCTTTCTGGAGTCACTGAATTCAGAGGTAACAATGAAATGCAAGCTTCGAATGGCATGAGTGAACAAAGCATGGGGGGTGGCAAAGTGGAAGCGTTGAAGCCGTGCGGCCCCCAATATTGCTCGCCGATACTACTCCTAATAACCCATACATCGCTTCATGCTGTAGTTATGTCTTGCTGAATTGTAGCGAGCAGTGCTCGTATTTTCTTTGGCAAAAGCAATCTAGGTAAAACTAGACCGAGAGTCCAATAAGTACTAAATGGAGGCTAGCGAAACTGGATGAGTCAAAGGGTTTCATTGGGTTGGGCAATTTGGGGAATGACGAAAAGCCTCCTTCGATAATCCCGTGGCTCCTTCTCCTTGTTCCGTGCAAAAAACACAATATTATTGACCAATGCACAATGATTTGGGGGTGAGCTTTCGTTGGTGAACGCTGTAAAGTACAGTGGCCCATTCTCTGATATCAAAAGTACACATTGGATGCGTGGCGGATCTAGGTAAGCCTTGCTTACGGCGCTAAAAGGCCCTTTGAAGTAAGGCTTGTGAACCCCCCGGCTATTTTCAAAGTCGAAAAAGTTGGCGTGGGCCATCAATCATGCCATATCATTTTGTTGCCGTACTCAATACCGGGCTTATGCCAGGTTCATTCACAGAAAGGAGGTCCAAAGAACATTCACAAGTGAGCGGCTTGTGCGGCGAAGCGGAGAACGCTCAGAGGGACACCTCGTTGGTCTATCTGGACTTTTGCAGGCAGCCTCTCCGACTCTTTGCCCCAAGAAACAGCTTGGTCAAGGGCAAAAAGGACGCTGAAAAGGCGGCGACCATTGCCCCCCTTCGACTTCCCTTTGTTGCTTCGAACTCTATCGCCTCTCCTTTTTTTTCCCACCTCGTCATCGGGGCAACGCGTCTCCCTTTTTATTCACCCGCGGCAACCCCACGTCTCTTGGCCAGCAGACTACGCAACTCGATGCTTTACAATTACGTGGGGAACTACGTGTGACACCTCCGAAGAATGTAAGTGACGGCTCAATCGTACACAGGACAGGACGTGAGAGTTGAGGGAGCTTTTCTTCGCTTGTTCTTCGCTCGGATTGGTTGAAAATGCAAACCGGGGCAGGGCGGGCAAAGAGAATGGTTTAGTAAGCCCGTCGGTGGTGTCGGTGGTCGGAGTGTCGGATTGACTGACTCCCCTTCGCTCGCGTCACCCGCGTGCTCACGTTTCTTAAGGCTGCTGCCTAAATGATGCTCCACCAAACAGCGGATGGCTGTGTTCGGCTCAACCTCGATCCCGTCGTAAGAAATAACCATCCAAAACCCCCTCTCCCATTTCTCTCCATCTTGTACGCTTTGCTTTTCCTTTCTGCCACCCCATATGCATTCGTGACCGATTTCCTTGGCCCTCTGTCGTCTTCTAGCGCTGTCAGTATTGTCCCAGAAAGGAAAAGGCCATTGGTCTGCTTGTGTTATCATTCGAGTGATAATAGTGTTTGGCCCGCAACTATTGCTTCTTGCACTCCTTGTTCTTTATACCAACCGATCCGCACTCTTTGTCCAATCTCAAGCTCTTAGAGTGTTTTCATTGCCTCATTTCCATGAACCTGTGATTTCAGGCCTTCAATCGTGCTGCACGGCTCCGGAGACCACTTCTGTTGAAGCAATAACTTCAACCGGAGTGCCATATCCTCTTTTCCTCCGGGCCACCGCTTTATCCTCATCCTGCTGCTCATTTCGTGGGTTCCTTGAGGCCTTTTACACCTCTCAACCGCATTAGCAGCGCAATCAACTTGGCAACATTCCTTACTGCAAGTACGCTCCCCTCATATCTCGTCTCGCATTACTTCCCATTGACCATCTGATGCAGTTGAGCTGTGCAGTTTATATATTCGATCTGGGGTGTCTACCTTTTGTGTCATCACCTAGCAATCAGGCGTGAGTCATCCTGAATGAGTCGCCTTCCTCCCACGCTCGGCACCACACTAATCCCGCGTTCCCTTAGGTTCCCTGCCATTTGCCTCTTCCAGGTTTCGCCTCCAGGACTCCATTTTGGACGCCTTACCCGACACCATGGCCTCCAACTCTACTCATCCCCGCCGCGGCCGTGTTTTAAAGCCAAATGCCATCCCCCCAATTGCCGTTGGTCAATCCATCTCGACAAACACCCATGAAGGCTGGCGGAATTTATCACCATCCGTGTCTCTACGGAAGGGTTCGACCTTTCATAGTCCATCGTCGCCAGCATCCAAGGACGACGACCCAGTCATCAACGTTTCTCTACTACCGAGACGGTCTCATACCTCGACCCAATCTTTGGAAGCAGCTATCGCCGCCGGCGAACGTCGTATGGCCGCACTGATTGGATCCTTGGACCGAACCATCGCGGGCAACGGCTCCCCCGCCTCGAGCCCCCTCAACACTCTTCACAGAGATGCTCTGCCCCTTCCTCGCGGCCTCATCGACCCCGCCATGTCTGAGAGTGTAAACTCTCAACCCACTGGAACGACTACTCAGCATTCTGAAAAGCAACAACGCCGCGCCCGAGTGCGACACACCTCTGACAGCGGACTCGGCTCCAGCATCGGTGATTCTGTCCGTTCAAAGTCGAACCCTGTACACGAGATGAATCAACGTATGCAGCTCTACGGGATGTTCATCATGATGATTCAAGCTGACAAGTCCATAGTAGGATATGAGCACGAGCGTGCTCGCCATGCTGGCGCACCGTCCCGGACAAATACTCGCTCTGCAATTACACGGTCTTTGGACCCTTCTGCTGACCATCACGGCCAATGTCTTTCCGAGTGCGCCGCCAAGCACATCAAGGCGCACATCATCGACCCCCTCTTGGAGGAGTTGGGTCTGAAACCCTTCCATCCTCTTGTCCGTGACATGCCTCGACGGATGGAAAATAAAGAGATTACCTGTCTCCGGGACTTGGAAAAAACGCTGCTTTACTTGGCACCAGTGAGTACAAAACCCCTGAGGAGGGGAGAAGTCGTTTTGCTTATCTGTTTTAATTTCGAATTAAGGGTTGGGCCGTCTCTCGATCGTCTTATCTCGACTTCTGCGAGACCTCAATTCAGTGCATTCATACAACGGTCAAATATCTCAACGAGAAAGATCAGCGCCGTCCGACCGACAGACCTTATACTAACGGCTATTTCCTTGACCTCGTGGAACAGATTCGTCAGTACGCCAGCATGATTACTTCGGCTCGCTCAAGGGCCCAGTCAGGCCAGAGTCCGCGAGAATCCGACTATGACCCGTAAGTACTTCCACACTCCATCGTTGTTGTATTAGTTTCGTTAACGTGTTTCGTAGGAATGAAAAGCTTGAATTACGAGGCGGTTTGAGCGAGACTGGACGTCCTGCTCAACTCGTCAGAGTCAAAAACGGAAAGGTAATTCCAATTCCTTCATCCTCGAAGGATGGAAGGCCTTTCTCGAGTGAATCGGACTTTGGGGAATCTTCTCATGCAATGAAGAGAAGCCTGAGCGAGGTGTCATTAGAGGATGATGGCGTTCAGCGTTCAATGGCTCGGCGACGCAAGTCAATGCTGGGTGTTGAACCTGAAGCGCCCCCAGCCTGCGGTGAGTGCGGGAAAGTGTTCAAGCGTGCATGTGATCTCACGTAAGTCTTCCCCGAATTCTATTGATGGTCACTATGCTAATGTTCACTCCCAGAAAACACGTCAAGACTCACTCTCGCCCCTGGAAATGTTCAGAGCCAGGTTGTAAATATGCTGTTGAGGGTTGGCCGACAGAGAAGGAGCGTGATCGTCACGTGAATGACAAGCATTGTAAAGAGCCAAAGCTTTTCCAGTGTCAATTTTCTCCTTGTACATACCAGTCAAAACGGGAGAGTAATTGCAAACAGCACATGGAAAAGAGTCATGGCTGGACCTACGTACGAACGAAGAATAATGGGAAACGAGCTCAGACAGGGACTCCGCTGCAAACTCCCTCAACAGCAGGCATTGCTACGCCCAGTTCATTCTTGCCTGATCCTGTTACGCCCGTCACGCAAAACACCCATTCTCCCTTGATGGATGAAACCTCCACCGAACATTCTACTCAGCACCCGGCTTTGGAACTCGGTATCTCTCCTGCAACCAGCCTTTCATTCGACGACGCTTTAAACAGCCTTGAGGGTCAGTATGGATCGAATGACCTAGGGGCTGAGTTGGGCGCGCCGTGGAGTAATGCCAGCAATGACTTGTTCGGCATGGGTGGTTTTGACGATATGCCGCTCGACTCAAACAACATGAATACCGAGCTTGATATGGCCAATGCATTTGATCCAACCTTTACTCCGGAAATACCGGAGAACTTCAATGACAATTTCAACTTGTCTAGTGGCGACGCAGACTTGATCAATTACAACGCGCAGCTCCTGACTCCATCATATTCTGCTGAGCATCAGCTGCTTCATTCCTTCCCTTCTGGCGTGATGCTACCTGTCCATGCCAACCAAATGGGACAAGCTTCGATGCTTTCATCCGGGGTACAGCCCGATCTCATGTTGTACTCGCCCTGCTCGGCCAATGACCTGTCGGCGGACGAAGGCTTTGATGAGTTCACCGGAGAGTATGGGAAGCCCATCGCCGATTTCTCACTCTATGGCGACGCTGGCGAATCAAGCCAGACCATGGCGAGGAACACCCCAATGTTCCAGGATTGGTCTTTGCTGGGCAATCAACAAGCGCAGACTATGACAACTGACCCTACTCAGTGGGGAGTTGATACTATGCAGCTTGACGAGTAATGAAAGATTTTGGCCTCTTTTTCCTTTTTAGCGCTGCACTGAAGATCCCCTTTCATCATCATCATTTAGCCTCGATTTCAGCGTGTTTTCCCCTTTATCTTTTTTTTTTTTTTTTTCATTTGATATCTAATGGCTATGCAATGATTGCAGCCGATAATTTATTTCCAAAATTTGGACATTTCTGGAGGAAAATCTTACAGAACGAAATTGTCATGGACGCGAAGGGATATATACATGGACTTTGTTACTTGACGGGCACGTAATGGTTACGATAGTTCAAGAAATCCAAACTCCTCATCTCTTTGCAGCCACTTTGTGTCTGTTTATTGATTATTCTTGTGTGTGTGTGTGTGTGTGTGTGACCGAACTATGAGTACTCTGCTTGGGAGAAGAATTAGTTTCTAGCTACTTTTATTGGCTTCAATCCAAGGTGTCTTCAATCTTGATCCTGAAAAATATGGTTGCTCTCACAGCGGGCGTAGTAGTGCTTATTCCATCGTGTAGGGAAGGGAAGGGGAAGGAAAAGAGAGGAATGTCTTGGCAAAGTTGCCTCAAAAAGTAATGGGACAACAAAGTTTCGTCTACGCTTACGGGGACCATGGTCATTCGTCGTGCTGTAGGAATCATCAACATAGCTGGGCGAATCCCTGCCATTACAATCATGCATTTTGAGTTCCCTTGGCTTCGTAATAATTGACTCAAATTCTGAGCAGTATGCGCCTCCTTTGCCAAAAAGACAAACGAAAAATATGACTTGATGTTGTCGCTGCAGAATGTTAGTGTCACTACTAATTAACGCAACAGCTGTCGAACCGTTGGACAGCCCTATATAGTTGATGCTTTATACTCCGTAGTTCAGGTGGAAGCGACAAGGCCAGAAGAGTGGTACGAAGTCTCCGGTTATGAGACGGACCACATGGCTGAATGGCGGGCCAGAGCTCCTCCGAAGTCTTACCGGGGCCTCCGTCGTTAGGCAACCTACTACGTACTGCGGGATAACCGATCGGTGGGTAGTTGGGCTATTGGTAGAATGGGTCACGCTATCGTATATCTGAACACAGGAGAATCTTCAATGATATGTAAATGGTAGAATGGGGAGATGCTAGTTTTTTTCATAAAAATCTCTCAGGTCTCCCAAAAAGTGGGAATATCCCAGCTTTTTATGGAGTGTAGATATAAGCTAATCATGGATTATGGTTAAGCCATTATCCATTATCCTTTTGCAATAGCAACTGTGGTAGTGATAGAAGCAAGAGTGAGTGTTAAACAAAAGCAATTCCATCCTTAGTCATGCATGCCCCCCCCACAAGGAGCACCCCAGCAAAACCACCATCTGACCTTGGATGCTAGTTGGTCTGTGTTGATGCTTAACCTGTCATTTTGACCTCAAGTTTCTGTTGGAATCAAAGAAGGAGGAAGGAAACTGAGGGAGAAAAGCAGCCAGCTCTTTGTCAAAAGTTAGTGGGATTGGTGGTAACTCAGGGTCATTGATGGTAGTGTGTATAACCCTCTGATTGGTGGATGGAGTTGAGTTTGGACTGTATTGAGTATCTGTAGCTTCCTGGTTGTATTTGCCTTGTTGAGCAGAGTGTTTAGCAAGGCTAAGTTAGATTGGCAGCTTAGTGATCATGGTTTGAAGGGTGATGCTAGTATCCTGATTGATAGCCATGTGTTGGAAAATCTGTGTCCCCTCTCCCACAATCCTTTTCATCTCCTGCAGCAAGTGGATGGCTCTCTTAGCACCTAGATGCTCATCCCCCTTTGTGTTGAATAGATTGTCTAGTACATGCTCAACCACCATTGCCTTCCATTTTTGTATGACTGAGTGTTTGTCAGGGTGAACTGCAAAATTGTCCTCATCTAACCACTCCCAATCACTTGCCCCCTCTTTGTATTGGTATACCAATTGCCTGAAGGTGAGAGGGTCTTCCTACCCTTCCCATTTGCTTCCTCATATGATGTCTTTGGGGTCCATGTTTTCAACAGTTGTGCTCTGAGGGATGTACTTCCCATAATGATTGACTGGGATTGCTTGCAAGGAGATTGAGCCATCTTGTGGGTTTACAACCACAAGAATGGTTCATTTCTCTACCAGATCCCTAGTATAGAAACCAGCAATAGGATCTTTAATTTCAACAGTGGGTACACCATGCACTGCTTGTCCTCCTTGTTTAAATAGCTGAGCTTTGAAGCCACCAACCATTGGTGGCTTGTCATTATCATGTTCTCCACCTTTGTCTGTGTTGGTCTTGTTGAAATGCTTAACAATTAAGCCATGGAGTGCCTCTCTAGCAGTGTCATCATTACTTTCATCAATATAGATAGGCATGTCAATGTTGGTGGAAGGAGTAGGTGTCTCCTCCACCTTGACTTTCTAACAGTTCTGCTTTTTCTTTGGTTTGATGTGGTGGGGTGAAGGAAAATGCTTTGGTCTATTGTCTTTAATAGACATTCAATGGTTGTAATGGAAGTCTTACATAATGTGAATGTAATCATTATCTTCATGCTTGTTGTTTTCCCAACAGTAGTGGATGATGTCATGTAGGTTGTCCACACTGGGAATGTTGCCCACTTCAACAGCATGTTTGACCTGCTGTTTGGTGTTCTTGAGCTTGTGAGTGAGTGCCATTGCAAGATACTTGTTGAAATAACTTATTGCTAGCCAAATAGTTGAGCATGGAGATAGAAGTGGTCTCCTGCAAAGCAATGCAGAGTGTTGACCATGCAATATTGCAAAGTGGAGGAGTAATGATGTTAAACAGTTAAGGATGTAATGTGTAGGAATGAAAAAGTGAAAAGGCAGTTGAGCTTCTTTTTAAGTGATCACAAGTGGGAAATGCCTTGATAGTACAGCTTCAAAACAGGTTTTTTGGTGTACAGAGAAGTTGGTAAGCTAAAGGTAAGCTGCATGTGAAAAAAGAGATGAAACTTTGCAAAAGGAAAAGTGAAAGAAAAATGAGAATCAAAGTGAGAGGAAATCTTTAGTTTGTCATGATTTAGAGAATCAATGCTCTCTGACCTGGGATTCCACAATATGCCATTGCTAACCTTCCATACTCTATGGTAGTGGTTGGTTACAATTGAGGATCACTAGGGAAATACACTTTAAGATTGTCAAGGTGAATCTTATGAGGCTGTTAACCAGTTAGACCAGATCTGTATAATGGCTTGACCATTCCTGATACCTTGTTGGTGTTAATCTTGACTAGTTGTTGTGGTTCTGACCATTGAGGATCCAGTTTCTGTCCATAGTCCTTGTCTAAACTGAAATCCTGAACAAGGACTAGGTCCCCCTGCTAGGGTTTTGTCCACAATGGGTTCTGAAGGTTTTGTAGTCTAGTGATATGGTTTAGATAAGCCATATTGGCCAGCTCCCTGAATTCCTGTCTAGTGTCATCATGTATTCTTCATTTGTGGGATGGGATAGCTATTGCATTCTGTTCATTATAAACAGTTGGGTCCACATCCACATGTTGGTTGTTGAGACATGGTTGATATCTGAACATCATTTGAGCAGGGGTAAAACCATGTATCTTGACATGATGAGTATTGATGCTCAAAGCAATATCTGGAATGAAGGTTGACCAGGCAGCATTCCTAGTTTGAATTGTCCTTATCCTCAATTGGCTAACCACCAGCTGTACCATCCTCTTGATAAGCCCAACTGATGATGGATGGCTAACAGGGGCTGTGATGTGTATTATGTTCTTTAACCTCCAGAAGTCTTGGATTTCCAAGCCACAGAAATGGGTTCCATTGTCTGAATATATGACAATAGGCCATCCAAACACCTATGCAATCATCATGATGAATTGCATGGTGGTATCCATGGTAGTGGTCTGGCATGAAGCTACCCAGACAAATCTTGTGAAATAGTTGACAGTGATTATGATATATTGTGCCCTGGTTAGACTGCATGGAGGTGTTATGGGCCCTAAGTAATCAATTTCTATCATCTCCATTGGCTGGTAATGTACTATTGGTTGTAGTGTTGTACTTGGTTGCTGTTGAGGATTGGCCAACTGGCATGCATGACATGTTTGACAATAAGCTTGTATATCCTGTACCCTTGTAGGCCAGTAAAACTGGCCTTGGGCCCTTTCCATAGTGATAGTGTCCAAGAAGTGGCCATGATTGTCATGTAAATGTTGGAGAATTCCTGGTTGTTCATTGGTCAATATACATTTTGCCAACTTTCCATCTGCTTCTTTGTAGAGGAGTGTAGTATGATTTAACTAGAATCATCACAATTGATGTTTGATGCCTTAAATTTTGGCTATGGTTTTGTTGAGTTGCTGTAGTCCCATGATACCCTTGAGTAGATACATTATCACATCACCATATTCAGGCAATTGGATAATAGGCAATAACTACTTGTCTATTGTTGAGGCAATATGATCAGGAATAACAGGCACAATCATTCTGATTTGCTGGACCATTATAGCTAACTGTTTGGTGTCCTCAGCATGGTGGATAGTAGTGTCACTTGTAGGTAAATGGCTCAATCCATTGGCTATGCCCATTACATGGGATTTTCCTAGCTGATGTATTGACAAAATGTTGTATTCTGATAACTGATCCTGCCATCTGGATATATGCCCATGGTCATCTCCTGACCCCTTGGATAATACTGCTTTCAAGGCATCATGGTCTGTATAGATGATTGTAGGATACTGACTTCCCATAATAATCCATCTAACCTTGGCCAGGCATTGTATGATAGCTAATGCTTCCTGCTCAGTAGTATGGTATTGTGTTTTGGTATCTGAGAGTTGAAATGACATAAACATGGTGAATCTCATATTTCATTTATGTGTATTGTCAACTACTGTTCCAGGTAGATATTCCTCCAACTGGAATAAACATCTGCCTATTGCCCATTGGGAAGCATCAACTGAGATATGGAATTGTTTCTGCATGTTGATAGGTTTCATAGCATTTGTAGCTATGCTTTGTTTGATATGATTGAACAATTTCTGCTGCTGATCTGTCCAGTTGAATTCCCTAGTATCTTTCATTTTAGTTTGAACTGATTTTCAACCCTTAGTGGTTTGAATGGGTTCTTGTTGCTAATATGCTTCTTTTAGAGTCATTACATGCCCTGCTCTCCCAGGGATAAACCATCTGAGAAAAGGGGTTATCCAGATAAAAGCATCCAACTGTGCCCATGTAGAGGGTGTTGGCCAGTAAAGTATTTGATTCTGATGCTTTATGGATGGGCAAATTGAGTCAGGCACTCCAGTGAACCCTATCATGTCCAATGTATTGATGAAGAGGTAAACCTTCTGTGGTGAAAGGTACACTGGCCCAAAGGCTACTTGAGGGAGGTAGTGGTTACTAAGAAGATCATAAAGTGAGTTAAAATCAGTAGCCCCAGCTAAATGGTTGTCCATGAATGGAGTGAAAGCCCATTGTCTATGCTCCCCAATGATAGACTCCATTGTAGGAGTACTTTCTGTTAATGGTAGCAGTCCAAATACTAGGTCTGAGAACTGGGAGTAGGTATGTGGGGCCCCCACTAGTCCTTGTCCCATCTGATGGTATAACCACTGTCTGTTGGGGGTGACCACTGTGCTTTTGTGCTTGTCCCCTTCTTGGAGAGGTACAGCCCAATAGCTGTTGGCTGCATCTGCACAAAAGAAGAGGGTGTATTGTGGTTTGATTATGGTCACTACTACCTCTTCCAAATTGTGCATTGGGTAACATGGTTTGATGGTGGATGTGTTGATTGGCTTATAGTTATGGACTATTCATAGTTGGTCTGACCCTTTCTTTTTAGGTGGGAAAAGGGTCCATGCCCCCCATTTGCTTGCACCTTGAACAATGATCCCAGCTTCCTCCATTTTGGGGAAGACTGTGGCCATGAAGGCCTGTTCTTTGTCATTGTATTGTCCCTGTTTGGTGTATATTGGTTTTGCATCTGGTTTCAGATCAATTGAATGTTCAATAAGATTGGTGGCTCTCATGTCTTTGAGAGAGGTTGCAAACACATCTTGATAGGTGTATAGTAGGTGTTTTACTTTGTCTTGTTGTTCAAGTGTGTCTGCACCCTTTCCTAATGTAATGCCACTATTGTTGAACCATACTAGTATTTTGTCCATGGGAGTGTAGGATAATACTTGTTTCTCTGGTTGTTGGTCAACTAGAAATGTTTGTCCAGCCTTGTGCATGGTGATAGGTGTTGGTTGTTGTTTTAACTGTTGTGTATGTGAGGTGAAATTGTTTAAGGAATGAGAGATTTCTTGAGCAGTGAAAACTTTGTATATCTTAGAATGAACAGGGGTAGAGGAAAAGGCTGCCATTTGGTAGAGTGGCTTGATTATTGCTAAATTGTTGAAGTCCAGACTTGGTGCTGGATTGTCTTTGGGTAAGGATTCAGGCATGGTATAATGCCAGTCAGGTGCCTGTTGACTGACTAGTGTTGCTCTTTTCCCTGGTTGTCATGTTGATAATCATAGTCATCAAGTTTGTCCAAGAGTTGCCTGACTTCTTTGTTGGTGAGTTTGTTGTTGTTGGTCCACTGAATAATATCTGGGTTAATCAGTGGTTCTGTTACTATAACTTCTAGTGTAATGGTAGCAGCCTGGGAAGTGGGTATTTCATGCCTGATCCCATCATCCCCTTGGATAGAGATGGCATCTTGTGTCAGGTTGTCCAATCCTTGAACACATTGTATCTACATTCTGCTTAACAGTAGGTCATATCCTGTCCCTCCTGGTACTACATAAGCTTGGACCATTGCTTTGACCCCCCCTACATTGATTGGCAGCCATACATATTTCTTCAGTGGATGAACATCATCCATAGTGGTCCTGATTGCCAGCCAGGTATCTTCTGTATAAACCTTGAAGTTGTGCTCTTTGACTAACTTGTCACTGATAAGTTTGATGACAGCACCTCCATTGACAAGCATTTTTGGTACTGGCTTATCACCCACCCAGCTATCTATGTATAGGACTTCAGCAATGTCATACTGGTCTAAGACCTTGGTAATGACTGCTGGAGGCCCCCTGGTAACTACATTTGCATGAACAACCCAGGGTTGCTACTGGTGTTTTCTGATAAGACTAGATTGTAGTAGATAAGTGGTTTCCCTTCTGGCAGGTAGAGCCAGATCTAGAAGTTGAGCTAGTGAAATAGTTACCTGTATCTGGTGGAAAAGATTTGCCATAGTTAATCAATTCTCCCCCCTGGCAAACAGCTGGATAGGCATGGGCATGTTATTATAATTGAGCCATTGCTCAACTCTGGGGCTGGCTGTGTTCTGACCATTCTGTCAAGTGTTTCTCACTTGGGTTTGAGGTGGCTGATTTGATGTGTCCCCCTGGTTAGTTGGTTCAGTCTGCATGGGAGCTGACTCTTGCCTGGTTACAGCTGGTGGTGGATATGGTGCTTGGCATGCTTGGTTTCTTCCTGTGGTACATGTAACAGGCATAGCCAGTTGTACTTCTAAAATTCTACATTGAGCTGGATATACTTCATCAATATTTGATTGGTCATGTTGATTAGGAGGTGTAGTAACAATAGTGGCTGCTGCAGCTGCTACTGCTGCTGCCTCTTGTCTGTGTTGACTTACTTCTCATTGTTGATTAACCTCATCCTGATTTACTTTGCACTGTTCTTCAGAAACAAGTAGTTTGGTGCAAATTTGACTAGTATGCCCCTTGCCCATACAATTGTAGCAGGTATGCCAGGGCTGTGTCTGTGGTTGTTGGACAATGGCCATGGGTGGTTGGCTAGTCAAGACTGGGGCCATGGTTATAATGGTAGGGCTGGCAGGAGTAGATGATGGCTTTGGGTTGATAACCATCTTTGCTATGCTCTGTATAAGATCTAGCATTCCTTTGTTTACATTGAGTTGATTAACATGTCCTCCCCTATCTGAAGGGGTGAAGCCAAATGGATCAGGCTTTCTGATAGGAGTATAGACTTGGATAATTGCTTCCTTGGCTTGCTGATAGGTGAAAACACCATTATCTAGTAGTCATAAGGAGACCAAGGTCTGTTTAGCTTCATCACAAAGCCCTGCCACCATCTGGTGAGTGAGCATATGCATGGTCTCTGCATCTGTGTATCTGGCTAACAAGGCTGCCAGTTCCAGGTATTCCTGAATAACCATAGTTCCCTGCTGCAGGTTCATGATTTGGGTATGAAGTTGAAATTAGTTTGTCTTTGGTTTAAAGTCCTCATGGAAGTACTCAACCAAAGTCTTCTAATCCTTCTTCATATCCTCCTCCAAGGTTCAGAACCACTTTAATGCATCCCCATGTAGGTTCTGTTGAAAGAGGATTCTTGAATATTCATCTTGGTGGTTCTCAGGGATGCCTGACAATTGGACAGCCAACTGTATTTCTTCCAAGTACTCCACTGTATCTTCCAACTCATTTTGAGCTCCTATGAACTTTGAAATGCACATTTGCAATTCCATCTTGGTGGACAGTAAAGTTGTATTGTCAATTAACAATGTAGTATTGGTTGATTCAGAACAAGAGTCCCTGAATTGCAAAAATTCAAGGCCCATTGATAGTGGTCTATTGCTAGTCCTTGTAGGACTTAGCTGAGGGGTAGATTGTAAGGTGGTAATCAGTATTTGGAGTTTGTATAGTTGTCAAGGTGATGGCAATCAAGGCAATTCTGGTAAAGGAGATTCAGGCAACACACCCTCCATCTAAGTATTGCAGCAGACATATGTTGATGGGCTCTAAACAGAGCTGTGAAAGATCATAATGTAATTAGGGGAAAAAAATGAGTAAACAAATCAAACAATGACAAAGGTTGAAAATCCCTGTATCAAATGCCCAATAGAGAGGCTGTTCTACACACTAAGCTACCACCCTGCCTTCAGCTTCAAGATGCAGGATAACTGATCAGTGGGTAGTTGGGCTATTGGTAGAATGGGTCACACTATCATATATCTGAACACAGGAGAATCTTCAATGATATGTAAATGGTAGAATGGGGAGATGCTAGTTTTTTTCATAAAAATCTCTCAGGTCTCCCAAAAAGTGGGAATATCCCAGCTTTTTATGGAGCATAGATATAAGCTAATCATGGATTATGGTTAAGCCATTATCCATTATCCTTTTGCAATAGCAACTGTGGTAGCGATAGAAGCAAGAGCAAGCGTTAAACAAAAGCAATTCCATCCTTAGTCATGCATGCCCCCCCCACAGTACGTTATGGGGGGCCTAAGATAACCTTCCTAATTGAGGTTAGGCTCTCGGGAAGTCGAGTATCCGGCTATCCGGGATTCCTTCAAAAGGGGATTCCGACAAGTGAAGAGTGAGTCAGGAAGCGAAATGGGAACCCCTGTTTGATTCATTACTTTGATAGGGGAAGTTGAGGAAAGCGAGGCACAGTCAAGCAATGTTGGTACCGTACGAGGTCGTACAGAGCTTTTCCGTACTCTGGCCGTTTCATCTGAAGGCTTTTTCTTCAGAAGCGATCCGGAGGAAAGAGGTTCCGTAAACTAACGTTCGCTAAGCCACTCATCCGCCATGCTGACTCTTTCACACGTTGCTCCTGATCAGCTCTGGGGAATTTTGTTTCCCAAAAGGGACATGGATCGCAAATCCCCAAGGTCATTACGGAGTAGTAGAGAGCACGGATGCCCCCTCATCCGGGATTCCCCAATCAATTCGTGCTGTGACTTGGCAGCAGTCCGCTTCTTCAGAGCTGCCTAAGGTGCGAAGGTGCTTATTGCTAGAAAACGCCCTGGTGCTGAGAGGAGTGACTCCTAAGCGGGCACTACGAAGAGTAACCTTACCGTAGTAAGGGTTTGTAACTAATTTGGATGACAATGCTTTGACACAGAGACCGTCCGCCAAGGACCAATCCCTCCGGACGGACGAATCGCGGGCGAAAGATGGACCCAAGGTTTGACTTCCCCCCCCCCCATTCGCTAAGTTATCAGAAAAAGATTCCGCCCCGGCCTTACGCGATCGGTGGAACAGAATCTCACATCCTTCCCGGGGACCCTTTTTCGGCTTGGACCTTTCCAGTCTTCCGTTCCGTCAACAATACTCGTAATAATAATGTCTACGTATTTTCCCATAAGGCATCTGAAATTCATCTTTTGATGATACATATACCCGCCCAAATACCCTTTAGCCACTGTTTCCTTGTAGAGACCTTGTTGCCCTTGTGCATCTTTCTTTTTTCTTCAACCCATCTTCTTTCCTGTCTTTCATTCTAGATTCATTTGACAACCGTCTTGATCCTTTCCTTCAAAAGATCTTCCTTTGCCTCGCTACATTACTCTGCCAGGCATATCTCGACCCTCGCGATCGATTCATCTACCTCATCTCAGTCCGAATAGACCAGTGCACGCCCGCTACATTCGAAAACCTTAATCAGCTTCAACTACCGCATTTAACCGTTTTTAATCCTTTCATTGATTCCTTCAGCTCGCCATTAGTTGCATGGCACAAACCACATGTCTTTAGTAGGGAATGTGAACATGGAGGGGGATGACCCCTCCAGGGCAACCGCCCAAGCCGCTTCTCGCCTACAACATGGCGGCGAGATTGGACGAGAGCCGTCATACTCCAGCGAGTCGAGTCCCGACGAAATAGATGAGAAGGCCCAAGAAGAGGAGCGTGCCAGCCGAATCCAGAGCCTGGCCCGGCAACTGACGACCGGCTCGACCGCAGGACCAGTCGATCTGTTTCACGGAAACCGAGATCCGCAACTAGACCCAAGTTCCGAGGATTTCAATCCCAAAGCTTGGTATCGTGCCCTCTTCCAGATCTTTTCTCGCGACCCTGAAAAGTTCCCCCAGCGGACGGCCGGTATTGCTTTTCGAAACTTGGGCGTCTACGGCTTTGGCACGCCCACCGACTACCAAAAAGATGTGGGCAATGTCATTCTCGGAGCCGTTGGAATTGCAAAGAATTTGCTCGGAATCGGAAAGCGGAAGATTCAGATTTTGAGAAACTTTGAGGGGCTGTTGGACAGTGGCGAGATGCTCGTTGTCCTGGGTCGACCGGGAAGGTATGCTAGAGGCCCCATCTTACACCTCTTTGAGCATCCGAACTTTTTTTTACTAACAATCTTTCTTGCGTGCAGTGGATGCTCAACTTTATTGAAGACCATTTCTGGAGAGACGTACGGTTTCCAGATCGACTCAGAATCTTATATAAATTATCAGGGCAAGTCTTGTTGGTTAAAAGAAAAAGAAGGGACCCCGCTGACAAAAATCAGGTATCTCCGCAAAACAGATGCATGGGCAGTTTCGAGGCGAGGCCATCTATACCGCTGAAACCGATGTGCATTTTCCTCAATTGACCGTTGGTCAAACCCTATCCTTTGCCGCTCGCGCCCGCGCCCCTCGTCATAGTGTTGAGGGTCTTTCCCAGCGCGAATACTCCGAGCACATGAAAGACGTCATGATGGCCATGTTTGGTCTCACACACACTGTCAACACGCGTGTTGGAAATGACTTCATTCGCGGTGTCAGTGGTGGAGAGCGAAAACGTGTGAGTATCTCGGAAGCTGCGCTGAGCGGCAGTCCAATGCAGTGCTGGGATAACAGCACCCGTGGCTTGGATAGTGCCAACGCGATTGAGTTTTGTAAAACTCTCCGTCTATCCACGGAGCTCGCTGGTACCACGGCATGTGTGGCAATCTACCAGGCTCCTCAATCCGCCTACGATGTAAGTCATTGCCTCTCAACTTGTTGGATTGCTCCAGATATGCTGAACAGTTGAAATAGATTTTCGACAAGGTTATTGTGCTCTATGAAGGCCGTCAGATCTATTTTGGCCATACGACTGAAGCCAAGGAGTTCTTCACAAATATGGGATTCGAATGCCCAGACCGACAAACAACGGCCGATTTCTTGACATCGTTGACCAGCCCGGCTGAGCGCATTGTTAGGCCGGGATACGAGAATAGGGTGCCTAGAACTCCTGACGAATTTGCCGCTGCCTGGCAAAACAGTCCGGAGCGGGCGCAACTCCTGCGAGATATTGAAGAGTACGAACGCAGATTTCCGATTGGCGGCGAGCACTATGAACAATTTGTTGCGTCGAGACGAGCGCAACAAGCCAAGCACCAGTAAGTATCCGTCACTCTCACATGTGCATCATCTCGGTGGGCGATTTGCTCATGGATGGATTTAGGTCAATCAAATCTCCATACACTCTTTCGGTACCCCAGCAGGTAGCCCTTTGCATGGACCGTGGCTTCCAACGTCTTCGGGGTGATATGAGTCTAACCTTGACCTCTGCCATCGGTAATTGTATCATGGCCTTGGTCATTGGTAGTGTGTTCTACAACCTCCACGATGACACAGGCAGCTTCTATTACAGAGGAGCCTTGCTCTTCTTCGCCATTCTCATGAATGCATTTGCAAGCTTTTTGGAGGTAACAGTGCCCATGCCATCCTTGACAAATAATACGCATCAATGCTGATTTCCTGTTCTTGCAGATCTTGACATTATATGCACAACGTCCAATTGTCGAAAAACATGCACGATATGCGCTTTACCACCCATTTGCCGAGGCTATTTCGTCAATGCTTTGTGATTTGCCAAATAAAATCATCACGGCCATTGTGTTCAACCTGACGCTCTATTTCCTGACAAACCTACGTCGAACACCGAGCGCTTTCTTCATCTTCTTCCTCTTCAACTTTGTTGTTACGCTTACAATGTCCATGCTTTTCCGGACTATTGGCTCTCTATCGAAAACGCTTGCGCAAGCCATGGCGCCGGCGGCACTTCTAATTCTCGCACTGATCATCTTCACTGGCTTTACGATTCCAACTCGCGACATGCTTGGATGGTCGCGATGGATCAATTATCTCGATCCTATCGCATACGCCTTTGAAAGCTTAATGGTCAATGAATTCCACCATCGGCGCTTCCCCTGTGCCCAATTTATCCCGTCAATGGGTCCTTATGACCATGTCGGGGCTTTGAATCATGTTTGCTCTACGACTGGATCTGTTCCTGGTCAAGGGTTCGTGGAAGGCGACGCCTATATCAATACCAGCTTTAAGTATTACAGGAAGAATCTCTGGAGGTAAGTTTTTTTTTTTTTTTTTTTTTTTTTTCCCCGGGCATTACAAGACTTGAACCTGTCGCTCAAAATTCTCTATAGGAATCTTGGCATTCTCTTTGCCTTCATGGTGTTCTTCTGTGGCGTCTATCTTTTCGCAACCGAGTACGTCGCTGCTCAGAAATCAAAGGGTGAAGTTCTTCTGTTCCGACGGGGCCACAAATCGGCAGTCACGAAGAAACGGTCTGTCGATGATGAAGAATCGGCGGAGCATGTGGCAACCTCTCCTGGCGCAGCAGTTGAAAAAGGCGGACATGGCTCAGAAGACGCCGTTGCCACGATCCAGAAACAAACTGCCGTTTTCCACTGGTCAGATGTGTGCTACGACATCAAGATCAAGGGCCAACCTCGAAGAATCTTGGATAATGTGGATGGATGGGTCAAACCTGGAACACTGACCGCTTTGATGGTGAGAGCTCCTCGAATGGTCATTTTTAACAATCTATCGCTAAAATGTAATACAATCAGGGTGTTTCGGGCGCCGGCAAAACAACGCTTCTAGACGTACTCGCTACGCGTGTAACCATGGGAGTTGTTTCGGGTGAGATGCTAGTAGATGGTCAACATCGCGATGCATCCTTCCAACGTAAAACTGGTTATGTTCAACAGCAAGATCTACACCTTGCCACAAGCACCGTTAGAGAGGCTCTTAATTTCAGCGCACTTCTCCGCCAGCCCGCTAGTACGCCACGAGCTGAAAAACTGGCATATGTCACTGAGGTCATTAAACTTCTGGAGATGGAAGAATATGCCGATGCCGTCGTTGGTGTGCCAGGTGAAGGTATGTAAACCCGATTTCTGCGAAACTCCTGATTGCACCGGTGCCCATACTCATTACTTCCCTTACTTCTAGGTCTCAATGTCGAACAACGCAAGCGTCTTACGATTGCCGTCGAACTGGTTGCCAAGCCTCAGCTCCTCCTCTTTCTGGATGAACCTACTTCGGGTCTGGACAGTCAAACATCATGGTCTATTTGTGATCTCATGGAGAAGCTTACCAAACACGGTCAAGCTATTTTGTGTACCATCCACCAACCTTCGGCCATGCTGTTTCAGCGATTTGATCGTCTCTTGTTCCTCGCCAAAGGAGGAAGGACTGTCTACTTTGGTGAAATTGGCAAGAACTCGTCTACCCTGACAAACTATTTCGAGAAAAATGGCGCCTCGCCCTGCCCGCCTACGGCAAACCCTGCTGAATGGATGTTGGAAGTTATCGGCGCAGCACCGGGTTCACACAGCGATGTTGATTGGCCCGTGGTCTGGAACGAGAGCCCAGAGCATGCTGATGTTAAGCGCCAACTTGCTGAGATGAAGGAAGAGCTCCCAAAGACTGCTTCGCCTGTTTTTTCGACGTCTGACAAGCTCAGCTATCGGGAGTTTGCTGCTCCTTTCTCGGAGCAATTCATGGAATGCAGTAAACGTGTGTTTTCTCAGTACTGGAGGACTCCCAACTACATTTACTCGAAGCTCGCTCTATGTATTTTCACCGTAAGTCTCTTGGCCAGATGCAAGGTGTTTGACTGTGAATGGGCGTCTTTCTGACTTTTCTGTTCGATATAGGCTCTTTTTATTGGTTTCTCATTCTTCAATGCCCCAAACAGCATGCAAGGATTGCAAAACCAAATGTTCGCCATTTTCATGTTGATGACCATTTTCGGTAATCTGGTTCAGCAGATCATGCCACATTTTGTCACTCAGCGCGCGCTTTATGAAGCTCGTGAACGGCCAGCCAAGTGCTATTCATGGAAAGCCTTTATGCTCTCCAATATTCTTGTTGAGTTGCCCTGGCAAACTCTCATGGCTGTTATCATGTTCTTCTGTTGGTATTATCCGATTGGCATGTATCGCAACGCAATCCCTACGCATGCCGTCCACGAACGCGGGGCTCTGATGTTCCTCTACATCTGGGTGTTCCTCTTGTTTACCTCGACTTTTACACACATGATTGTCGCTGGTATTGAGCTTGCCGAAACCGCAGGAAATGTCGCTCAGCTTCTATTCTCATTGACTTTGATCTTTTGCGGGTACGTTTCCCCGAATGTGGAATTTTTTTCTGTCATTAGATATATCAAGCTAACGTTTTGTGCAAACAGTGTTCTTGCTGGTCCAACAGTTCTTCCTGGTTTCTGGATCTTCATGTATCGCGTCTCCCCGTTTACCTATATGGTGAGCGGCATTTTATCAACTGGTGTGGGCAACACGAAAGTCGTGTGCTCAGACATTGAACTGGTTCACTTTGAACCCCTTTCGGGTCAAAGTTGTGGCCAGTACATGAAAGATTACATTCGCGGTTTTGGCGGATATCTGACGAACCCAGACGCGACGAGCGGCTGCAATTTCTGCCAGGTTTCCGAAACAAACATTTTCTTGAAGCAGGTCAGCTCCGACTTTAGCGATCGTTGGAGGAACTTTGGCCTCATGTGGGTCTATGTTATCTTCAACATTGCCGCCGCCCTCTTCCTCTACTGGCTTGCCCGTGTGCCCAAGAAGTCCCGGGGCAAGAAGAAGGAGGAATGAAGTGGTGGATTGGAGTTTTTTTTTTTTTTTTTTTTTTTTTTTTTTCTTATTATCTTCTTTCATTTTTCTTTTTTTTTCTGCATAATTTTTCCTCTTGCTGTATTCGTGCAGCATGTAATATGATAGGCGCGTCTTCGGATTTTTCTTTTTCTTCTCTTTTATTTTTTTTACTTTTTTTACACCCCTGTTCTTGGTTTCACGCAGGAGGCAATGTCCCTTTCTTTTTCGAAACCGCATTCCGCATATAATCTAGCGTTAGAAATTCCCTGCTCCTTTATCGAGTAGCGCATATTTAGATTGGGCGGCATAATAGATGCATTCAATTCAAAAAAGTTTCAGAACAGCATTTGGTCCGGGAATGTGTTGATGGGGTGTGGGATGTATCATGTGTTTAATCGATCGTGTAAGGTATCGAATGTGCTATACAATTATACTGTTTCACATTCAGCTGTACGTACCTAAGGTAGTTGACAAGGAGGGGAGCAGGCGAAGGATACAAAAAAGAATAATATGACTTTTTACACGAGTATACCCCCCAAATCCAAAAACTTTACAAAAATGTACAATGTACCCAATATATATATATATATATATACATGTGCTATTTATTGTGGTATATGTTACAACTTACAACTTACCTGCTATACAATAAATTACTACAGTACTATTTATTTGTGTTGCCCCATAATACTATATACCCTGAAATCTTTTGTGTAATTATTCTCAGAATATCAGATATACCCATAGAATTACGCTCTCCTACAGGCGGCAGTTACTGTGGTGTACGGTCCGCTACAGGCTACAGTTATATCATTGGGACTATGGTCTACTTAATTTCGAGAAAGAGGATGCAGGAATCCGGGATATATATAGAGTGACAGTCTATAACTCTATCATGGTTCATGGTTCATGGTTCACGGTTCATGGTTCATGGTTCACCAAATTACATACTGTATGATAGTCCTTCAATTGTACTATTACTACTGCTACATGCTCCCGCAGGGCCACAACACCTACAATGCCTCTGCTAAAGTAGCAAGCCTAAGCACCAGAGGCCAGGGCACTCTCTTTGACAGTACGTTACTACGATCTCCTAGGAGTCAGGACACACTCTAGGATAATGGGTCGACTTTCAAGAACATTATTTACTTTATTTACAGGGGTGTGTCGCAGACTCACTGTAATTACATGTATTTCCAAGGACCATGGTCCATAGATATATCTCAGTAATTAGAAAAAAGTTGTTAGGGTCAAAAATCAAGATGGTATATAGTAGTTAGTAGTAATAAATCTTTTAGAAATAGAGGGTATACCACTACAGTAAATAGCGTGTAATTTGAAAATCGGGTACAATTTTTTACAAGAAATAGAATTTGGGGGGTAATACTCAAGGGCCAAGTTAAAAGTCAAAGAATATATTACTTCACCAAATCCGGTCCGACCAAATTTTGGTAAATTGCTTTTTTTATTTTTGCTTGCTAATTTAATTGGCTTTTTGGGTGAAATTGCGAATTCGAGCCTGCTGCCTACGGTGTATATGACAGTAAAAATATCTGAATATTTGGTGTGCCCTGCCTCTTCGTTCCTGACCCTGCAAAAGTAGTTTCTGTGAAGATATATCTACCAGGGAACAATTTTCATCTCGCCATCTGCAAACTCCCAGTACGACCCCCCTTCATACTTGTCGGTATCGTCGGCAAGCAGGTGCACGGCCACCTCTGCTCCCTCCTCGGGAGACCTGCCATTTGGCCAGTAGTTTGTGAATGCCGTCTTGAGCGGGCCAGGCGCGCAGACGTAGAATTGAATACGCGGCTTGCCACCCGATTTATCGGCGTCAGCTTCCACGCGGTCGTTCTCGGCAACCTGCATGTGCACCGTGAGGCCGTTCATGCCGATCTTGCTGGCACCGTACGGCGGGGAGCGGCCCATTTTCTTGGTCAGAGAGTTCTGGATGCTGCCCAGGCCGGAGGAGATGTTGATGACCTTGGGGGCGGAAGACTGGTAGAGAAGAGGAGTGAAGGCAGTGGTGACGAGGGCAACAGAAGTGATGTTGACATTCAGAATTTCATTGTAGGCGTTTCGAGCCGCTGAGAGGTCGTCTTTGGATGGAAGACGGATGATACCGGCGTTGTTGATCAAGACTGTTTAGCAAGTGTTAGTAATTTATTGTTATCGTTTATAATATTGTTGTTTTTATTATCGTGAAGCATGAGGTAGTGATTAATGGTAGTGGGTGGCAATAGCGTTGGAATAAAGTATGTAATGAGAAGCAGGCATACCATCTAGTCTTCCATAGGTCTTGGTAACATGGTTGACCGCGGCGGTAATCTGCTGGTTATTGGTGACGTCCAGCTGGACCAAATCAATCTTGGCAGTCACGCCCAGGTCTTTGAGTTTCTGGACCGCCTGTTGACCAGCATTCAGATCACGGCTGCAAAGGATATAGGTGTTTGTTGGGTGGCGCAGCCCAGCAACCTGGAGGATGGCAAAACCCAAGCCCTGGTTGGCACCAGTACAGAGGATTACTTTTTCAGACATGATTGAACAAGAATATTTGGCAAGTGTTCAAATAGCTTGGACAGTTAGAGAGAGAGAAAGAGGAAAAGAAAAAAAAAAGGTACGGAAGGGGCATCGGATGTGTCATTGCATTGAGGATTGTCTCTCTTAAAAATCAGCTACGGAGAGGAGAGGAGAGGATGAAAGAGACATGACGGAGTTTACTGTTTGGTGGAGTTAAGCCAGGAAGCAACAGGCAGAGAAAGGTGGAGACAAGCAAATGTGCCGTGCAGAGGAAGCAAAGAAAATGGAATCAAATCCATAGCAAGTTCGTGGATTACTAAGCCAATATCATCCCTGTATGCCAAACGATCTATTATCAATTTACCATATTCAAAAGACATGGATATGTCAATATTCAGTTGGCTATGGTAAGCCACTCTTGACGCTGGAGATAATAAAGTATGTATGTATACGTAAAAGAAACAATCTTCAGCTGGACATGGTCCACCACCCTTGACCTTGTCACCTTGTGATACTTGACTTTGTGGATAGCAAAGGATGCTTGTACAACTAAAGGAATTAGGATTCAGCTGGACATGGTCCATTACGCTTGACTCTGTGGATATCGAATTGATGCTTCTCCAAGTGAAGCGGATTCAGCTGAACATGGCCCGCTACTCATGACTTTGCGGATAGCAAAATATATGCGTACGAGTAAAAGGGATCAAGATGCAGGAGTTTGCAGCTCTATTAACCCATGAATCCATGATATAAAGACATGGTTCACTGCTGTTAACACCCAGTTGAAAGGGTCGTCTATATCACTCATCACCAGAAATGCATTCTTTCACGTCCTGGTTGCTGGTCCTTGGTTGTGCGTTGCATCTGCATATCGTTTCAGCCTTGGTCCCTTCCGCCAATCTTTCCTCTGTCTTGTCATCTCTACACCTCAATCTCTCGCCTGCGACTGAGATCTTTGACCCTAATGAGACCCAACGGTGGACAACCCATGATGCTCCTACATATGTTGTAGGGGTGAGGCCTGCCACGGAGGTGGACGTTCAGAATCTGGTAGGTTGATCGGAGCCAATAAGTGATTGTGGGGACCCTTATTCTGAGACGTTCCAATTCCATAGGTCGTGTTCGCTGCTCTGCATAGGATTCCGTTTCTTGCGACTGGTGGAGCTCATGGCTTTACAACCTCTTATGGTGCCCTTCACAATGGAATCCTGCTTGACCTCAGTCAGTTCCGGACTGTATCTGTGGATGCAGATGCCAATACCATGACCATTGGTGCAGGAGTCCGGTTTGGGGACGTGTATGAGCCTCTCTACAATGCTGGAAAGGAAATTAGTACGTTCTTTGCTCCCTTTATTTGTTTCCCTTGTCATGCTGACTACTTCATTTCTGCCAATTAGCTACCGGTACCTCCTCATGCGTGGGCATGTTGGGAGCCACCCTGGGCGGTGGTGTCGGTCGATATAACGGAATTCATGGGATGATCTTAGATGCACTGATCAGCGTCCGGCTGATAACGGCAGCAGGTGAGGTTGTAACAGCATCGACAATGGAAAACTCCGACCTCTTCTGGGCTGTTCGTGGGGCTGGCTTCAACTACGGGATCGTCATCGAAGCCACCTACCGAGTCACGGATCTAACGTCCCAGTTGGTTGCTAACGCCGACTTCAACTTTCCACTCAACGCAAGTACCGCCATCATGTCGTATCTGAAATCCTTGGAGACGGAAATGCCCGAGAAGTTGTCTCTCATTGCTCTCGTCAGCTATGTGGCCGAGTATGGCGGACTGACTTTTACACTGAACGCGGCCTATCCGGGGCCAAAAGAGGAGCTGGTCCAGCTGCTGAATCCACTGCTTGACAAAATCGCCCCACTCCGCCAAAACATCTCCGTTGTTCCCTGGAAGGACCTGACATACGCGGGTTTCTTTGCCGCCGAGCCGAGCATGGCTGCCTGCGTCAAGGGATTGTATCGGAACGTGTACGGCGGAAGTGTTCAATCCTACAATATTTCCAGCTTTGATTCCTTTTTCCATGACATGCAGGGATTCTACTCAAAGTACCCAGATGCTCAGAGCAGCGTGTTTTTCATTGAGCAGTTTTCCCGAAACAAGACAATGTCCTTCTCTGCCGGCTCCACTGCTTATCCTTACCGGGATATCACGGCCCACCTGTATTTCCCGCCTTCCCAACTACCTCCACCATGAATTGACAGAGGATCCTTGACTAACAAATCAACCAGGCTGTGGAATTTCGGCTACCCCGCCGGATCGCTGGAAGATACCGTCAATGAATTTGCCGTGAGTGCTCGCGCTTCTCTCCAGGCTAGCAGCGGCTTCTCTCCCCAGCAGATTTACGTCAACTACGGCCATGGAGACGAATCGCCAGACGTTCTTTACGGCGCGCACAAACTTCCGAAATTGCGCAGCCTCAAGCAGCTTTGGGATCCCGAAAATGTTTTTCGATTTAATCACCCTTTGGTTTAGTGCCTTGTGCATACCTAGTCTGTTGGGCATATAGATATCTTGGGTAGCTATGGCAAATTTTATTGGAAGATGGACGGTTTCTGTATGTAACTCGCGAGATGGGGAGTAGATGATCTCAGCTCGGATGTAATTTTTTCCGCTCTATACTTTCGAAGACCCATCCAAGCTTCCAGGAGTTGACCAGGGCTCAGTTTTTCATTCGGGGATATTCCTGGAACAGAGCGCCAACTAGTTAGCTGATTATTTAATTTCCGAATTTGCTGGGATCGCATGAGGCTTAAAAGAGAAGGTGTGCCGTGGCAGCGTTATACTCGCTCCCTTCCCGTAACTACTAGCCACTAGCAGTGCAGGGAATAAAAAGTGTATGACTAGTGGGGCGGCAGAAATAAGCTGTTTCCAACCACTCTAATATTAATTTCTCCGAGCGAGTAATAGAGCTAGACAGACATAAGATTATTGTTCATTAAGTTATTAATATAATCTATAGTCGGTCAATTGGTTATCTTTTCTATCAAAAGGATACAGAAGCCGAGACAAATGAACGAAGCGGACGAGGCATGATATGATGTCGGCCTTCTCCGTATGGCTTGTGCTTGGAAAAAAGAAAAAAAAAAAAAGAAAAAAAAAAAGTCTTGTAGTGTGACACATAGTATAGAATAATTCACTCTAGAATTCCTTATCTCTGACCACGTGTAAAATTTGTTTGCCCAAAATAAAGTGCTTTTTACGGAGTCTCATTCTTCGGAGTATGTACCTGTAAATGTTAAATTAGAGTCCCTGGGCATTAGACCTGGTATAGACTGTTTATGTCTATTGCCGTTGCAACTAGGTACGTCTATAGTGTGTAGCACAATATTAAACAAAGAATATTACCATTGTATACTAAGAGTAACACTAAAATCCGTCTACCGATTATGGACCGGGCCGCTGCTCGGGCCGTGCAAGAGTCTAACCATCAATATCACTAGGGCCTAGGTAGGCAGGATTGGTCAATGCTTGAAAGTCAACACCTCCTTGTCCTCATCACGCTTCTTGAGCAGTCTCTCCAGCCCCAAGATCTTGCTTGTTCCCCACTCTTCACTCGTCAGCACCGGTGCATTCCTCTGCTCTTCAGTCTGCTCAGGGATCAACGGACTGTCTGTGAATGGAACCATTGGCAGCTGATTGTTGGGCCGAGTTCCAATCAGCACACTGTATTTGTCAAACGGCGCCTGCTTGCCAGGCGCCCGAACCACCCGATGCAGACCTGACTTGAGCACCTTGTTCGTTAGAATCTCGATTGCGTCTCCCAGATTGACAATTGCCGTTCCCGGGATCGGCTTAACCCATCTCCAGCTGTCTTCGGTCACCTTTTCCGGGCCGATCCAGGTGGCGTCGGGCGCAGGGATCTGCAGGCCTCCCAGCCAGGTGAAGAGAATGGCGAGACTAATGGCATCCTTGTGGGCGGGAAAGGTGAGTTGGTCAACCGTCTTGCCTGGCTTGACGCCCGTGTAGCGTAACAGCCGCAGGAAATCGCTCGACGGGTCTGCCAACTGGTGGGCAGAAGTAATGGTCCCTGTCTTCAGCTGCAGAGCGTCTTCCAGTACGCTGAATATTACATTGGCTAGTCTGTTGCCTTGGGACATTGTCGTACGAAACAGATCCACGTGCGGGGCCAGCCAGGGAGGAAGTCGAAAATTCTTCTCGTGCTCGCTTGGTGGAGAAAACATTTCCGTCATCGGAATCTATACATTCTATCAGCTTGATTCCTTATCTTTTTGGTTGTAAGCCAGAAACTGTACATTAATAGTCTCACTGTATCGAGGTTCCCCATCCGGTAAAACATCTTTGGTAAAGTAGCTAAAAAGATCAGACTCTTACGTATGAAAAAAAGGGGGCAAAGTTTTTTTGGTCTCTGGTTGAAGCATTTCTGACTCACCCCATGTCAAAAACTCCAATCCGCTCTCTCGTCTTGAACGATTTCTTTTCCTCCATGGACTTATTGGGGAAAATACTCTGGCCGAGTCGACAACAGCTTACTACATCTCGTAGCATCTGCAGACCTTCGGGATGGTCCGTCAAGTCTAGATAGAAGAATCCTGGATCCTGACAGATTTCAAACATCCGCTGGGTCTCTGTCTGGTCTTTTTCCAGAAGCTTAGCCAGCGAGATGGTTTTCAACTCGATAATGGGCACATCGTCTGGAAAAGGAGCGGGGTAGAGGCCGCTCATGTCGATGCCGGCAACATTGTGTTCCACGAGTTTGTTGGAAGACATTGTGGATGTGATATTTTGCAAGAAATTCTCTTGACTCAGATAGTCGGATAATACAAAGTAAACAATTGAAGAGGAGATGGTATGATTGATTTTCGGGATATTCGAGATAGATCCAGAGCCGTAACGGCTCTTATGTATGCCATCAATCGGAAAGGGTTACAGGCAATAAGACATACAAGTAAAATACCACACAATTCAGATGAACATAATATCGGAATTGGACGGATGGCCTTTGTCCGGTCTCGCGATGTTGATTTGGAAAAAAGAGATCGTGGATGACGTGCCTCTTTCCCCTCCTTCCAACCTCCTAAACTGTGCATCATCAAAATCCTGGAAGACGCAAAAGTACGGGCTGAAAGGCGGACGCGTCAGACCTAATTGGAGTTGATTGTAATATGACGGTTGACCGGAATGCCAGTCCCACTTCGCTCTGCTGAGTTCCCAGGTTGTGATGGAAAAAGTGTTAACATGAAGAGATTGCTTGCTGCATATAGAAACGGTGTAAATGCAAGCATTCATCACCATGTATCTCTGCAAAATCGCAGATTGAATGTTATGATTGGCCCATAAGACCACCTGCTTCACTCAGTGGATCTCCTTGGCCCCTCTCAAATTGATAATAATAATAAGAGATTGTTTCCGATCAGATCAGCTCAGCCAGCCACAAATACACATGGGATAATGCATGTGCGGGTCCTTGAAGTACATGGAGTGGTAGTTTTTGGTCGTAGTGCATATGTTTCCACAAATTTAATCTTATGAGTAGAAAACACAGATGCTTCGTGGCGTCTTTCGGCGATCCCGATGCTCTTCCCTGCCAACGGTCTTGTGTTGAAGGATCCATAGATCCATCCATCAATCAATCAACTGTAGAAGATAGATCTCCGGATGGTGAGAATATGCAGCCATCATTGACAAACCTGTTTCATGTAGCATCTCCACATAGATGCTCTCTCTATTGAATAGGTGGAATGGCTGATACAACTCAGCTGATGAGACAATGGCATTGCAAGCGTCATGCACACAAGGGACTCGGTGGATTCGTATGGATGATTTCATGAGAGCTTTAGTACGTGATGCTCAATGACAAGCAAAGCTACTCAAAAGACATGGCTGAACTAGATTTAGTGTCTATATATACCTCGATATTGAAGACTACCAAAGTTCTATACCAACTTCTTCTATACGAACTGTCTTGCTTCTTTTATCATTTTTTCTTTTTGATCTCACCGGATCCTTCTTCATCTGATCATGCCTGTACCGCTTCTAGTCAAACCCCAGGAGACCAACGGGAATGGGATCAATGGACACTCGAATGGTCTGGTCAACGGCCAAAGTCACCGTGGCATGACAGACCAGATTGCCATCTGTGGTATTGGAATGCGCCTTCCAGGAGGCATTAAATCACCAGATGCATTTTGGGATCTGCTGGTGAACGGTAGAGATGCACGTGGGCCAGTTCCTTCTACCAGATATAATACGGAAGGATTCAACGACTCCCTCGGGGGTAAGGAAGCAATCAAAACCAGATATGGTTACTTTATCGAGGACGACCTGACCACCCTGGACACATCCTTTTTCTCATTGACAAAGAATGAGCTCGAAAAGTGCGATCCACAACAACGCAAGTTGCTCGAGGTGACTCGCGAATGTCTGGAGGACGCCGGTGAGGTCAATTATCGAGGCCAACTCATTGGCTGTTACGTAGGGACCTTTGGTGAGGATTGGCTGCAGATGAGTGCCAAAGAGTCGCAACATTCCGGGGGATACATCATGACCGGCCATGGAGACCTCATGATCGCCAACCGAGTCTCGTATGAATACGATCTCCGCGGTCCTAGCCTGGTTATCAAGACTGGTTGCTCTGCTTCCCTTGTTGCCCTTCACGAGGCCTGTCGAGCGCTGCAACGTGGTGATGCCAACGGGGCCGTCGTTGCTGGCACCAACTTGATTATGGGCCCAACAACCACGGCTGCCATGACCGCTGAGGGCATTCTCTCCCCTGATGGGTCGTGCAAGACGTTTGATGCCCATGCTGATGGGTTTGCCCGTGCAGAGGCCATTTCGGCGATATATATCAAACCGCTTGAGACTGCCATACGGGACGGAAACGTCATCCGCGCTGTGATTCGAGCCACCGGCACCAACAGTGACGGCAAGAGTCAAAGCTTGATGAGCCCCAATGGCAAGGCCCATGAATCTCTGATGCGAAAGGTATATCAGGATGCGGGCCTGGATCCGTCAGAGACGGCATTCGTCGAGGTATTTATGTTACTGACCCCCTCCCTTAAATAAGCCACCATTGTTAACGACGAAGATATCAGTGTCACGGAACCGGAACTCCCACTGGTGACCCCATTGAGACCACCGCAGTCGGAAATGTATTTGGCAACAAGGGTGTCTATATTGGCTCAGTCAAACCAAACGTTGGCCATTCCGAAGCTTCTTCGGGCATTTCGAGTCTGATCAAGGCAGTGCTGGCACTGGAACACAACACCATCCCCCCCAACATCAAGTTCTCTTTGCCAAATCCGAAAAGTAAGAGTTATCCTGCCACATTGCAGAGGAAACTGATTCACTGACTGGCTTTAATAGTTCCTTTTGCTGAAAAGCAATTAAAGGTTCCTCTGGTTCCCACGCCTTTCCCGGAAAATCGGGCGCATCGCATCAGTATCAACTCATTTGGAATTGGCGGTGCGAATGCCCATGTAGGTCACTTTCTAAAATTGTTTTTCCAAAGAACCTTCCTTTCCCAATTAACCCAGCTAATCTAGGTCATTCTTGACTCTTTTTCTCGGGACCCAGTTCAATTGGAAACCCAGAGGAAAACGGTCAAACCGGAACTGCTGCTCTTCTCGGCCAATACACAGCCTTCCCTGGCAAAAAAACTCGACCAATATCAGAAGTTTGCACAGGAAAACCCGCACTGCGCTGCAGACCTCGCGTATACTCTGGCAATCCGTCGAGAAAATCTCCCTCACAGGGCCTTTGCAGTCTTGGACAATGGCACCTTTGCTGAGACTTCTGGATCAGTCAAAGCAGCAAACCGTGCCCCCGAGGTGACGATGATATTTAGCGGCCAGGGTGCTCAGTGGGCTCAGATGGGCAAAGAACTCATTGAAACCGATGCAAACTTCCGCTCTGATATCAGTAAAATGGATGGATTTCTGCAGAGCTTCAAATATGCCCCCGAATGGACGATATTAGGTAGGCGGTCCCCTTTTCTACAGCCTCATAGAGATGGGCCATTTTGACGGATTTTTAGGCGAACTCGAAAAGCCCAAGGAAAGCAGTCAGATCAACCGTGCAGAACTGTCTCAGCCGCTGTGCACCGCGGTCCAAATTGCTCTGGTCAATCGGTTCCTCGCCGCGGACGTCAAGCCTAGTGCCGTAATCGGCCATTCCAGTGGTGAAATTGCAGCTGCCTATGCGGCTGGTATCATTCCTCTGGAAATAGCTATGATTGTTGCATACTATCGTGGCTATGTGACCACCAAGATGGCCCCCTCGGACGGAGGAATGGCAGCCGTCGGCTTGAGTGCGGCCGAGGTCTCTCGATACTTAGTTGATGGAGTTACCTTGGCCTGCCAGAACAGTCCATCCAGCACAACAATCTCCGGCGACGGGGCCAAGGTCGAAGAGGTTCTTTCCGCTGTGCGGAAAGCCGCACCGGATGCGTTTGCCAGACGGCTGGAGGTGAATATGGCATATCATTCGCACCACATGCAGTCTTTAGCCAGCGAGTATTGTAGTCTCATCAAGGCAGAGATGGCACGACACCCCAACCTCGCTGCGCCCAAGCAAAGGGCTGATTTCATATCGAGCGTGACTGCGGAACCTATAGAGGATCCAACTTTCTTTGGCCCAGAGTATTGGGTCGCCAACCTTACCTCCCCTGTTCTCTTTTCGCCAGCCGTCACCAGTCTCCTCAAATCCTCCAAGCAAGATGGCGTCTTCTTGGAAATTGGCCCTCACTCGACTCTCGCGGGTCCGTTACGACAGATCACCTCCGCTGAGTCCCGGCCCTGTGTCTATGCCGCTGCAATGATCCGGGGTAAGAATTGTGCGCATAGCCTTCTCTCGGCGTTTGGGAGATTATTCCAAGAAGGAATAAGCATTAATTTTGCCTCCTCCTTGTTTTCAAGTGGCGGAAAACCTCTTTCGGGACTGCCTACGTATCCGTGGGACCATGGCAATTCGTACTGGTACGAAAGCCGCGTGTCGCAAGCATGGCGATTCCGCAAATTCGCTCACCATTGCCTGTTGGGAAGTCGCGTACCGGAAACACCAGAGATGGAGCCGCTGTGGAGAAATATGCTGCATTTGGAGCATGAGCCCTGGCTGGGGGACCATAAGATTCGCCAGGATGTGGTGTTTCCTTTTGCGGGCTATATCGCCATGGCCGGTGAGGCAATAAGGCAGATTGACGGCACAGATCATGGGTTCAGTGTTCGACATGTTGTTGCACAGACAGCTCTTGTCCTGACAGAGTCAAAGCCGGTTGAGATGCTGACTGGGCTGCGCCCGCGCAAACTGACGGATTCTGATGATAGCGAATGGTATGACTTTACCATCATGTCGTACACCAATGATACCTGGATCAAGCACTGTAAGGGACAAATCAAAAAGCTTGAGAAATCTATTCCAGCCAGTGGCCCCAGACCAGACACACTACCTCGCCGTGTTGAACCAGCCCGGTTCTACGATGCAATGGCCAACGTGGGTATCGTATACGGCCCCGAGTTTCAAGGCTTGACCAACATTACCTCCTCAACTAAAGAAGGGCTGGCCACTGCTGAAATTGTGAGGAAGAATCCTTCTCATCAAGAATCGCCGTTTTTCATCCATCCAACTTGTATCGACGCATGTCTCCAGCTTCTACTTGTTGCGATGGCAAAGGGCCTCGGTCGAAACTTTGATCAGCTATCTGTTCCAACCATCATTGAAGAGCTTGAGATTGCTCGTGGAGCAGATAAGATGCAGGCCATTGCATGGAAACCAAAGGACAACCCTCAAAGCGCTGGGGTGGAATGCGTCGTAGATGGGACGACAGTGTTTCGAATGGCGGGACTTCAACTCACGCCGCTTGATGACGACAGACTCCTTGAGGAAACTAGCAATGATGTACATGCTGCTGCACGACTAGAGTGGTTTCCCGATTACGACTTTATAGATGCCGGCTCCTTGTTCAAACCCCCCGTGTCGGACAGAGCCGAGACCCGGTTGCAGGAGGAAATGACCCTCCTCTGTATTCTGGAATCGGCAGAAAAGATTGCAGGATGCCAGCCATGCCAGCCGCATTTTGCTAAATTCAGAGACTGGCTGAACCGTGAAATCGAGCGGGCAAAGAGCGGAACGTACACGCTCGTTGAAGACTCTAAGCGCTATGTGACTTTGTCTGCAGAGACGCGACGTGAAATGATCACGAACCGATTCAATCAACTGATGCAAATGAACAAGCAAGCCGTTGCTATCGGCCTTCTGCGAATCTGCGATAACATGAAGCAGATTTTCACGGGACAGGCAGACACTCTTGATATCTTGATGCAAGACAATGTGCTCACAGAGATCTACAACGTGGTCAGCTTTGGTCACAGTGATTTCGTGCGGTTTTTGAGCAATACTAGGCCAACACTGCGGATCCTAGAGGTCGGAGCAGGCACAGGGGGCACCACAGAGCTGATTCTGCGCGATTTGGTTGACGAAGGGGGGTTGCCTCTGTATTCCACGTACACCTTCACTGATGTTTCGGCTGGCTTCTTCCCTCAGGCCAAGGACCGATTTGCTTATGCTTCGAACATGGAGTACAAAGTGTTTGATATCTCTCAGAGTTACGCGGAGCAAGGGTTCGAGCCAGGAACGTATGATCTCATTTTTGCTGCCAATGTCATCCACGCTACGCCCATTCTTCAGGATACCTTGAAGAACCTGCAGCCACTGCTGCGCCCTGATGGACTGCTGGTAATGACCGAACTCTGCGCGGTCGTTCGAGCTCCCAACTATATCTTTGGAAATTTCTCCGGCTGGTGGTTGGGTGAGGCTGATAATCGGCCGTATGAGCCGTATATCCCTGTGTCCCGTTGGGATGTTGAACTCAAGGCCGCCGGCTTCACTGGTGTGGACACTGCCGTATATGACGAAGAAGAGCCCTACCAATACTGTGCAGCTATCGTGTCGAAGCCTGCTCCTAAGCTGGCAGTACAATCTCAGGAACCCAAGGCCACCATCCTCGCCGCACGTCCAGACACTGGTATAGCTCAGTCCCTGGTGGCCGGTCTGGAGCGGTCTGGTGTCACAGTGACCACCTGCCAACTGGGAGATGCACTGCCTGAAGACCAAGATATAATCTCCTGTCTTGATCTGGAGTTAAACTTTTTCGAAAACATTCCCGCAAACCGGTTTGCTGCATTCCAATCGCTTCTCAAGTCAATTGGTTCCCAGAAAATCCTCTGGCTCACAAGCCCGGTCCAGATCCAGTGCAGAAATCCCCGTTCTGCACAGACAATCGGTGTGGCCCGAACAATTCGATCAGAACTGGCCATGCCCTTCTTCACTCTTGAGATCGATGGTACAGAAAGCAAATTCACGGACCTGGTGTTTCGAGTATTCAATAAAATTTGCAAAGAGGAGAATCACAATGAACTGGCTGCTGACAAGGAATTCGCTGTGCACGAGGGAACCATCTGTGTAGGAAGATACCATCCTTTCTCGTTGACCAACGAGCTCTGCGAGAAGAGCAAACAAGGGGTATCCATTACGAAGACTCTCACAATCGGCAAGCCAGGCCTTCTCGAGACATTGCACTGGCTGGACCAAGGTCTCCCAGAGAACCTTCAACATGATCAGGTTGATATCAAAACTCAAGCAATTGGACTCAACTTCCGAGACATCGTATTTGCCATGGGTATCATTCCCGCGGTAGCGGACGGTTCTATTCCTCTGGGTCTGGAGGCTGCGGGTATTGTCCAAAGAGTTGGTTCCAAGGTCCAAGGGCTGGCTCCAGGGGATCGGGTCATGGCATTGGCTCCTCATGGATGCATCACGGCCAATGCCATTCTACCCGCCTCTTTGGTTGTCAGGATCCCTGATCACCTGAGCTTCGAAGAAGCGGCCACGCTTCCCATTTGCTTCACGACCGCCATGCGAGGCTTGATCGATATAGGCAGATTGGAAAGAGGCCAGACGGTTTTGATCCATTCCGCGTGTGGTGGTGTTGGTATAGCTGCCATCCAAATTGCGAAGATGATCGGCGCCGAGGTATTCGCGACGGTTAGCACCGAGGAGAAGATCACCTTCCTGGTCGAGAACTATGATATTCCACGAAGCCACATTTTTAACTCCCGTGACCAGTCATTTGTCGCTGGGCTCATGCAGGAAACAGGCGGCCGTGGTGTTGACTTGGTACTCAACTCACTGTCTGGTGAACTGCTGCATGCATCATGGAAATGTGTGGCCGAGTACGGTATGATGGTTGAACTGGGCAAGCGTGATTTGGTGCGATACGGACAACTAGATATGCAACCTTTCCTGGCCAACAGAAGTTACAGTTGCATTGATATTGCTCAATTTATCCGAGAGCGACCTGGACATATGGGAAGGTAAGCATGATCATGATACAGATCAGGATGATACGAACAGCCAACTAACATAATGTAGAATGTTAAAAAGTCTCGGTGTCCTCTTGCAACAAGGTCTCCAGCCTATCCGGCCTATAACTATCTTCAGTGGAGAGGAAGCATGCCAAGCCTTCCGTTATCTCCAGAAAGGAACACATATCGGAAAGGTCGTGTTGTGCATGCCGAAAGACGTGTCTTCCATTCCATCATCTCAAAATCCTCATCGGATAAAGTTAGATCCAACGGCGACATACTTACTCGTCGGCGGTTTGGGAGGTCTGGGAAGATCTCTAGCTACATGGCTGGTGGAATCAGGGGCCAGACACCTGACCTTCCTCTCCCGGAGTGCTGGAGTGTCTGAAAAGAGCAAGGAGATTTTTAGGGAACTCGAAGCTATGGGATGTTCAGTAAAAGCCGTCGCAGGAGCTGTTGAAAACATGAACGATGTGATGAAATCCATTCGCGTCTCAAATGGTCCTATAAAAGGAGTTCTTCAACTAGCAATGGTGCTTCAGGTATGCGTCCAACTTTTCCATGAGAGCTTTTTAATTTATCTCACTCAATGAATAGGATGCACCCATCGTCGACATGGAATGGTCTGCGTGGCAAGCCGCCAGTCGACCGAAGATCGACGGTACCTGGAATCTCCATGAGGCTTTCAAGGGTCAATCGCTGGATTTCTTCTGGCTGGCCAGCTCACTGGTAACGGTCGTCGATCAGCCCGGTCAAGGCAATTACAATGCCGCGAATACCTTTCTTGAGGCCTTCTGCCAGTACCGGCACAGCCAAGGTCTTCCAGCATCCGTGCTCAACATCTGTCCCATTGACGGTGTCGGTTTTGTAGCCGAAAATCCCATCGCCAGACGAAACATGAGGGCACAGGGGCTGTACTTCCTGGGTGAAAGGGAATTCCTTGACTATATCGAGGCCAGCATCCTCAATTCCCATGCAGAACTGCCCGCATCGTCAGGTCCATCGATATCCCCTCCATTGTCCTGGAAAAACCCCGGACAGCTTCTCATGGGTCTCCGATCCGAGCTTGATCTCGATGACCCCAATAACCGCACCAACTGGCGTCGTGACCGTCGCATGGGCATTTATCATAATGTCCACAAACAGACTGGCGGCGAAACAAGCGAAAACTCCAACGTCCTCAAGTCCTTCCTCACCCGAGCCACTGATGATCCGTCTCTCCTCACCGACGCGGACAACGTGGGTTTTCTGGCTCATCAAATCGGGCACAAAATCTACGATTTCATGCTGAAGCCTGATGAAGAAGTTAATACCAGTCTCAGTCTCGGACAGATGGGGCTGGATTCGTTGATGGCGATTGAATTGCGGAGATGGCTGAAACAGACCATGGGATTGCAGCTCAGTGTGTTGGAAATTATGGGAACAGGCTCTTTGATCAAATTAGCTGCGGCAATTGCGGATCTTTTGAAGGCTAAATTTATGACCTAGTTGTATCAATCAGGCTGCGGAATGAGTTGAGATCGGGTCAGGTAAGGCCCCAAAAACCCGACTGCTTGACAAACTCCCGGATTGAGTTGGGTTATAAACAACTTACCTATAACTATATCATAATAGACCTTTTAATAACTAAAGTACATACAACAATTTTGCAAGCGTGGGGGTGGAAACGCTGAATATATGCCATCACCATGCAGGAAGGCTGAGAGAATGTGTCAGCTTGCGCCACCACCATTGCGGCTTGGATTCAATAAGACTGCTGAATAGAATAGTGGATGCTTTTATATGATCTTGCGCCGGCAGCCTGCATCATCTGCTTATAATTTTCTATTTTCTGGAAACTTGTCACAGAGCATCGCCGCATCATCCTCATCCAGGTCTTCAGCGGAGTCATCGTTATTGTTGCGGTACTTCTTTGGTGTACCTGCGACGCTGAGATCCAGCCCTGCACTTGTGATATATACACACGTGAAAAAGACGAAACCTTACAATAAATATCGGCGCCACCAAGGAGATGAGTAACGACACAAACACTGCAGCGAGCAGCAATAGCAGTGGCGATCTCTCTAACGACACTAATATTACTGCACTGGTCATCGCCTTTGTCGCACTCTTTGTGACTCTTTGTCAGCTTCTGGGTCAAATCTTTGCTACGGCTGACGGTTATCGGCGATGTCAACATTCAGTCATGGGCCTCTGGGCTAAACATACGCATATGCGATGGCGCTGGTCGCAGTTCCGTTTTGAGACAATCTTTGTGACTCCCGAAATCACACTCCATAGCCTTCCGGCAAACGTTGATCAAGTTATAGAGGAGAACTTCAAGGTGCTGCCATCTAGTACCGAGCCGATTGAAATTTTTACTCTGATAATGAGTATACTCTATTGGTTTCGCAATTTGCCGGGTTTCAAAACCAACAAACACATGCCAAGTGTGATCATCACTGGCGAAGAATGGTCTTATAAGGCAACACTGATTTCCGCCAAAGAAGCCCCTGATCCTCGCAATGAAAAGGTATGCTGGATCGCCTTGCTTCATTCGCTGCACCGCCGGAATCGAGCTACTTTGGATCTCCTCCAAAAATATGGCAACACCGACTTGACCAAGGTAACGTCTCCCTCATTGCGATTCAAAAAGCGCTCGTGGGATTTCATGCCTCCAGATGTTGTGCGCCCCTTTGCTTCCGCCACACTTTCAGATATCACTATCATCGCCTGGCGATTGGGTATGAAATGGTACGACTACCGTCCACATGAGGGTGCGTTACGCGCGGAGGGCTGCGGACATGTGTTGACATCGGTGATGGTGCCAAGTATTGGACTTATAGTTCAATACACCTTTACCGGGAAGACGCAAGCCATATGGGCACCCCGCTCTTCCTACAGTAATCGTGAGGATGGCGGCCGCTGGTTCGAGGATATTTACGTTCCTACGACGGAAGCTGATAAATTGGGCTTCGGCATTCTTGCAGGGAATCGAGACTTTAATATCCAAGACTTTCATATTGGTACGGAGGACAAGGTCCTTGCGACTTTACTCAGGCTAGATAAAAGCAAGCGCGCCATGGAGCATATCAAGGGTCTCTCAAAAGCGAATGGTGGATGGACAGGCAGCTTTGCCGATCTCATTCCCCTCGCAGCTCCAATGTTTCGCCTTCGCGGTTCCCCAATCACGCGCCTTCATGCCCCGACTCATACAATCAGCAGTGTTTTGAGGGAAAAGGAGGGATTCGTTGTCTATTTTTACCGGTTGAAAGAACTTGTGCAGCAAAACACACCGCCGCGTCCACAACGGCAATGGCTTCTTAATCAATATGACACACTCAAAGACCGTTATGGAGACATGTGGGAGAATGAAGAATCTAAAAGACGAGAGAAGCTACCCATGTCCGATCTCGTGAATTTTCTGGACGATGTGCAGGATTGCTACAAATCAACAACGTCCTATTTTCAGTTTCTAGAAAGTATGCACGAGTCGGAAAAGACTCCAGCATCTTTTCGCTACTTCGATCTTATGAGAGCGCATATGACTCATGCAATATACGCTTACGCGGCAGCGATAAGCCAGCCTCAAACCGCTAGGCGCGAAGGATTCCACCTTCCAGTTCCTTGGATCCCAGAGGCCATGCATTTTTATTTTGATTATATTCCGAAATACGTCGATTACATGCAACAATGCGGATTTCCTGATGCGGAAGTCATTGAGGACGCTTGGCTCACCATGGTCTTCCGTGCTTTTTGTTGGCATCGGTGTCACGACATTGTCGAAGGTTCGATCCATATCCCTTCACGCTTCTACGGTAGCCAGCAACCGGTATTCATTGGTTAAGCATAACCAAAGCATGATATCGAACTACTTACAGAATGCATCGACATGTCTTGCATCATATTGCATGATACATACCTTTACGAAGTCACGGCTCAATATACAACTTTTGTTTACACAGTTGATCATTGGATGGAAACTGTATCTTTGCCCTGTTTTCTAGTCCTCACTTGCTGCCTTAGCTTTTATATGCACATATCTTGCATCGGATTGTTCACTGTTTCGAGACATACTAGGCACATATCTGAACCGGTTGCAATTTAATTTCTAGGAGTTGATAGTGAGATTTAAAGCAAGAACGTTGACTTATCTACAAGTTTTGATTGTTGAAGGTTTGGTTATTACTTGTAATTGGAGTTTAGAAGGGTTAAGGTTGCATGGACCATAGTCACGGCGATCATAGCAGTTCAATAGCACACATTTGCCTTATCGGTCTCCTGCCCGACTCTCTTTTTCTTCGTCTCCGCTTCACAGGGGGGTTCTGTCTCCTGGGTGTTTCTTTCATAATGAAACTAGATTTCTCAATGTATATCAGATTTATGCAATAGCCCGAAGTCCTACATAAGATAATTAAAGTGCCGACGACGAGAATATATGATATAAAATGGAATGCTGTGCTCTTCAGGCAAATTAAAGTTGGGGAGAGACCTGGAATTGTCATGTCAAGACAGGACCTTTGGAGAACTAAAGGTCTGTCATTTCTTCATATTGTCAACGTTGTCACAGGGATTGAGAGCATTGGATAGCACTGCGGAGATGCGATTTAGTTTACCCCACTTGGTCCAATATTTCTCCGCATCCAATGTTGATGATCAGTGGAGCGGTTGAGGTTGTACAATCCCCACTTCGGGAACGGCCTGACAACTGGGCAGCGGCAAATGCCGACACGCGTCGGCGAGCTCACTAGGTTGAATGACGGAAAGGAAGGAACGTCAACACGGATACTTCGTCATTGATCAAAAATCAAATCTCCCGTAAGATATTCTCCTCCACCTGAGTTTCTTTTCGCTCGTGCTAAAGTGTTGCTAATGAACTCTTTGTGTCTTGAAGACGTCAATTCTCTACTATGGCCGACCTTCCTTCGGCGGCCGATACGCCGCAGCTCGGCCCAGCACATCTGCAGCCAGCCGGAGATTTCTCAGACGATGAGGACCTTCACGATGAGTCCCCAGAACCTGAAGATGGAGGCGCGGTGAATGGATCATCCAGCCGTGATCATACGGTCGATCGCCTCAGCGCAGACATCGGACGTGTCGAGCTTGATCCCAGCGTCGATCCTTCACTTGACGAGAACCAGGTGGTGTTGCCTCGGGACAAGCAACGGCGAACTGCATTCTACGATTATGCTTCGGAGAAACAAATGAGCCAAGCTGAGGCAAAGCTTTTCTATCAGCGGCATCAGATGGATGCGCAAGAGCTACAAAGCCCAAGCATCATGGCTCGAAATTTCTCTGCTAGCCTTGGTCACAGTCCAGCACCGAGCCGAGCTGAGAGTATCAAGTCAAGACAAACACAAGGAAGCCGCTATAAATCGGCATTGCCTGTGAGCCTCGATCAGCACAAGGATGGCGGGGATGCGCGCTCGCGAGGTGTCTCGGGAACGTCGACCCCGGACCCATTTGTCGAAGCAGATATGTCTGCGCGTGAGCATTCACACCATCCAGGGCTGCCACATGAGTACAAGCCGCCAATGCTGGCTGACCAAGGTATTCATGGTGCAGGGGCTGGTGTGGGCCTGGGAACTGGTGCTGGGGGGTTCGCTGCGCACGAGACTGAAATTACTTCCGAGCTGAGCGCGATATATACCAACATCCAGAAGGTATTGGATATTCGAAATCGATACATTCGCTTGTCACTGCAAGGCCCAGGCGATAATCCAAAAGATGAACCAAGCTGGAAGATATATCCTCCGCACCCCGAGCCTGTTTGGGACGACGAAAAGACAAGGCCTCGTCCAATGGGCGACAATGGCCTTCTACCGCCACCGGAAGGGGAGGACGAACATCTCGGAAGAGGAGACTATGTGGAGACAAGCACATCTCGCCTGCACGCTGCACCTTTGCGTAGAAGGAAGGCTGGTCACAATATTGGAGAGGATTTCGACATGAATGATCTTCTGCCTTTGCCGGAGAAGGCCGAGATGGACTTTCGTCTGGATGACACCAGTGTATTTCAAGTCTATGAGACATCAAAGTCGGCTGAGATGGGCACCCCAATTTTACAAATTCCTACAATCCGCGAGTTTTACATGGATTTGGATGAAATTCTCAATGTTTCGTCAGATGGGCCAAGCAAGAGCTTTGCGTTCCGACGTTTGCAATACCTTGAAGGCAAATTCAATCTCTATGTCCTCTTGAACGAATATCAAGAAATGGCCGACAGCAAGAAAGTTCCTCATCGAGACTTCTACAATGTACGAAAAGTAGATACCCACGTTCATCATTCAGCTTGTATGAACCAGAAACACCTTCTCCGCTTCATCAAGAGCAAGATGAAGAAGTCACCCGACGAAGTGGTTTTGTTCCGTGATGGCAAGCATCTCACCTTAAAGGAGGTCTTTGAAAGTATCAATCTCACGGCGTATGACTTGAGTATTGATACGCTGGATATGCATGTACGTTTGCAAATATCATAGATCCTTGCCATTGCGATAGTGCTGTACTGACGATATAAAGGCCCATACGGATTCTTTCCACCGTTTCGACAAATTCAACCTGAAGTACAATCCCGTCGGCGAATCACGTCTGCGAACGATCTTCCTCAAGACGGACAACTTCATCAAAGGACGTTATCTGGCCGAAATTACCAGAGAAGTAATGTCTGATGTGGAGTCAAGCAAGTATCAAATGGTGGAGTGGCGAATCTCAATCTATGGGCGATCACTTGATGAGTGGGATAAGCTTGCTGCATGGGTAGTAGACAACAGATTGTTCTCTCCCAACGTCCGATGGCTTATTCAAGTGCCAAGATTGTTTGATATCTACAAATCTTCTGGTCTCATGGACAATTTTGAGCAGGTTGTCGTCAATCTCTTCCAGCCACTCTTTGAAGTAACCAAGGATCCTTCCAGTCATCCTAAGCTCCACGTATTTCTGCAACGTGTCATTGGCTTTGACAGCGTTGACGATGAGAGCAAAGTTGAGCGCAGACTTTATCGGAAGTTCCCTCTGCCAAGAGCCTGGAACACTATGCAAAACCCGCCTTACAGCTATTGGATCTACTACCTGTTTGCTAACATTGCTTCGTTGAACATGTGGCGGAAGCAGCGTGGTTTCAACACTTTCCTTCTTCGACCTCACTGCGGTGAGGCAGGAGATACAGATCATCTTGCGTCGGCAGCCTTGTGCTGTCACAGCATCAGTCACGGCCTGCTTTTGCGCAAGGTTCCTTTCTTGCAGTATATTTTTTACCTCGAGCAGATTGGTATTGCCATGTCGCCGCTTAGCAACAACGCCTTGTTTCTGGCTTACGAGCGCAATCCGTTCCTGCAATATTTTCGACGTGGTCTCAACGTTTCCTTGTCCACGGACGATCCTTTACAGTTCGCCTTCACAAAGGAGCCACTCATCGAGGAGTATTCGGTTGCCGCACAGATCTATAAGCTCAGTGCTGTGGACATGTGCGAGCTGGCCAAGAACTCTGTTCATCAGAGTGGGTTCGAGCATCCTGTCAGACAACATTGGCTTGGACGGGACTATATGATGCCAGGCGTGCGAGGAAATAATGTGGCCAAGAGCAACGTACCGAATATCAGAGAAGCTTTCAGACATGAGACACTTATGCAGGAGCTTTCAATGTGCGCACTTCCCTTGACACCTTATCTTTACCCCAAACAGCCTTCGTCTTTTCTAGCCCCCAAACACCCGGATTGCAAAAACTGACAACAGGACATCCATTTTTGCTGTTTCCAACGCATTGTCTTTTTTTTGGTGTCATTCCAAATTTCAAATTGTTCAATCTCATGCAAATCAGACCACTCACTTCACCAACTGCGAAAGCAATATCAACTGATCACCTAATGGCGCAAACAGGATCGACCGGTATACTGCCACCCCGGAGACGCGGCCCATCACGACCACGAATCTCTCGGACCCTATGACTGCCCCAACTGAACAGCAGAACGGATCCGCTGATTCCGGCCCTGAATATCTCAACCCCGCTGCCATTCTCAATAAAAACAATCCTCAAGCCCCGCCTTCGCCGTCCATGTCGGTCCTGACTAACCCATCCGCTACCATTCCTTCCATGGACGCATCAGGGTTGTACCAAAGTCCTTCGCAAACCCTGCCCCCACCCGCCATCCAGACACACCCGCATTCGCCGGTTGCGAGCAGCAATGGCTCCGGCGCGGTGGGTCAGTCCTCGAACAACAAGCTTAATCCCCACGCTGCCTCGCGCGCCGCCCGTCTGAGCATTCAAACCCACCACGGCCCGCATGGCTCCCCGCCTCTTCCATCCGGGTCTTCTCACGATCCCTTCTTTGCCGGTCCACCCAGGAGCGCCACATTCTCCGCCGCCTCCAGTATCCGCGGTGCGTCTCCCGCCCCGCTCGACGGCGAACCACGCATTTTCCCTGGCGTGGTCAGTCGACGCAAAGGTAGCTTTGGCGGCGCCGCAGCCGCAGCCGCAGCAACTTCTGCCCATCGTCGACGCTGGAGCAACATTGAAGCCGACCCGGACGTCAAAGTCTCCAACGCAGCAGCAGCGGGCTCTGATTGGCCCGGCGTCAAGAGAAGCAAGGAAAAGGATAACCACCAGGACAAGGATCGTCGAAATAGTATCGTCGAGGCCGAAGGCGCTGCGGGTGTTCGTGCGGGACTCGGACTTAGTGGCACCGCTCTCGATAGCTCGGTCGTCGAGGAAGAGGAAGAGCCGCCCACTCCCGGGGTGCATACGGATTATATCTTGAGGTAGTGGCGAGCCAAGGTGCATAATTTGTTGCTATGGGGCTTTTTTCCGCCACGCTCCGCCTGCATGGGCCATCTTGAGGGCGATGCGAGCAATAAGTATCGTCAACACAGGCGGTCGCTTTTATACAGTCAGCGTAGTGAAAAGGAGCGGCTGAGCGGCAACGCGTTGAGTTCCATGCCTTTTTTTACATTTAATTGTATCATATTAGGCGACGATATATATTTTTTATTTTCCTTCATATAGACGGGATGGCGTTTTTGCAAATTTTCAGAGTTTTCATTTACTTCTTGGGCATTGATCATCACCACTTTACTCTCTCTATATCATATAATAAAGAGATTTCATAATCTTCTGTGTATTTCAATTTTGAGAATTTGAAATTATGCGTGACTCGTCAAATGGTGAAGAAGAGAAAATAAAAAAATGACGCCGGGCCGAGCTAGATTTCAGTTGGTAAAAGAGAAAATTGTACATGCATCGTACTACTAGAACATATACATATATAAGAGAGAAACGAATGATCAGAGAAGAGAGAAGTGGGAAAGAGTAAGAATCAGTGCTGCTTATCGTAAATTTCAACGTCGCTGGCGCTTTCGGGACCGAATCCGCCCCACGACTCAAACTCGTCGGCGAATTGCACGGCTGCTTTGAGGTAGAATTGGTCGTGGTCTGTCCATGTGTGTGCGGCTTCTTTCATGGCGCGAATTGCTATTTGAGGTGTATGTTAGTATATGCTGAGTCGATAATTGACAATAAAGTGCGTGATTGCATGGATGATGGATGTGGAGCGCGACAAAGAGTCAAATCAAGCGGTAACGGAACGGGGAGGGGGGATACAAGGGGGGAAGGGTAGGAATGATACAGGGGAGACAAAAGGGAGAATTAGGAGAGGACAGAAGACGTACCCTTGACATAATGCGCATCCAGGGCATGTTTTCCGCCAACGGCCTGGTCGACTGCCCATTTCCAATCTCGGCCCGCGAGATCATAATCGTTGATCCTGTCAAGTTTGATTTCTGGTCGGAGCTGGGCGATATATACTGCCAGGGTGAAGAGCCACCATTGTCGCACTAAAGGAATGTGGAATTTTGCGGGGATGAATGGGAGGAGGATGCGCACGGCATGGCTCGTTGTCAGTAGATGCACGAGGAAAAAGTCAAAGGTATGATGATGATTGGCAGCACGGTCAGTGGCAACGAGAATGGCCGCCGCTGCCCGTTGGCTGTCCTTGAACTGCTTAATGGGATCTTGAATGCTCCAGGAGGTCCAGTATTCGAGGACAGCGGCTTCGCGCTCATCAAAGAGGGTCTGAATATTGTTGGAGCCTCTGCTTTCGAAGAGTCCGTCGAAGCGCTTGTCGGCACGGACGCGTTCCAGGATTTCCAGCGGGGAAGTGCTTGTGTGTGTTGCCCCAGGTGATGAGAGGGAAGGGTTGGTGGAATATGAGGAGGCTTTGTCCAGGTATTTGTGTAGAAAGTTGTAGTTTGTTGCGGTCAGACTGAGAGCTTCCATGCCGAGTTCACGGCTGGAGAGCTCGAATGCGTAGCCAAGATGAATGAGAGGATGGCCCACTAGATTCTGATGTCAGAGTTGTACTGGGCAAGGATATATGGATTTTGGTTGATGGGGGAGAGTAGAAGGTAGAAGGGGTAGAAGCTTACATCCACCAATCATTCCATTGATCAAAGGCTCCTTTCCCTTGAACAAGTATTCTGCAACGACGTTTCGCCAGTCGTAGCCTAATCGGACCAGTTCGTCTTCGAAAAAATCCACGTATGAGCGCTGAAAGCTATTAAATTGTAAAAAAATGAGCTTGTGTCTGCGATAATGTAGGAGTTGCTATGGAAGGCTGATATTATTACGGACCGTTTGTCGCCCAGATAGTCCCGCCAGTCATGTCGCGATACTTCGTTTGGTGAATCTTCCCATTTTTCGAGCGTCTTTGATTCTTCATCGTAGATATTTCCGAGCTGGAGAGGTCCTGCGCCGAGAATGTACGCTGATCCTAGAATCTGAATTGTGGTCAGTTCAAGCTGATTTTTAACAGAGCGGGCAATTGGGGCACGTCTTACGTGTGGCAAGTGGTTGTGAAACTGGAGATTATGGTAGAGAATTGCATGATTTGCGTGATTAAGCCGGAGCAAGTGTTTAAGTGTTCGTGGACTTTTTTCTGGCGATGTTTCAATTTCGTAGATCTCAACTGACGGGAGATCTATGGCCGGTGGCGGCGCCGAAGTGAAGAGCTTCAGAAGCTTCAATGGGTTCGGGAAGCTCGGGATGATTGACATTTTGAGAGTCTGTCGTCTTTTAAATATGTCAAATCATGAAATGCATTACTGTCCACAAGGGACCAGTATATTCAAATGAGTTCAAATTAGATATATGTGTTTGTGGTTTCTGTTGTTTGTTGGTGGATGAGCAGCTTAAAGCCAATACAGAGCTCCGTGGAATGATGATGTAGCTGCTCGTTCTGCGGGGGTTACAGTTCCACACAAGCTCATAGAGACATCCGCAATTTGAACGTACGAACAGCTTGAAAATATTTCTTTGATCTATCCCACTTGATTTATTTCTGATTGTGCAAAGAGTGTCTGAACTGACATCAGCTCATCCCAACAGATCCAGCCCATTCTGAGCCAATCATTCTTGTTCAAATCCTTCCCTTAAAAAACCCCACGGTGAACGGTGTTCTATAGCGCCGATCGTTGCGGACCCGATGGCGGATGAAACCCCCGTCGCGGTATATAATATAAACGAATGCCATGTCTGTCACATCACCATCGACGCCGTACATTTACGCTGAGCTCCTCGTAAATATCCGGCAGCTGACCATATATGCGTCACTGGACTCGATTCGCAACGATGCGACCAAAGTCGAGCTCTCTTCGGACCGTGAAACCATCACGCTGAGCCACGATGGACGATCAGCGACAATCCATCTCCCTACCAAGGTCGGAGGAACAGCTGCGTTAGAGCTACCTCAAGCTGCGACAAAAGATCTTTCCTTTCGTCTACAAATCGCCGAAAAGGATGAACCCCTGTTTACAAGAGACCTCCTGGTTGCTTCGTCTGACGAACGAGCACCTTGGCCAGCGGGAAGTCTGACGGCGGACACAGAAGTATGCTGCAGACAATGTGATCAGGCCTTTATCCAGGCAGGCACGATCAAAACTTGGAAAGATCTTCCCAGTGAAAATTGGGCTGAAATGATGGATTTTTGGCATTGCCACAAACCTCACGATCACGGGCATCAGCAGAGCGAAAACACTGGCCCCAGTGCCACGAAAGGGTATAGTGCTTCAAATAAACTAGTCGCACAGTCACAAACTGGATTTCTGGATACCTGCCATTTTCTCTTTACATCTCAGGACTGTGTAGGAGTCGAGGTACGTTGATACTGTCAATTGTCTTGCTTGCTTTTGTGTATATATTCCACCCCAAATCACCTTCACCGGGCAACAAGAAGGAGGCCATGCCCCGATAAATCTTATTGGCCATGACCTGGTCTCCGATACAATTGCCCCAGAAAAAAGCAATGGGTCGAGCTGGGGAGTAATAAGCGCTACCCTCAGGAGTTACGGCTTCTAGATGGGTTCCTCATGAAGCTGGCCACCTCTTGTGTTGATAATTCATCTCGGCATTTCACCGTGACATTTCCTCAATCAGTCGGAGTTGACGGGATTTACACGAGATACATCCAATACGAACTATACTAATTTGGCATACAGTTCCAATCGTCTGCTACAGATGGCCGAACAGCACAAGAGCTTGTTTGCTCTTGCTGTAATGGCATCATCGGCGTAGTGGATGAACGCGCTGAAGGCTGGAGACTCTTCAAGTGGGCTCTCGCTGTACGGAAACGTCCCGGAGAACAAAAAGAATCTCACGCCATCGAGGGCTTCATCGCCGCGCAAATGTTGGCTCTTATTGACAGCCAGGCAGTAAGGAAATTCGTAGTGCATTGTAAAGGTCTTGCAGGACCAGCCTCTGCTTTATTAGTATGTCCCGCCTTCGGTGAAGCGTTGAGTTTTTGATCCAAGCTAAGACAAAAAAATCAATAGTGTTGGGTGTTTACCCCAGATCTCCGCTATTCGGCCTCCACAAAGGCAGAAGGGCCGCAGCGCGCCATGAAAGTATTTTTCAAAACACTTCAAAATCCAGAAAATGTTCTAGCTGAGCAGAACATGTCTGTCGAGGAGATATATCTCCCTCTGAATGCGTTTCTAGCTGTCCACGAAGCGCTCGAAAGCAGTAATTCGCTTTTGCCGGTTTCGGCGCAGAGGTTTCAGGACTGGTGTGTAGGATTACTAGACCGCTTCGACAGAGTGTCCTGATGCTTAGCTAGAATCAGCAAAATGTAAAAGATTATCTTACCGCCTAGATACCGTTAGCTTCGCCATCCAGGTTGTCGACGATGCCACATCCTTATGGCGTGAGTCAAAACCTGACTGTTGTGCACAAGTTTTTGAATTACCACGTTCCTCTGTGGTGGTTTTCGTTTCATTTATATCTGTTTCCGCTCTAGTCAGCCTGCATCATCTTTTTTTGCGGACACATGTGATCCGTGACAATAAACAATTGATGCTTGCACCACGTCAACATCATCTCCATATGTTCTAGCTTGAAGAGTTGACAATGAACATATAAACCAGCCTTCTTCTCACAATCTTTCCGCCCGAGCCCAGGGTAGGTGTACTCTCTTTATTAAATCTTCCTTCCTTTTTGATTAGTTTTCTGCTAAGACTCCTCCTTTCTAACGAAGCCGCTACCCACTGTGTTGTTCCTGCCTCTCTCAGCAGCCACTCCAACTCAAAAGGGAAATCGCTTTCGAGATTATTACCTTTTAGATACCTGCTGATCCACCGCTGCGCAATGATGCCTTTCACATTCGAGACTCCCGCTGCTCCTCCTGGTGCCTTCCCAGCAGATGTCCATGTAGAGGATCCCTTAACTGGGGTCGCATACTCCCACATTGAGTATGCCGTCATGGAAGCAGCGCCTGCTCGATTGAAAGAACTTTCCAAAACTGAGGCCATTAAGGATTCTTCCGAGCCACCGCCGAGCCACTGTTCTGGTGGTCAACATCATCAGCAAGTCTATCCTCACGGGCAGGTTGGCGGTTGTGCTCCCTCAATCACCGTTTCGCCCGTTGACAGTGGTAGGGCCCCACGCCGGCCTTTACGCTGTGCACAGCCACTGTTAGATGACAACTTGTTGTCCTCACCGGAGCCTTTGCCGCAATACACGCCATCGAGCCTATCTCCGGTGACATCCCCATCTTCTTCCCGGGAATGTGCTTTGGCTCCTGACGCACCGCCTCCAGATTACTTCAACGCAAAGTCTCAATTTCAGAGACCTACCCGTGTTCTGCGCACCCCTGAGAAATCGGTCTTGGTCAACTCAGATGGAGCGCCCAAAGTAGCCGGAACAGATGATGTGCACGCGAGGAAAGGCAAAAGCCGGCCCGCCGAACCCGCTCAACGGATTTGGCCAGGAGTATGGCCAGCTCCCAAGTCTGTCAATCCGTGTCTACATCCATATGCGAGAACAGCAGATGACTTTGCAAGGGAGATAATGACTGATTTTCTTGCCCGTTATCGGAATTGGAATTTGCCCAAATCTCGTGCAGCGCTGGAGGGACTCTATACGATTGTTCGTGAGCAAGAGCAGCGAAGACTCGACTATGAACGGCAAAGACACGAATACGAACGTACGCAGGCCACGCTACAACTGCAAGAAGAGGCCATTGTTGCAGCCCATACCACGGAAACTGTGCCCAAACGTTGGGGGCCAGCATTTCCATATTACAATAATATATCTTGCCGGAGCCCCCTCAGTAGAGTCTCTTCGGATTCATCGCTCGCATATGATTTCGAAGAACGGTGCGGCCTAATGTCAACATCGAGGCGTGAGCCGGTAGCTGGTCCTAGAGCCAAACGTGGACTTGGACCGGTGTCTGAGTCTAACGCTGAATCTGAACCCACTGCAATAGAAAGACTGTCTGCTCGAGATCTGGACGTAATGACCTCCGGCACTTATTTTACTGGTCCTCGTCCGTATTTTAGCGCCAATTCTAATAACGAGCGGACTGAGAATAGTCCTTGCCTGTCTCGTCATTCTTCTTCGTCCAGTCGTAGTGTTCGATCCGATGAGACAGTTCGATCTCTCTTTGGGCCCTTCTCAGGGAAGATTGTATCGTCACTTAGTAAGAAGCAAGGTGAAAATATTACTGAGACTGAGGAAAAAGTGAAGGGCAAGAGCAAGGCAGACATGCATGCCAATACGCCTTTTCAGATTCATGAAGAGGAGCTCGTAGATGAAAGCTGCTTTGAGATTATTGACCACCTCAGTGATATGGAGGAACAAGAAGCCGAGGAGTATTTGAAAAAGATAAGATCAGGATCCAAGCACGGTGATACCCTTTCCACGACGTTGCAGAGTGAGAGACGGCCGGCTTGAATGGAGAGACCGGGTCGGTATGTCGGGACTTCGGGGCTGGTTCCCCTTCAACCTGCAATGGAGGGAAATTTTGGAGAGTTTTTCGGAAAAACTGGTATTTTAATATTTGGAGAATTTATAATGATCAATGTATCAAAAAGAAAAATTTTTCGAGCCTTTCCAAGCCGCTTGTGTGAAGCTAATGGTGGAACATATAGAATCCATGGTCGAGAGCATTGGCAAAACAAGCTCGTCATGTTACGGCTGATCAATTTAGCGGCTTAAGTCTAATCACGACAGTCGTAACGGTTCAATGATAGGAAAAACTGATGAGGGAAGCTTCACTGATTACAGAAAACCGGATGGAGGATAAGCCGTGCGTTTCCCATTTACAACTCCTAAGAAAGAACTAAAAGTCCAGCGCTGAAGAAGGGGAAATGAAAAAGCATTTTTTACCAACAAAATTCCCACGCTTTACCTATTACCCTCTCATTCATTCACGCCGTAAGGTGTAAATAGCCCAGAAAAAACCTTGATATCCGAAAATAGAGCCTCCTGAAATAGCGCTCCGAAAAGTATATAATAGTCCAGAAGAAGGCCGTTCGAAGAATAAATAAAGGGGAGGATAGGAAATATGAGAGAAACCTCCCCCTCCCAAACCGCCAAATCGCCTCGTTAAATCTACATAAGCCCAGCAATTAATCATCTTCAATATCATCATCGCTCAGTACCAACTTCTGCACTTGGGATTCAAAGGAAAGTCCTGGAATCCCGGAGGTGTCAGGAGGCCTGGAAGAATGGGCAGGCTGTCGGCGTGCTGGAGGCTCGCGCTTGAGGGGCAAGAAGGAAGATGCGGATCTTGAACCTGGAAAGACAGAGTCAGGATCGCGATCAGTAGTCCAGTCCCGGACCGGCGGAACTGTATCCTCGTCACCCTCATCATCAAGTAGCTCGTCGCTCGCCCCACCAATGCCACGAAATGAGGTGATCTGATCGAGCATTTGCAAATTGGATGATGCTGACTTGTTTCCTCGACGCTGGATAAGAGCTGTGTATGGAAGACGTTCTAGAAGCATCTCTCGTCGTGCCGAGTTGCCACTCGGAATCATGAGGGAACTTGGCTTTGGTGACGTGTTCGTTTGTGAAGATGGAGTAGGAGTAGATGATGAATGCTCAGCAATAGAAGAATTGAAGGAGCTTGTGTTGTGTTTTCTTGATTCAACGCTGCCCACTTCTTCGGTGACGGTGTGTGAAGAGTCCGCAGTCATTTGATCTTTTATGAGCTGATTCATATAAAGGTCGACCATATCGGATATCTCTTCGCTGCGGCGCCAAAGCCTGAGAGAGCTTGGAAAGAACATCTTGTAAGCATCAGATCTGGAGTTTTGGCCTCTATTCCAGCGACCGCGGCCATCTGAACTCAAAGAAGCAGGCGGTGCTCGTCTTTTGACAGGATACGGTAAAGCAAAAAGGATGCCCAGAACGGCAAGTTGAAAGCTAATTTCGTCCTGCCGAAGGTTATCTGATGATGCACCCTGAAAGGCGCCACGTCCGAACCCGCCGCCCATTCGTCCAGATCCAAAGCCACCTGTCCATTCAGGCGCTAGTAAATCCGAATCTGAGATTGCGTCAATACAGCCGTTAATGGCATCCATAGCATCCTCAGATGATGAATTATCACACGAAAGTATGTAGTTCTCATGGAGGGCGGCGACAAACGTCTGGGTATCAGTCCCAGTTGCATCAATCAGGTCATCGACGGATACTTGAGAAACTTTTGGTCGATGATGCTGAGGTAAATGGTTTGGTGGCTGAGGAGGCCGTTCTTCTGCGGGGTTGATTGCAGGATCCTCCCGTTTATTATACATGACCTTTCCGACAGCATGGAAAATCCCCAGACTGGCTTCTCGCTGCGTGACCAATTCGAGAGAATCCCGTTCCATTTTTGTGAGCTTCGTCCCATCTGTAGCACCCCTTTTTCCTTTGACGGCAACGGCAACCCGACCGCCCCAATCCCCGGCTTCGTCCCCTCGAAGACACAGAAACTCTAGTGAAGCAACAGCGCTCCGAATATCGCCCACGCCACCTAATGTTTGGAGAACTATAGAGCTCGGGGCTTTTCGCCTACCGCTAATGCGGGCTTCCTTTTTTATGATCAGGTCGAGTGCTTTTGAAAGGAATGTAGGAGCAATTGGATTGAATTCCATAACACTGGTGCCAGTATGGTTCATAATTTGTGGACCCAAGAGACGATGGGCAGTAAAACTGTCTGCGGCTGCAGTGCTGGTTGTAAGGAGGGTCTCGGTAATGACCATCACTATCGGTGCTGCCGGAGATTCGGAAGAGGCGAAAAAATTCCCAGTGGATGAGGTGGTAGCAGCTAAATATTGAAGAATAGTAGATCGAAAGTTTTGCAGTGAAGCAGATTGTCGTGATGAGGCGCTTGGGAACTCTTCAATGAGAATTACCTTTTGTTTTCCTGAAGCTTGGGTCGGTGTTACTGCCGCAGTCGGTTTGCTGGCAGAAGGAGTTCCTGTTCCAGCAAACTCAAGGCTTCCGAACTTTCCGCCACGCCCAATAAAGTCTCCAAATTGTGCAGACGCGGAAACATATCCATCGGAGGAATATTCAGCACCCAATGGATTTCTCCATTCAAGTATGTCAAACCCGAGTGCTCTGGAAAGCAACGATAAGGTGGTAGTCTTCCCGCTTCCGGACGGACCTTTTAAAACGAGCAGTCTCTGGAGCTACGTTAGCATCGCTATTCAGAAGTTGCATGAGAGATGACACACCTTTCTGTCCAGGCCTTTCAAAGCCCTTGAAAGCCAGTTGCTGACATCGGAAACCTTCTTCTTGTGTACAGCTAGCTCGTCAAGAGAGATAGGTGCGTACTTTTCTGCCCAAGGACGATTGTCATCGACTTGCCAAACGTTCGAGCTCCTAGCGGAGCTGCCTGCAGAAGTCGAGCCATCGGCTGAGGCTTTAAGGAACCTTTGGCTAGCTCTAGGCGCTTTATTAGCTGGCAGCACTGACTTTGTCTTCACATTTTCAGTTTTCGTCGCACCCTCGGGGGCCGAAGCTTGTCTGCTTGGAAGCCGAAGATTCGATGTCTCGTCAGGGAAATCATCCTCAATTGTGTCCTCCTCGACATCCTCCTTTTCCAAACTGCGATTGGCCGATGGCGACCTCTGTCTTTCTGCTGAAGGTGTGAAGAAAGTATAAAGCGACTGCGACCCCTGGCCCTTCGCGCTGGGCTTCTGTTTCTCCTTCTGTGGGGATGCCGTCAGCTCGGACGTACGGCTTGTTGTCGATGTCTTTGAATGCCTTAAATTCCCGTGGGAGCGCGTTGTCGGCTGACGCTTTCGCGTTCCGCGTTTCTCAGTGTCGATGCTAGGCGCATTTCTGCTATCGCTGCTTGATACGGGCTTCTCAGTTTGCCGCCTTTTCGTTGGCTTTACTTCGTCGTCCGGCGGTTCGACTAGCTGTTTTTGCCTTTTGGCGGGCGTTGGCCCCATACCGCTGCGACCTCAGCCCGCTCGAGAAGCTGAAATACTCTCATTAGACACCGTCAGAGGTTTGTTTAAGCTTGTACGTGGAACAGACGATGCGCTAAACTATGTCATAAGGGCCGGATTCAGAACACGAGAGTGGCGTTGGAGAGCGCTTATAGAGAAGAGCCACTTTCTGGCACCCTATAGTTATTCTCGTAAGAGCAAGTGAGAACAAATATGGAAATTATTTACAGATCAAATGAGGAAAAGAAATGAATTCGCTTCCTCCTATCAATTGTTGATACAGCCGTTGTCTGGTTCAAAGGACTCCGTCTCTATCAAGGCGAAGATCCACCACTAAATAAGCGAGCTCATACGTAGATAGAAAACAACATCTTTTACCTTTGTAAGGGGAGAGTTTCATGTGCGTAAATGACAGCTTGAGTGTATATTTCCAACTATCCTATTGTTAAAAGTAGTCCAATCTGCTTTATAAAGAGCACCTAATAGCTAAGGTATCAACTCGCTTCGTCTGGTAACGAAATACTTTAAGAAAGTACTAGGTTTCGTCGATGAGCAGAGGAGAACATTATGACATATCAAATCTTCACATCGTCTTGCTCTGATTTAAACGAGCTTTTAATTCTATGAAGCTAAAAACCAGGCTCTATTCGACGCCAAAGATTTAAGAACTTCGCCCCGTAGTCATCGTTGGGCAGTCACAAAACCATCTGGGCGGCGTCATACCAATCCTCTTGTGACGTTTTGGTGAGCATTTGGCCATCTGGCAAAGCATCATCATCTCCTTCCCTCTGGTGGAATTATCCTCATTGAGGCTTCGATTACTGGGTCAAGTCGCCCTACTCTTGCTGGAAAAGGTTGGCAGGGAAGACGAGATCCAAGAATTAGCTTCGAATTTGGAAGGAGCCATCCGCCGTCCCCCTCCCCGAACAGCACTCATTTTAAAGGAAGTTTCTGTTCCATCATCATTATCATCATTATCCTCCTCCGCACGAGTCAGCATATCAACTCTCCTGGCATGGGCAAGACTCCTCCGCCGCAACAATCTGAGTACTCGCTCTACGGCAATAGCCACCTTGCCGTTTGTTTCTCTGAAAATGCCATCCAACAGAGCGCCAATCCGCAATGTGCATTTTTACAACGCATCGACCGGGGAGGTCCTCGGAGGCGTTTATCAACAGGGGTCTCTTACTCAAGCTACAATAATATGGATTTTAAAAAATGTCCTTCTGATCGTCGAGCATGATTGGCATATGAAGAACCGAGAATCTGGTAGCACAATCGAGCCGACAAGCAGCCCATTAACTGCTGGCGACTATGACATATATTGTTCAGGTTTGTCTTTTCCTTTACGATATTACGTCGAAATACCTAATCTTATTAATCTAGGCGATATTAAATTAACCAACGAGCCATGGTATGCGAGAATCAATAGCTTCAGTGCGTCGGGAAGAGAAGATTCTTTCCGGGACGGCATTCGTTTACGCGACAGAAGTTGTGTTATATCAGGAGATAAAAATTATGTATATGATTATGGTTGGTTCTATGGATTTCAAGCTGCTCATATCTTTCCTCTGGCATCCGAAAGTTTGTGGGTCCAGTTTAACTATCAGCGGTGGATCACCAATATCCCAGATACGGATACCAGCTCAAGGATCAACTCCGTCCAGAACGGTTTTCTCATAAGACAGGATCTGCACACACTCTTTGACCAATATCTCCTATCCGTAAACCCGGACGTAAGTGCTTCGCCATTACTATTTTTCCAGCCACACTAATAGAAAGCAAGGACGGATATAAGATCATCACATTCTTCCCCAATCCCTTCCGGGTTGACGGACGAATTCTTGAATACTCTTGTCGCAACCCCGATGACCCGAATCACGTTTCGGACGAACTCCTTCGCTGGCATTTCCGCCAGTCCGTCCTCGCTAACATGCGGGAAGCAGGCGAGCCGCTGTTTGAAACGGACTTCCCTCCTGGTACCGACCAAATGGCTACGATGCGCACGGAGCCATATGGCAAAGAGAGGCTAGAAATGGAGCTTGCAGTGAGACTGCCTAAGCCAGAATCTTGAGGTTTCATCGGAAAACGACGTGAAGAGAAAATCAGCGTGTGTCTTTCTCAGTTCACTCGTACAGAGCAACAGCAGGCGCATAATTCTCAAAACTGGAAGAAAATTCTGTAACGAAAAGGTCTCTTATGAGTTTTTCGAAGGGGAGCGAACTAGGTAGCATATTCATAATGTCATGAAAGCACACCAACGCCAGTTTGATGCCCAAGAATGATAGCAGGGAAAGCAGAACCAGATAATGGTACATGGTATTAGATCATGAAGAGGAATAAACACGAAATCGAAGACCACCCGGGCTAATTTTCAGACTCCGTACACTTATCACTTTTGAAAAGCTACTCAGTAAATGCTGACGTCTCCTCGTAAATCGTAACATGATATGCAAAATCGAAGAAAATGAAGGCGAAGTTGACAAGAATAACAGCAAAATAATGCTATGGACAACAGAAATGGCGGACATTTTGCTCAAGGCGGCAAATCCACCTTGCTGTGTCTTGGCTTTTCCTCTTCCATGACATGGTCGTCTTCATAAGGCAGCGAATCAGTTGTGTAGTAATGATCCCGCCGCTCATACACTGGCGGCGCTAATGGGCGCTCCTCATATGTGACGTAACTGCTCATCCGATTTGGTTCGGCTGATCGGTCAACATAGACGAAGCTTTGTTGATGGGACGGACGTTCGGTAAACCTCACTGGAATGTATTCCACGGGTTCATGATAGATTGGCTCCTCAACGTAATGATACCTACCACGCGGAGGGACACGCGCATAAGCGGCAGGTTTGGATACAAGGACGGTATCAGAGGAGTCATGCGATGGCCGATCGACAAATGCAGGCTCGTATGCTGCATCACGTGGAGGGCTCCTCATACGTGGGTTGCGTTCTATATAATCATGGTCCCCTCGGCCGGGTGAGCGGGAGCGCGTGCGGTATCGTTGCGCTTCGTAGCGACTAAAGCGACTACGAGAGCGTCGCGAGCGAGGGTCGTCTGCATAGCGGCGTCGATATACGATGTTTGGCCTCGTGTACTCACGATCTATATAGCTAGGGGCTATCTCCGCCTCGTAGGTCCTCTTATAGCCTGCGGCTTCAAATATTTCCGGGGGAAAGTCTGACTGATTTGCCCGAGGGCTACTCTCGGTTTTGATAGAAACCGAGTTGCGCCTCTGGCGGCTAGATTGTGTGGGGAAAGCTTCCACAGAAGGCCCACCGGCGCGACCACTTACGACACGAATGTCTGAGGTGTCCTCTGACACAGCTTCGGGATTCTGGACCCCTCCTTTTTCATGAGACCCTTCAGCCTCGGGTCGGTCAACACTCGGTTGTGAAACCGATGTATCGTGCCCAGGAGCTAATTCATTAAGAAAGCGCTCGGCCGCGCTCGCCGCTTCAAGTGACGGAGGTTTCTCTGGAGCGGGTTTAGGTACAGCTGATCCATTCCTGGATTCTCCAATCTCGCCATCTTCCGAGCCAGCCCGTATTCTCTCGTTTGCTAAGGACTCCAAATTTCCCACGACCGGCTGCTTTTCGGTCCTGGGAGGAGATGCGCCGTGAAGCACAGGGTCCTCACTGACAGCGCTTTTTCGATCAATATACGACCCAAACGGCCGGTGTTGAGCCTCCATGCCCCGTCTCTCATAGACTACATCTTCAAGTGAGCCCTCGGGGGAGACTGAGCGTAGCCTCCGCCCGTCCAGAGCAATGACGTAGCGGTCATGGTATACGCCCCTTGAGAAAGACCGGGGTTGCATCCTAAAAGTCGATTCTCGCCTGTCTTCCGGGCGAATTTCGCGGATTTCCGGGCCCTCAGGGACGAAAATTACGCGCTCGATATCCCGAGGCGTTCTATGATGGTATGCCGACCTTTGATGCCCAAAGTTTGCTTTTGAATAGCGTGCGGTTTCAAGGAACGCTGGCCGATGTGGATCGTATTCATCATCAGGGAAAGGTTCGCGCCGAGGAGATCCTTGAATAGATATGGTGGCTGGTGTTAGCTGCCGTGTGGATACATCAGAAGCGGTGAAAGGCCTTGAGTGATTTGATGTCGAATGTGGCTCATATGTCGACCAGGACTCGGGACGACCATCAAATCCAGGGATGAAATTCTCATTAGCCGCATCAACCTCAATGCTGGGACCTTCATTTAAGACGGGAACAGCCCCAGTCTTGCTCTTCGAGTCAATTTTAGGGAGCGGTGAGGGGAACGCATTTGGGAAAACATCTGCAAGTAAACGCAGTTTCTTGTCATCCATTCCTTGAGCAGCAATCAGACCCGAGATGGTATGTTCACGTGGCAGCTCAATCATGTCTGTTTTCCACTCTAGATTTGGCACCTCAACTCCTGTTTGAGGTACAAATTTTGGCCTGTTGCGTTCAACATGAGTAGATTGGAAATGACTGAGAAGAGAAGGGAAAGAAAAGAACTTTCTGTCCCCAATTGGGCCTTGTGGATGTCCGTGGACGACAATCCCGGAAGGATTCCCATGATAAAGACAGGCTTTGCAGGAAAGGCCGTGGACATTCCTTATCGGCTTCATCGAGGCGTTGTTGTTAAGACCATCAATAAACATAGCAAGGTTTGGCTCCTTTGTGAATCTGGCCTCGAATCTGGAACTCACGAGCTGAATTAAAGCATACATCCTGACGCTTCCAGGGAGATCCTTGATACCGGAGGTACCGAACCAAATTTCACGAGCTATTCTGGCCATTTCTTCCAGTTGGACCTGATAGATTCCATTTGGCTCTCCTGAGGACTGCGAGTTCATGGTTCCTAGTAAGGGTCCGGATTTGGCTCCCGGTCCAAGTTCGCCTGCTCCTGCTCCTGCTCGTAGGTGACCCGAGTAAGATGTTTCTACCGGGCTTGACTGACCAAAGGTTCCTGGTGGCTTTCCGTATTCTTGTGGGCTTATAGTATCCTTTGGCACGGCCGGAGCTGGAAATCCTTGGCGCGGATGCGGAGAGCCATACATTCTCTGGGCCTGCGGTTGATAAGGTGAATGAAAAGCTTCATACCCTTGTTGTCCAGGTTGAAATGGAAGTGGTCCTCCTTGGAATCCGGCTAGATTTGGTGGACCACGTGGATATGGAAATTGGGACCCCGAATAAGGATGAGCCTGGCCCTGGTACCCTTGCACACTGACTGGTAAAGGGGGCGGAGGAAAAGGCCCATGAGACTGGGCCGGATATTGATCCATAAAAGGCGGTTGTCTGTATGGTCCTGGACTATACTGGGAATAGCCATGGGAACTGTGTCCATGAAGTGCGATATGCGGGCCTTGTATAGGTGGCTGAGAATATGGGGTATAATTAAAGGTTGCGTTCGAGAGAGGGCCATGAGAAGTTGGTGGAGGTGCGGCGTAATATGCCGCTTTAGCTGCGCTCGGGTCAGGATGAAAAGGAGGGTGTTCTGGCCACTCGGCGCGCCAGTGGACAACAATGCTTCCCAAACTGAGTGCGTTAGTATGCTTAGCAGCAAAATGTTGAACAACACCTTCGAAGCCATAGAATTTCGAGTTGTTCTCGCAGCCATTACAAAGGAAGAGCTCCTTTCGAAATTGCTCCGTCAGTGGTTTGATTTTTACGTCAAATACCCATTTCATATTCTCTAACATGAGCCTGCGGGTTGGTGGTCCTTCAGGAGGGTCAAGCTTTGGCTCTTGGCCCCTTTCACGGGCCGCTTCGTCCTCTTTGGCAATCTCGTCGTAAAAGCTTTTTCGAACATGTAGGAGAATTTCGGCTGCGAACTTTGGACTCTTTTCTTTTGTGATGGCGCGACCATCGGCCCACGAATTTTTGATGATCTCGTCAGCGAATTGTGCAAGCCGTTGGCGAATAGGTCCTTGAATTTCCTCCCATTCGCGGTCAATCAATTCTTTCGCTTCCTTGAGCTGAGCTTCCTGCTGTTTCCTCTCTTCAACTTTAGCCTGAGAAGTGCGGGTGTGTGCAGTACGCTCGTCTTCTCGTCGTTCAGCCAGCTCTCTCTGCGCAAGAAGACGAGGCTTGAGAACGCGCCACGCATTATCAGTGAGCGGAGCGGGTATTTGTACAGCAGCTTGAAAAGTTTCCATGTGACTCAACACATTAGGTAGCAAAGGAGGTATAATTTCCATACAGCGTTTCTCGATCTCTGCTCTACGAGCCCCTTTGGCTTCATTGATGTCGTGGATGCTACGTTCAACTCGTGACGCGTTGAAAACACCAGGTTCAGAATGACCAGAAGCAAGGAGCGGTGGGATGGTGGGAGAATGAAGAGTTGAAGCCGAAGCTGCAAGAAATTGTTAGCGTACGATATGGTCTATATACAAGTCGCCCACGCAACAAACGCTCCTCGGAAAGAGAGCATACGTGCGAATTAAGACGACTGGAGGCGGTATCCGTACCTGCGGTCCGCAATGGATCCTGAACGAGGCCCTCTGGGATTACTTGTTCGGCCATTGAAGGGGTGCTATCAAGTGGGCTATTAGCCGGACTGAAATGGGTGGCAACTAACAAGGGTAAACCCAGGTTGCCTCGGGCTTCTTGAGGATAGTTAAAGCGATCAATCTGAGCATTGAGATCCCGAAAGCCGCTTTTCATCTCCCAACGTTCCCAACGGGAAGCATCATTGACATGTTCTCTTCCATTTCCCTCAAGTCCTTTCATCCATTCCTCAGCAGCGGCTTGACCAAGGGATTTCACCTCGTCGAATCGACGTCGTATCTCCTCAATGTGCGGTTTGTAGAAGTATTTAGTCATCTGCAACGAAGAGGGTGGCGTCCCGTTTTGCAGCGTGACTGAGAGGATCACATTTTCTGTCTGAGCGAAAAGGACGAAAGGGAGAGCCGGCAAAACAAAGGAAGGGATATTGGAGGAAAACAACACGGTGATTTCCTGGAACAAATATCAATAACCGTCCTTTAATTTCTCCGCAGTAAAGGAAATTTTAAATCAGACCTTCTCACTCCTAAGCTGAAAGCAAGAACTACAGCTTCGAACTCCGAACGGCCAGATTACGCGTACGCCGTCTGACCCAGGTCCGACCGTCCAAGGATCCTGCGCGGTGTCATAGGAGCACGGTGTTTTGGATTGTGCACAAAACTGGCAACGGCTCCCAAGCAAAAGTCTCCACATCTCTACTTCTGAAAGCTGTCGGAGAGGTCTGGGTAGACCGGGGTGGAATAGTTTCCGCGACGAGGCCCAAATGGCGTCGGATCTTTGCCATTCCAGAAGACCTGGAGTCACAGAGCTCGGTTCAGTGTGCAGCTCTGGGACGAGGTAGGAGCGCAAAGTTTTATTGACACGTAGCATGCGGCCCAGCGTGACCGGTGGCAAAAGGGTAAAAATATGCTGCCATATCTCTCCGGGCAATTGGGACCTATCATATGGAATACAGCTCGGACCATCCTGTGTTCCATTCCGGCTAAAGACAGGAGCGGATCCCCTTGACGTGGCCCTGCGTTTCACACGTCTAAATTGGGTCTGTTCGTTCCATTCAGGATCAGCATTGTCACGATCGTTGGCAGATAACGCATTGGCTTTTCTGGAAGCATCTCCATCACTCAAGAGATACCCCTGCGCATTGGAATTGGTGCCCTGTGCGCCGGTGTGCGCTGTCGAATCTCCAGCCCATTTCCGCTTATTATTGGTCTGGGTCGCTGAGCCACCAGTATCCAGGACGCTCTGTGGGCGTACTTGACTGAGACGACCGGTTGTGGGCGAAAGGCCAAGGTCACTTGAAGGGTCCTTGTCGTCTTCTGATGGTAATTGAAAATCATCTGCTAATGGTCGTGGAATCTGTGGGCTTGGAGAGTCTAGCTTCCCAGCACCCGGCTCCGAGGCTGAGTATAAGTTAGAAGAAGAAGAAGAAGAAGAAGAGCTTGCATTGCTTGCAGGAGAGTCATCGACCCTTGACTCCCCCGTCATGACGGTATCCGCGACCAGAATGCGCGGAAACAGAAAAGAGACACGAGAAGCAGAGAGCCCACGTCACCCGAACGAGAGCAAAACGCGGACATGAAAGCAACCTCTCTTCTATCAGAGAGCAGAAGGACCTGAAGGCGGTCCGAGAAAAAGACAGTCGTCTTCAGAAGAAGCCGTGCAAAGCGAATAGCGGAGGGTCTAGAGCAGACTCTTCGCTAGGTGAACGAGACAGCAAAAGAAGAAGAAACACAAGGACTCCCTCAGCGAAGTCTCAGAGAAATCATGTCCAGCCTAAACGTGACCGGGAGAAATGAGATATGGGCTAAAAAGCCTCAATAAATGTGCAGGAACAGAACAGACATATGTCAGAAAACAAAATTGTATTTGGGCTAGCCTTTCCCTGTTGAATGGGCACAAAGGACAAGGTGGGTTGAGAGGTTATTTGTGGTGGGTTGTTGTGCATAGTTTGGAGGTGATTCCCTGCGTAACAAAGTTGGCCCGCGACCGGTAGGTGAGTTAGGTGGGCCAATTACAATACGGGAAACACACCGCCTCACTTTCAACTGGGGGAGCATCACGTGGCTGAGTCGGCGATGATGCTATTGATGACTAAACAATCATTTATCAAGAGCTGGATCGAGTTAGCTGCCGAATCAAGCTAAGAGCTTCAGCCTCATCAACTTACGCAGCTCCACAAACAATAAGCCACACTCCTCAGCCACAGCCACAGCCAACGTCAGCTTCCCCTTGGATCTTGTTCCATCTGTCCAAACATTCAGGGGACGAAACGCTTCCATTCTTCTCCTCATACGCTTCTCAAACCATTTTCACAGTTCGAAGTCGGATCTGGTCAAGCTCCTGCCGTTAAAATTTTGTCCCTTCACAGGCCGGCTTGCCTCGATCCTCTCCTCGATCCCCGCTACTATTCTGCCTACTTTGTCTTATGACCTGCACTGCTTGAACCCCACCTGAGGCTTCATACCTCATTGAAAGCTACCAATCCGATAAAAATGGCTTCTCTCAACCTTTCTACAAATGGCGCGTCTATCTCAAGGAGCTACCAATCGGTGGTCAATGCCCCGCCTCCGTCGGGAACGTCTGCCAACTCGCCAACCTACGGAGTTTGGGCTCTATTTTCAGTCTCTGCTCCGCTCGTGAATGCCTTCCAGCCGAATGCTGGTGGAAAGGAAAGTGTTTTGAAAGTCCAAACATCTGGTGGTAAGAGTCCTTCGAAAGCAAGCTTGACAATAGAATAAAAGTGGCTAAACCATGGATACTACTAGATGGCGAGCTGGCGGATTTGATTGAAGAATTCTCCGATGGTAAAGTCCAATTTGCGTTCGTCAAAGTCCGGGATCCCAATACCGGCCTTCCAAAGAACGTTCTGATTGCGTGGGTATGTATCTTCGGATTGCGAAAGACGGGTGTGGCAGCTGATGTTCCGTTTCTCAGTGCGGAGAGGGTGTCCCCGAGCGGACCAAAGGATACTTTACCAGTCATTTGGCAGCTGTATCCAAACTTCTTCATGTATAGATGGCATCTTCCCCACTCTGTTTTCACTCTACTGACACGGCTCATCAGGGATATCATGTCCAGATCACTGCTCGTTCTGCGGACCATCTATCCCCAGAGGGCATAATTCAGAAGGTTGCAGACTCCTCGGGCTCAAAATACTCCTCAAACCTAGAATCACAGCCATCTGCACCATCCAGCGTCCCCCCACCACACCCACCCAAGCCCAGTCAAGCGTATACACCTACCCGAGTTGGCGGTTCCGCACCTGGGTTCAATCCTCTTGCCGGGTCTCGGCCGTCCAAACCTGCTAACACCGATGAGGATGGATGGGGTGAGGATGCGCCACCTGTAACTCGAACTCAATTGGAAAAGGTTGAGTCGGCATACAAACCTACAAAGGTCAATATGAGAGAGCTCACCTCGCAAAAGCCTGAGCCGTCCCGGTTTTCGGCAGAACGGGAAGAGAGCGGCTCCGGCGCAAGCGATGTCGTCAGGGGCGGCTACCAGCCTGTTGGTAAAGTCGACATTGCTGCCATCCGTCGGCAGGCGCAAGAATCTGGAAACCTCTCCGATGATCGCCCTACTGCCGTCAAGGGCTCCTATGAGCCTGTCGGTAAAGTAGACATTGCAGCGATTAGGGCAAAGGCTCAGCCACCGTCCGAGGATGCTCCTTCTCTCCCAAGCGCACCTCCTGCTTCCAGCGCAGAACCCCCGCAATCCAAATCTATTGCTGATCGGTCAGCTGCGTTCTCGACTTCAGAGCGTCTAACTTCTTTGCCGAAACCCAAAGTGTCTAATAGATTTGGCGGCGCTGCCGGCACATTCACAGGAACAAAGGCACCTGCACCGGTTGCAGCGAAGCCTGCGGCAGCAACAGCTGGTGCTCCCGCTGTCGGAGCTGCGAGTCGAGCCTTTGCCGATGAAGGTGGTAAAACACCTTCACAGATCTGGGCCGAGAAAAAGGCACGACAGCGTGCCGCTAGTGGAGCCGCTGACACTCAACCTTCGCCCTCTTACGGTGTACCAGCATCTCCATTGACCAGTCAGCCTTCTGGAGGAGAGTGGAAGAGTGGCTATACCGGAAAGTCATGGGCCCCCGTCCAGACAACCCACACCGGCAAGTCTGGGAGTAGCCTTGGACAGCAGCGTACCGGCCAGGACAATGAAGAAGAGGAGCCAGAGGCACCCACGGCCCCTACTGCGGGTATCGGCTCTCTCAAAGATCGATTCCAAGGCGCGCCGCCCATGGGCGCCCCTGCGCTACCCAAGCAGCCTCCGAGAGAAGAAGAGCCTGCCGCGCCGAGTCCGCCACCGCTTGAGGCGTCAACCAAGCCTAATGCAGGCGCTGCACGAGGCATTCCAATTCCGGGCCTGCCCACACGGGCGCCTGAGCCCGAACACGAGCCTGAGTATGAGCCTGAGCCGGAGCCTGAACCTGAGCCGGAACCGGCACCACCTGCTCCTCAGGCTGCACCGCGGTTGCCGACCCCGCCACCGCAGCCACGCAGCCCTTCACCTCCCACGCCTCCAATCATGCGGTCTGGTTCTCCGATCCAGATTGCCATGCCCGTTGGCCGCGGTAAGGCCGCAGAAATTGAGCCCCCGGCCGAGCGCTTCTCCCCACCTCCCGTTCCAACCGAGTCTCTCGCCAAAGTTGTTCCGCATGAGGAAGAGCTCACCGAAGAGCCCGAACACCACGACACGGCTCGCGAAGCCGGTGCTGTTGCTGCAGAAGCTACCTTTGGCCACGAGGCAGCCGCTGGCCCCGGCCCCGGCGCTCACGTAGGCGGCAAGCGTGCGCTGATTCAATACGACTACGAAAAGGCCGAAGACAATGAAATCGATCTCGTCGAGAGCCAGTACGTTACAAACATTGAAATGATTGACGAAGACTGGTGGATGGGACAAAACGAAAAGGGCGAAACGGGATTGTTCCCCAGCAATTACGTCGAAGTTCTCGAGGACGATGAAGCCGAGCATGCTGCTGGCGGTGCTTCTCATGCCTCTGTGCCCGAACCACCTCACCCTTTTCCTGCGGCCGAAGCCGCGCCTCCAGCCGGCCCTGCCCCAGGCGCCGTGGGCTCTACTCAGCACGGCGCCACCGCCCTAGCAATGTACGACTATGAAGCAGCAGAGGACAATGAGCTTTCTTTCCCTGACGGCGCCAAGATTACCAATGTCGTAAGTCCTCCCACTCGTATTTTTATCTGAGTTTTTGCCCCACTTCTTCAAATTGCACCCCCTTTTCTAACAACACTTTGTAGGAGTTCCCCGACGACGACTGGTGGTTTGGCGAGTACAATGGCAAATCTGGTCTCTTCCCTGCCAATTATGTCCAGATTGAGGAGTAAAACCGTCCTCTGCGGCACGTCGCTGTTATTTGCTTTTTTTTCCCCCCTTTTTCCTTGTAGGATGATTGAATCAATTTCTACACTGTTTCTATATTTGCTTTACTTCTGTACTTGCTCTCGGTCTCATCTCGTCAGTGATCCCGCCTGATCGCTTTTTCTTTTTCTTTTTTGTTTTCCTTGCGAGCGTGATGGCCTGCGCTTCCAATGCCAAAATGAAAAGAATTGCTCCGTCTAGTTTTATTTTTATCTATTTATTTTTTATTCCTTTTTTTACATTTGTGAATCGCTGGACTGTATTTTACTTTATATGCTGCTCATAGTGTAAAGTCGTAAAGTTGAATGCCCATTTTGAAATGTTCAAATTACTTGTTACTTGGTCCAATGAAACATTGCTTGGTCAAGCATCGTGGCGTGAATTGTGCATTGTGCTGTGCTGTGGGGTTTTGTTTTTTTTTTTTTTCCTTTTTTTTTTTTTTTTTTCTTGAATGGTATATATATATATATTGCTACTATTTCCACTGAATCTGTGGCCCCAGGCTGAATCACAGTATAATATCATCTTTTGATCTCGTAAGTGACAAAACGGTTCTTTGTAGTCCATTACTATGCGCACTACTTAAGTCCATTGTTTTTTCGACTCTCCGTTGCATACTTTCCTTCCCGTGCTGTCCTTTCCTTTCCCATACTGTCCTTTGCAAGGACTAGTTTCACTCCACTTGACACTTTCTTCCGAGTACGAGAAATGTGAAGGGGGGAAAATAAGAAAGTAAAGGACTAATATCATCAGTGGATCAGTCGATCAGTGGAGCTTACTGCTCGTTGTTTTGCGCGTAGAAGAAATTCGCGCCTATCAGTCCAGTCATTATCAGCAGTCGGATCAAATGTGATTTCACGAGTTGCCACGGAAATAAAAACCGAGGGAAAAAAAGAAAAAAAGAAAAAAAGAAAAACAAAGGAAAACAAAGGAAAACAAAGGAAAATAAAAGAGGAGAGAGAGAGAGAAAGGGGGTGGGAGGGGGGAAAGGAAACAAAAAAGCAAAAAAAGAAAAGGAAAAGAAAAGAAAAGTATGGGTTAAAGGAAATAACATACCGACAGGCACCAATCCATTCTTCTCGGCCCATTGTCGCGCACCATGTCGGACTTTGCCTGTTCCCCACTGCTTCCTCTCACTCGGCGCGCTCAAATGGCTTGACGACGACGGACCTCCACCTGTATTTCCCTTGTTGTGATGATGATGTTTATGTTCAAATGCCAAAAGCACATATCGATGCTTTCCCGTCTTGGGCGGGGGCGCGGGGCCCTTGTATTCGATAATCTCTTTCAATCCGTGTGCGGATTCTTGGGCCTCTGCGCTTTTCGCGGCGCCGGCGCCAGCACCGCCATTGGTATTGCTCAGGGGCACATTGGTGATGATCCAGTGGCAGAATTCAGACCACTTGGGGTCCTCGCGCGACGGGGCGTCCGGGTCGGTCATGACTAGGGTGTATGTGCTCTCGTGGCTGCTGGCGGAGCCGTCGGAGGAGTGCAGTTCAACGACGGGGGGTTGCTGTGCGTCAGAGGGCTTGATGGTGTTGCCGAGATTGGCGGAGACGTTGGATTTGGGATACGTGATTGTGAGCAGCAGAGAGGGATGGAAGTCGTCGATTACTGTCATGTGTTAGTTGGTTAGTTAGTACTGCTGTGCTGGTTTACAGGGTGATTCAGGGATATGGTCAAGGCAGATGAAGGCATATGACGGCATGAGGAAAACGGAAAATCGCAAGGGAAGCTGAATTGAGAGAAGTGACAACCCTGCGGAGAAGCTATGTGATGCGGAAAAAGAGAGGAGGAAAAGAGAGGGTGGGTGAAGCTTACCATCGTCAATGATGCTGCTCTTTTTCAACCTACACGTTTCACATCATTCGCGTTAGGGATATACCTCAATTGATTCAGACTGGAAGTAACAACGTAGAGGTGGTTCTCAAGGTAGGTAGCTTGTAAAAAAGTAAAGAGTTTTATCCAGAAGCCGACAGGAAGGATTACGAGGGACGGGCGCGAGAGCTTGGTGGAAGATAACAAGTATATATCAAGGAGAGGAGAGGAGCGGAACGTACTCGTCGCGCACACTCTGTCCAATGGTTCCCTGATCGCCAAAGAAAATGGTCTGATCAGCCTCACTGTCTTGTAGATGAATGGGAGTAACTTGATGGCCCTGGCCTTGAATAACTGAATCTTCTTGTTTCTTTGCATGCACGAGACCATGGCTGCTTTCGAGGAGGAGCACAAATACAAGAACAAGCAAGGGGAGCTTTACAAGAGACATGATTTGGGTCCGAGGCTGCAATCGCTGACGACGATGATGATGATGCAGTCGATCTATTCTCACAGAAGATAATGAACAATTGCGGTGGTTTGCTGCAGACGCAGGTGAGAATGGTGTTACTGTTAAAATATTCCTCGACTTGGTTGTCGTTGCCGTAGTAGTGTTGTACGTGAATGGTACTGCTGCTGCTGCTGCTGCGAATGTTGGTGTTGGTGTTGGTCTTGAGTTCGTCGCGCAAGTAGTAATGAGCTTCGAAGTTTTGGTCTTGACTGCAGAGGATGAACGCAATGCGCAAGACGGCGATCGACACAGCATGACGTGTGAACAATGACCGAGGGTAGAAGGCACAAGGAGATAGAAAAAGGAAGAGGAGGGGGAGAAGGAGAGGAGAGGGGAAAATGAGATACAAAGGGATGGTTGGACGGGTTTAATATTAAAGTTTCCTATTGCAATACGAAAGGTAATAATAAGTTAATGGAAATATGCAAAAATGCACGTTTTGTGTGTTACGATGAGGGTGGCAGAAAAGGGCAAAGCGGAACAAACAAATGGAAAAGGGGGTTTATGCGGGGTAGTGCAACTGGTCAACCGTGGAAAGCGAACCGGGGGGGCCGGCCGTGTAATATTATTCTAGGAGCTCAAGCTGTCCAAGGGCTTGCTCGAGTTGATTAAGGGAATTGGGAAAACTTGCGCGGGGGAAAGATGAGAGCTGGACAGGATGATCAGCTCATGGTTGATTAACAACAAGGTGGACGTCACGTCACTGGTACGAAATGATCCTAAGCGGCGACGAAGGCGGTAAGGAAGCATGTGCTCGTATTATCAATGTTTAGCGACGTCATCAAGGGACTTCTAGACATGTCATGAACACAATCAAGTAAACACGAATATTGGATTTTAGTTTGAAAAAATATAGAATTTATATTTACAGATTGGGCCTGAGAATAAGGTTCAATTGTGTTTATCATTGTTCAAAAAGTCCCCTCACGGAGTACATGGACTTGCCATGTTTGTGGTCGCTACCACTATAGCCACATATAACCAAAATAAACACATTCAACGATGAATAATTGAAGATGATCAGTTTTCTATTGTATATATTCTCAACCTCTCCAACACCAAGATGCATTCAAATGCCTTTTCTGCTCTATGCTGTATGCAAAAGGAAAATATCAGATCCAATGCTCTAGCCGAACCAGACACTCAACGGCAAGCAGAAATATGTACAATGAAAAGAGACTTCGATTAAAGAGAAAAGATAAAACGTGGGGTATCATGAATCATGAATCGTTTAGTGCTGTTCACAACAAGTTAGCCATTGAAATCAACATTGACTCATCGTGGACATGGAAACATACAGCAACGTCCTCCCACTTCTCCCAGCCGCGGCCACGAGTCTGCTGAAGCTCAGCCTCGCTGAGCTGCTTGCCGGTGGTGAAGTAGCCAGAGTGGATCTTGGCGTCAATCTCGACACGAGAGTCCTCGGGGATCATGTCGTCGGGAATAGGCACACGCTCGTAGATTGGAATGCCCTGCTTGACAATGGCGTCGTGCTTCATGTTGGACATGGAAAGCATGCGGTCAATCTTCTTGACACCGAGCCATTGGAGAATGTCGGGCATGAGCTCTTGGAAGCGCATCTGTAGATTTGTTAGCATCTCGATTCAATAGAAGAGAGCGCTCGATGCGGAACAAAAGCGGTCAAACTTACATCGCGGACGCCAGCAATGTTCTCGGTGCGCTGAAAGTACTTGTCGGCAGTGTCACCGCCGCGCTTGCGCGAGTTGTAGACGAGGTACTTGACCACTTCACCGAGAGCACGACCCTCCTTGCGGAAGTAGATGCAGATACCGCTACCGCCGTTCTGGGCTTCGCGAATGGCCTCTTGGATACCAAAAGCAAGGTAGGGGCGGCACGTGCAAATGTCGGACTGGAAGACGTCGGAACCATTGCACTCGTCGTGGACACGGCAGGCCAGACGGACATTGGGATCCGAGATCTTCTCCGGAGGACCGAAGATGTAGACGGTCAGACCGCCAATGGGAGGCAGGAAGACCTTGAGATCAGGGCGCGTAATGAGCTCAGGCCAGCTACCGCCAGTGTGTTCAAAGAGAGCACGACGGAGAGTGCCCTCGTCGAGACCGAAACGCTCAGCGACGCCGGGCAAATACCAGACGGGCTCGACAGCGACCTTGGTGACACGGACGTCACCGTCGCGGTTGAGGACAATGTTGCCATCGACAGGCAGGACGTCATTCTTGATAGCCTCGCTAATTTCAGCAACACGCATGGTTGCGCGAGTGATGGCGATCGAGGGACGAATGTCGAGACCATCGTCAAGGTGCTTCTTGTAGAGAGTCTGGACTTCGTGACCAAAGGGGTCCATGGCCACAATCTTGGTCTTGTCGAACCAGGCCGGCTGGCGAGGGAAGTCAAAGACGGGCTCGGTGTTGTGGAACGAGGGACGGAAATCCATGTCCAGGTTGCCGCCAGCGACAGCGAGGGCATTGTAAATCATGTAGCTACCGCCGTGAGCACCGATGGCATTGCGGTACTTCATGGTCTTGCCATAGCGAGAGACAATGACGGGGCCACGCTCGTCGGGGTCCTCGGCCGCCCAGTTCAGAGGGTAGGGCTCAACACCGCTCTGCTTGGGATAGGTAGTCAAGATGACACGGCTACCAAAACGCTTCGAAAGAGTGGAAGGAGCCGGAGTGCCCTTCTGCACAGGGGCAGGGGTGGCATTGGGAGAAGTAGCAGCGGGGGCCATCGTTTCGGTGGATTTGTTATGTTGCGCTTTTCTCAAGCAGGAGTGGGCAACAGGAGAGGTTGAGAGTCGAAAGACGACGGGTAAGTCACGAAAATGATAATGGAACGATGTGATGATGCTGTCCTCGAGGAGGGACGAACAAGCTCATTATATAGCCTCATGATTGCTGTTGAACCCCTGGAAAACTCTCAGAGTAAACTGCGCTTCAAAGGACGGAGCTAATGGAGAGGAGGTGGGGGATTGCGCCCAGCGGAAGCAACGGAAACACAGGCGGGTTGTGATTGTGGTTGGGGGGAGTAAGGAAATGGCTGAGCTCAGCAGCAGAGTGAGAGATAAAGCTGATTAGATGCAACGTGACACGATGCGCCAGATTGTTGTTTTGCAGATTGTGTACCCGTCCCTGTCGATTGCAGGGCAGATTACCACAGTCAGTGTGTGTGTGTGTGTGTGTGTGAGAGATATCTGGGTCCTATCAATTGTGTATGCCATCCTATCATCCTTTACCCCTGATTGATCAATGTGATTTCGGGGGTGCGCACAGATGTCGGCCCGACAACAGTTCTCCCCGGTCTTCTCCCCAGTCAGAATAGCAACAATTAATTTGTCAAATAGCTGTCCTGCCACCAGCCACATGCGATAGGTACAGGGTGTCCATTCAGTGATGTCAGTCTCACAGCACTCCAGCTGTTTACTTACGGTATGCACTGCATAAGTCATCCCATCGCTGATATGGCGGGGTACAGTGTTTTACACAACGGAGGTATCAGTACCTATAACTTGCCGTGATGGTAGTGACATGGATGGTACTTGAACCTTCTTGCACCGGCTATCTTTGGCGCTGGTGCTATCTTTGGGTTCCAGATAGCCCCAAGATAAGCAGTCCCACCAGAGATAGCATCCTATCCACCATCCAGCACCCTTGTCTCAATCACATTCTGGTGCCTTTCTAGAGCCCTTCCATCTAAAATTTGCGTATCGAGATGAGATATACCGGTATTATTTCTCCAATAATTGGTAAATTCATTTCCTTGACTCTGCAATATAAAACAGGTAAACAATTTTAGAACGAGTCCAGTAATTCTTAGTGCCTTTTAGCCAAACGCTACTGCTTGATAGGAAATTTATTGACTTGATGTGCAAAGACCCTTGGATTTTTTAATTTTACAGTTCTCACATGGAAACAGATGGTAAAGAGAATGTTTTACTGTAGGTGGCCCGTAATTGAGATGTCAAGGAATTAGCAAACACAAAGGATTAGAAATTGGACAAATAAAAAGTCCAATAATAATAAAAATAATAAAATATAAAATAAAAAGATTAATGTAGAATCAATTCTCCACAATTTATTTAAATACTATTTCGGTTCTAACATGATATCGTAAATTCTAATGCAAATAATATATACAGAGAAATGTAACTAATAAACCATTATTCACCTCAACACCAGAACCGTCACGTTTAGAACAATGTTCCATCACTCTCAATGAGGATGGGGCTTGACTTGCTCGACGGCCGATACTTGGCTGCCAAGGTACGGCCAGCCTTCCATGAACCAGCCTCGAGAACTTGTGCAAGGGAGAGCTCCACGGTCGCGCCTTTTTGGGCCAATCGGGCATTCACCATGGGGTGAAGACGATCCAGGAGGGAAACGGTCAGAGCGCGCCATTCGACAATGACATCGTCAGAAGGAGAGAAGAGGGGCAGGTCTTGGCCAGACTTTTGGCAGCCACGCTCGAGCGCATCCTTCTTGAGCGAGATGACCCCCAGGTCGACGAAGAGGCCGCCATTCCGATACTCGGGAAGACCAGTAAGGAGGCCGTTACCAGCCCATTTCAGACCCAACAGACGCACAAAGGGGACCATGAGGGAGTAGGCGAGCCATTGAGTAAGTTTGTGGAAGGGCTGGATATTGTCGTAAGGCTTGCGCTCGCCTTTGGAAGCAGCAATCTTTTCAAGCGTGCTTAGAGGCCATGCGTCGCCGATAGGTTGGCCTTCAATGCAGGTACGATCCTTGGGCCAGATGGGAAGGAGAAGAATCTGAAGAGCAGACCATAGCGCCGCTACATCAAGCGAAGAGTCTTTTTGCTTCGACAGCAAATGGTCTTTTAGTACGAAATTAGCATTTTTTTTCTTGCTTTAACAACCTTTAAAATTTTGGAGATGCATACCAACGAGGTTTCCAGGGCGGCCTTGAGGGCCAAAAATCTCCGGGTTCGAGAGCAGCGAGTCACCAAGGCACTTGAGCAAGTCGGCGCGTCCTTGAACACCGGTAAGAGGGTTCTCTGGACTCGACTGCATGCCAATAGCGAGAGACTCGGGAGTGATTTTCTTGAGACCGGCACCTGAACAGGGTTAGAAATCTTGGGTGAAAAGGGGAGAGAAATCTCATGCAACATACCATCGACTCGGAAAGCATCCTCGCCCGAGCCACTGCTGAATGCACCATCCTTGAACATGTAGAAGCTGGCGACTGCCAGACCTTCACTTCGTCGAATCTCAAGCCCGGTCGAGGGCTCAGTGAACTTCCAAAAATCGCCCGAGCCGGCATCAAGCAGAACAGAGACGGTGAAAATATCAATCAGTCTGCGCGTGCATTCTGTACTGTCGACACCCTGCTTTTGCCATTGCTCAAGCAATTGACCAAGGCGCGGTTGGCCTTCGACTTCAAAGTGCTGCCATCTCCCGTGAGGGGGAATCTGGTCGAATTGGGCAGGAGAGAAGCTATCCTAAAAACCAAACGGTTTGCATGAGAATACAATTTCCATTTTTGTGTTCAAACGATGATATAAGCGTACCAAAATCAAATTGGCAACATAGTCGGCCGCTTCGTCGAGCTTTTCTTTGTGCAGGTCAAAGTTGGCCGTCTCACCCCGCTCGGCAGCCTCATAGACAACCGTCGAGCGGTCGCGCACAGCTTTGAGGGAGGAGAGATATTCAAAAGGAGAGGACATGACGAATGAGGAAAATTTGATCAACTGAAGACAAAAGTTCAACTATGTCTCAACTGGTCAGGTGCGCTGTGGTCGAGGCAGAAAGGCAGCACAACAACAAGAATTGGCCAAAAAGAGGGGATAGGAGAAGAGGAGAAGACAGGGTGCGCGCAATGAGATATTTCTAGCAAAAGTAAATCAAAACAATCAATGACCAATTTTTTTTTTTTCCCCTTCTTTTTTTCTTTCTTCAAGTCCCTTCTCCGCAACGGCTCAGATTAGAGTATAGATAATTGATAGAATGCGACTAGAAAGATTGCCAGATTTGATCTTTCTAGGGTCTGTTGCCGTGGTTTGACATCGGTGGATCGTTTGTCTTGGTTGACCAGCCTGCCCCTCGTTTCCCCCCTGTTGTTCCTGGCGGGTCCAACCGAGTCGGTGCTCGGCTTATCAAGATAGTTGATCTCCTCTATCAATTCAACTGATAAACCAACTCACACTCTTTTCTCTCTCTCTCACTACTGTAGAACAACGCGGAGAATTGATCAAGTCAGAGCCTTATCTTAGTCTCCTTGTGCTACGACACGCTAATAACTGTGCTAGAAACAACAACTTTCACCTTTCCGCGGTTCCACCTCTACCTCTCCTTAGTGTTTACAACATGTTATTCCCCTTTCAACAATCAATGCTTCTCCAATCAGTCAATCTTTTGACTATCGCCATGGATTATCCTAGGCTCTCTAGTAGAAATCTCTCCATCATGATACTATCCAACAATCACACACCTGTTTCCCATACCGTATTCCTCCCCTGGCCCCTTGTCTCCGAATAACCTCCGCTTGCACCACCATACAGCTCTAGCACTAGAAGTCCAGATCCTATCCTCCTATCCCCTCTATTCCCTCTAGAAAATTTTTTTTTTTAATATTTATACATCTTCCACCCTCACCCTGAGAAAGTCTTCAGTCCGTATCCTATTCACGTCCATTGTCCATCCATCGCATACTTTGCGTTTTTGCGTTTATACTTCTAACCACATTGTTTTTCCAACTTTCCAACTCATTCTCTCTTCCACATTATATATATAATCAGTTGAGATACCCCATTTGCAAACAAGCTGCAAAAATGAACGGAACCACCAAAGCCTCTCTCCCTTCCAACGTCAAGGTGCTCTCGCATCCTTCGATCGCGTCCAAGCTCGACCAGCTGCGCGACCAGTCTCTCAGCGGCACGCCCGTGCGCTCTCTGATCAACGAGCTGTCCACCATCATTGCCATTGAAGCGACCCGGGAGATCCCTCCGTCTGAGAAGATCGCCCTGATTGTCGTTCTGCGCGCCGGTCTGCCCATGTGCGATCCGTTCCTCGACCACCTGCCCCCGTCGACCGACGTGGCCGTCTACCATCTCGGTCTGTACCGCGAGCGCACCACCCTCGAACCTGTCGAGTACTACAACAAGCTCCCTGCCCAGGCGCCGGTCGTCAAGCACGCCTATGTGGTTGACCCGCTCATTGCTACGGGTGGTACTGCCGGCGCGACTGTTGATATCTTGAGGTATGCGTCCTGTCCATTTTCGCCTCCGCTCTTTCCCACCCCTTTTCTTGATAAACTTATCTACGAGAGAACTCTCGAGCTAACAATGGATATTTCTCAGAAACTGGGGCGTCGAGCACATCACTTTCCTCTCGATCCTCGCTAGTCCGCAGGGTCTTGCTGCCGTTGCGAACGTCTGGCCTGAGGGCGTCGATCTTGTCGTCGGCCACGTCGACGAGACTGTCGACGAGAAGGGCTACATTCAGCCCGGCATCGGCGACATTGGCGACCGTCTGTACGGCACTGCTCTTGCCAAGACTGGTTAAAATGCCAGTTTCAATCAAATGCGACATGATTTACATCCATGCATTAAATATTATCCGCTTTTGTTCTTGCTGTGGGGTTAAGGGTTAGCGAAAGGAGATTTAAGCATGGACGGGTGAGAAGATTGAGAATTAAAAAAAAGTTGTCGTTAGAGGTTGTGGAAGTTGTTTTTTCTGGTTCTGGGACGTTGAAACTCCTCATGCATATTGCGTGTTTCGGGCATGGTTTTATATCACTGGTGCTATTCCCTTTCAAGATTTATTGCTTTTATTTCCCTTCTTGTATATATTATTTACTATCGCCTTTTATGCATTTACGTAGACCTTGATAGAGGCATAGAAATGAATCAAATGTCCAAAAGCCAGAGTCCAGAATTGAGCGAAGTAAGAAAGTAGCCTAGAAAAATTGATATGCGACAGCATGGCGATATAGTCCACGATAACTCCGTCAAAAGAAAAGATACCTCGCTTTTAGTGAGCAGAGGGGAGGAAATGATAACAATGCCTCCCTTTGGTAACCTTTTTGCAATGAACTCCAACTCCGATTTTGCTTCCCAAAAAAAGAATTGCCCGACTGGAATCCCGTGCGCAAAAGCATGCACGGGTGCAGAGGCTATGCTCACATGATAGTGAACCATAAAACCTCAGATGATAGGTTGAATAGTAAAAAAATAATTTGCGGTCCACCAGAGAGTATCAAGGTGAAGTTGCGCGGTCAAAGACTTGGCGGATCTTCTCGCCAGATAGACGATACTGTTTTGATAGATGTATAAAAGTCGTATCCTTTGAAGCCGTGGAAATTGATTTCTGCGACATAAAATTAGCTCTGTCCTGGGGATGCGGAACGCCAACGACGAAAACCTGGAAACTTCAAGATGGTCTACTCACCTCCAAGAAAAGAATCTTTATTACTGCTGTTGGAAACTTGACCTGACGTAGCTGCAACTGATCGTTAGTCATTCAACAGCTTATTATCTGGTTCTGTCAAAGTTACTCACCCAGCAGAGGAACATTGATCCCTATTCGTCCGACATTGACATCTCGCTGGAATTGCTGTGCTTTTGTCGCACTGCTGGTGAATATTGATGCGCCGTTACCGTCTAAATAAGACTAGTTAGAAAAGTTGCAATTCCAACGAAGCGAAAGGGTAATATTGGAGACAGAAGAGAGAGAAGCATACATCGATTATCATTGACCATTTCAATGGCCTCTTCCAGTGTATCCACATGGAGGCAGACCAACACTGGGCCGAAGATCTCCTCTTGGTAGCATGGCATATATGTCTGAACATTGCTTAGAATGGTGGGCCCAAGGAAATTCCCATCCGGAAAAGCCTCAAGTTCTAATCCTCTGCCATCAAGCAGCAACGTCGCTCCGTCGTCAATAGCGGTCTGTATTGCTTGTTCAACTTTTGCCTTGGCCGCTGGACTAATCAGCGGTCCTATGTCAATGCCCGGTTCGTATCCGGGACCTACTTTCAGGCGTTGCGCAATCTGCACAAGCTCCGGTAGCCAGTCAATACTAGATCCAACAAAAACAGCTACACTTATTCCCATGCAACGTTGGCCGGCTGCGCCAAAGGCACTTCCGGCCAAACCGTATAATGTCTGCCATTTGCTGGCGTCAGGGAGAATAACACCATGGTTTTTGGCGGCGCAGTTTGCCTGAATACGTTTTCGACTTGCCACGGCAATGTCGTAAACGTGTCGGCCGGCCTGGTCGGAACCCACAAAAGAAACGGCTTTGATCGCTGGCTCCGCCAGTAATTGATCGACAACGGTGGGCCCACCGTGCACAATGTTTAAGACACCGGGCGGAAAGCCTGCTTCAATAATCATCTCGGCCAAGAGAGTGGTTGCCATGGGCGTTTGCTCAGAAGGTTTGAGCACCATCGTGTTGCCCGTAGCTAGTGCGAATGGGATGAACCACATGGGGATCATCAGTGGAAAGGTAAAGGGTGTGACGGCCATACACACGCCCTGCAAGGGAAATTGTGAGCAACTTCATCTATGACTGAATTGAAACCGTTCAATGCGGGGAGGTACTGACCAGAGGCTCGTTGATCGTATCGGTTGCGGTCGACTCGTTGTAGAAATGGTAACCTAAGATGACGCTCGTGACCGAATGCGCCGCTTCGCACATATTGATAGACCGCGAGACTTCTGAAGAAGCATCTTCAAGGGTCTTTCCCGTATCAAGTGAGATTGTTTGGGCCTGCAAGAATATTCCCGTTTAGCCTTCCGCCTGGAAGCTTAAATCTAACCCCCCCAGGGTATTCCGCACCAGCTTAGCTCGATTGACTCGAAATATTTCGGTGAGACGGTACAAATGTTCTCGCCTCTTCGTGAGAGGCAGTCTGCGCCATGATAATTGAGCTCGTTCTGCACTTGCAACAGCCTCGTGCACCTCGTTTTGCGTGGATTCAGGAACTCGCGTGAGTAACTTTTGAGTTGACTGTCGGATATATTAGAAATACAAGTCTTCTCATTGGGATGCAAAGTAAAGCACCAACATACCGGGTCAAAAGCAGGGCTCCAGCTGCGCGTCTTTGACGCGATGAACTGGTTGCCAATAAAATTCCGAATAACGCCAGTCGGTCCTGGCGGCGGCTTGGGAGTCGATGATGGCACGGGCGTTGTTTTTGATGGAACAGGGCTTTGGCTTGGAGGTTTCGGACTAGGCTCGTCCACTACGGGCTTTGGGGATTCCACCTTTGCAGAAGACTGGCGTCTCTTCTGACGTTTACGGGGTTGAGATGAATTGGATTCTGGCTCAGGTTCTGGCCGTTTAGGAGCTTCTTTCGGTGTAGGCGGCGGCGATCCTTTGGGAGGCGAAGCTGCTGAAGCAGCGCCGTTTGGGCTCTCCATGGCGAGATTATTCAAGAATAGCAGGCGTTAGGTCTATCATAGATCTCGCTGCATGAATGCAACAATGCGTGCCTGGTCTGAGCTATTACGACCTTTCGGTGAAGTTTGTAGAAGGTGAACAGCTCCGAACGATAGGAGCTTGGAGTATAGGGCAATGGGACATGCAAAACGCGTAACGTCACGTTCAAACTATGTACGTCTTTTTTTCTTTTCTTCTTCACGACGTCAAGGAACAAAATAAAGACAAATTGGGCGGAGGAGATCGGGGGATGGCCGCTCCGTTTACCGCAATAGTAATGCGATATTGACGTTGTTCCAGTTATATAAGGCTTAGTCATTCCCGCTATCGGACCGAAGGAGCAGCCTTATCTACAGACACTCTTTTAACCATCAGGCCATTCCGCTGCTGTCATTTGAATACGTAAATGAGGCCTGACCGCAAAGCTGCCAGCATGGTCATGTTTTGTTAGCAGTAACAAATACGCATCTTCTCATTTCAATTGGCATTCATTTTTTTTTTTAAAAAAAAAAATAAATACTCTTGAGGAATTTAAGATACTCGAACCTTAATGCAGTACGCTTTGATATACATAACCATCAAGCTGGCTTTTTAGTTCTACAAATAAGGCTCTGAAATAATACGCACATACTTCTTAAACAAAACAAGGACGCTAAACTATCATTATATCACAGGCTGCCGGCAGGAGCATGGCTGAACAAATATGACACACTTTCACCATTATGCGTTCTTCTGCAGGCCTCCGCGATCTGTAACTAAGTTAGTCAGATATTCCCAATATCTCTTTGCGCTGGGGTAGAAGAGCAACATAAAACGGCTTTAACATACCGTCGGGCTGATATCCAAAGTCCACAATATCCGACATCTGTCCACTTTGTCTTCTGTCGGGAGCGTATTCGTCACAACAAGCCGTGATAACCGGCTCTTGTTAAGCATCTCAATAGCATTGCCACTTAATGTTCCATGCGTGACCATGGCCATGACCTCGCGCGCTCCTGCATCAATGAGAGTATCTGCTGCTTTTATTAACGTGCCGCACGTATCGGCCATGTCATCAATTAAAATTGCTGTCTTTCCTGTAACATCGCCCACCAGGACCATTCGAGATACCTGGTTGGGACGACTTCGCTCTTTGTGAATCAATGCAAACCCAAGCTTGAGACGATCGGCAATTGACGTTGCCCTGTACGAATTACTATTAGCTTCTGGCCCTCGAAATATATGGCCAGGCAAGGAATTGAACGTGTGGCCTCACCTCTTTGCTCCACCTGCATCCGGTGAGACAATGATTGTGTTTTCCAGCCCAATTTCCTCCTTGATGTATCGAATCGTGCTTGGTTCAGCATATAGATTGTCTACTGGGACGCTGAAGAATCCCTGAATTTGACTGGCGTGCAAATCCATCGTGATTACATGATTGCATCCAGCCATCTGAAGCATACTTGCAATAAGCTTTGCCGAGATTGGTGCTCTCGCTTTGTCTTTTTTATCTTGGCGGGCGTAGGGGTAGTTGGGTATCACGGCGGTGATCCGACGAGCGGACGCGGATTTGCAAGCATTGATCATGATGAGAAGCTCCATTAGGCCCTCATTGACTCTGCCGGGCGCTGGTGATTGCAAAATAAATACTGAAAAGCTATTAGAGTTTTATGTTTTGTTTCTTTCCCGTCGTGCTCAACTCGTTAGGGGGGTAATAAGGAATAAAAATACCATCTTCGTCTCGGACTGACTCGCCGATAGTAATGCTTGCCTCCTGATTTGGATGACGAGTGATAAACGTCGGAGTCAAAGGGACACCGAGCCTTGAAAATAGAATATATATTAGCAACAGTATGTGCAGTCTAAACAGCATGATTATCCGTGAAAGAGTGAAAGTAAATTCTTCCTCAGAAGTCCTATGAGGGAAATATTCGTCGGTATCGAGTACGGGAAACTCACTGATCTGCGACCCTCTGAGCCAACACCGGATGACTATTACCTGTCAAAAGCTTAATGGTATTTGTCGCCATATTATCCTTCTGTGCTTCAGTGCCTGAGTGAGGAGCAATCCGCCTATCGTCTCAATAATTCGACTTGGTGAAATTTTCGGCAAAAATTGAGAAAAACAGTAAAGGGTATCTTTATGAAACGAAAGCAATGCTGAGATTATGTGCAACGTTCAGATACCACAGACGAAATGAAAAGAGAATAGCAAATCAGCAAAGAAGGAATAAGTGAATGTATACAGCTTGTAGAGATAATTTAGATTACCAACATGAGCCTGAGCCGAAAAAAAAAATAAAGGAATTTTAGCACAAGGGGCCATAAACATCAACAAATCTCTCTCCGATTAAATCAGCACGGTGAAACAATTGGCGCCGGGTGCCAGTCTCAAGGTATTCCTAGCGCACTCCATGCAAGTCTTGTCAAGGCGCGGAGATTATTCTCTGCACTCATCAAAATCACATGGCAGTATTATCCTATCCAGAGGGTCCAACTATCAGATCCGGATATTATTTTCCTTCCTGGCTGGCTGCTAGCATATCGTACATTGTGACCGAATGATCAGGTACGTTTCGTCTTCAATTTCGAAGCTAACGATTGTAAAATATTCCCTGTTCATCAACTCGTCTGTGCCAGAAGAAATAGATTCCAAACTATTGTTTCTAGGGGTCTTGGCAGATCCCTGGGGTTGATAAGGTATATCTCGCTTATCCTGCCTTTCGAGGGATTCCAAAATCCTTCTATCACGACCAGAAAGCTTGACACGCGGGTGAGAGATAAGCAATGATAAGTCCACGAGGAATGATATCTCACGCTATACCGTTCTTGGATATCTGTTTTCCTCCTGATCTCCAACCCAACCCTGGGTAATACGCTGTCCATAATTTCGATGTGCTTTCAAAATTCTTTTCTATTAGAGAAAGGGTTTGGGGTTACTTAATGGAAAATCTTGCTTCCGATCTTCGGACTAGCACTCTTCCAGCAGAAGCAGAGAACAAAGCGGAAATTGAGACATTAGGTGCCGGTCACTGGCTCAGCGAGATATTATATTTCAACAACGTTAGGAAATTAGGATTGAATAATTATGCAAATTACTATAGTAAAAACTACCACTTTAGCCTTAAGTGCAATGAAATCAAGTCAAAAAAAAAAGAATTTTTGAGCAGCTTTTGCCTTGCCAATGCTCGAAAGAGCCATTCGAAATTTATACTAGACAACATCTTTTATGAGGAAAAATAACCAGGGAATAACGTAAATGTCAAAGCTTTCCGTTAAAGACTTCGTGAGAAAAGTGCGCTTACGCTTTCACCGTAGTAAATCCGGCGGATTGTCTGCGAGACGAGGATTAGACAAACGTCTGATATTTAGATGTGCTGCAGAACAACTTACTTCGGCAAGTAGTGTACTGATATCCAGAACCTCAAGCTTGTTACATCTTTGCAGATGCTGCTCTTGCGGGACACTGTTCGTCACGAAAACCTTGTCCACTGCGCTTGCATCAATCTTTTCTACCGCCTCACCACCGAAAACTCCATGGGTGACAAACGCATATACGTTCTTAGCTCCTTTGTTCTTAAGCAGACGCGCAGCACGTGTGAGGGTTTCACAAGTGTCGGCCAAGTCGTCAATCAAGACTGCAGTGCGCCCACGCACGTCGCCAACCAGAATCATGCCATCCTTTGCTATCGTTGGGTTTTCTTCGCGTGACTGGAGAGCTCATGTTAGATCCAAGACTTTCCGAAATAGAGAGCACAAATGATATACTAGTACACTTACAATTGAGGAAGCTACCTTGTGGATCAGAGCAAAGTCCAAGGAGAGCTCATCAGCAATAGCGGTAGCTCTTTTTGCCCCTCCAGCATCAGGACTGACGATGATCGTGCTGGAAAATTCGGGAAGCTGGTATCGAATGTGCCTCTTGATCAAGGATTTGGCCGTCAAATTATCCACAGGAATATTGAAGAAACCTTGATACTGCGAGTCATGCAAATCCATGGTGATAATATGGTCCGCGCCGGCGCACGTCAGGAGATTAGCGACCAAAGTACCGGGTTTGGCCTGCCATTGCTTGTATCCAGGGTGCAATGCTGCAGCTGATTGTCGTGGGGAAGCGGATCCGCGAGTTGATGTGCTCATGCCTCTAAGAACAGGAGATGCTGAAGCGCTGTCGCTGCTGTCGGATTCGTCCACGTCTCCTTCTGCGTCAAGACTGGTTCGCGAAGATGCCGGCGAGATAGATGTGTTTTGGAGATCACATTCTAAAGTAATAGAATCTGTCATTTCCACGCCTTTTGGCGCTTTCCCAAGAGGACTATCAGATCGCTCATAGCAATTGTCTGCTTGCTTGGAGTATGGGAACAGCGGTAAGACTGCAGTGACTCGCTTTGCGGATGCGATTTTGCATGCGGAAATGGTGATGAGAAGTTCAACAAGAGAGTCATCGATGTTCTCGCCAGCTGCTTGTATTATATAAACTTCTTTACCACGAACCGAGTCCTTGATTTCCACTCTTGTCTCGCCAACGGCAAATTTTCCAAGTAACACTTCTGCTGGTGAAATATCCAGATAGTCGCAAATTTTGCGTGTCAGACTTGGATGTGCGCTGCCGCCCAGGACAACCAAGTTGCGAACCATCTTGAACAACACCACTCAACTTGAGAGCCTGCTGCTGATTCTCTTGATTGGAGTATTTCTGTCAAAAAAAGCTCTAGAATAAAAATTCCTGTTATTATTCCTCTATAAAATGCAGTCATAAAAATTTTTGAGAGAGAATGGAAATATGTTTGAGTCTCTGAGCGCCAGTCAACCTATTGAAGAGAATCAAATGCCCATGGCGCCCCGCCTGTGGGCACTCGAACGAAAGTAACATAGAAATCTCTCCATCACCGCAAGGTACAGTGCACAGGGAAAATGATGCGATTTGGTCTCGACTACCGTGACGGTGTGGTGGTATAGATCTTGAGAATCAGATATCAACAGTAGTTGTCAGGTCGAAATCACAGCCTTATCGTCATCTGTCATGCTAGCATGCCCCTTGTCTTATTCGCTGCGGGTGCTAAAGTTTGGCGATGTCCGCGGGACTATCGCAGCCAAGGGGCGTCTGTCAACTCCTTATCTGAGCCAAGAAGGCTGCAAAGCCGTCTATCAACACCCTTATCTCCACAATCACCAACCCCACAGTAGAAAATCATAGCTTTCTTCGACACACGGTAATCTACCATGATCGATTGTTCGGTTTCGGCCAAGAAATGGCTTCGATGGTGCCATCAATAAAATTGACAAATGCGGAGAAGAAAAAAATTCCCCTTGAGCCGTGGGGCTGTCAATTAGCTTCACCTCGGAAACATATTTCTGGATGCCGCCCCAGATGCTGTTTGGTCTTTCTTTTCTCGCACGGGTTTTCAAAAAGTTTCTTGTCATTTGAGGACTCCTTTTCTTTTGGTCCTTGACACATATTTTCTATTTTTGTGTCGCTCACGTCATTTTTATCTCCTCACGCACATATTTATAACCGTCAAGATGGTGCCTCAAACTTTGCCCAAATATAAAGCCGATTTCCTGGCTAAGGCAATCAGCGAGTCAGTCATTCAGTTGGGAGATTATTCCTTAAAATGCCAACGGCCGACACCATATTTCTTTAACGCCGGATGTTTTCACCGTGCCGACCTCCTGCACAGCATCAGTCGTGCGTATGCACAAACCATCATAGACTTTGCAGAGCGTACAAATTTCGAGTTTGATGTGCTCTTTGGCCCCGCATACAAGGGCGTTCCGCTTGCTACTGCCGTTGTGGCGCAGCTAGCTGTCATGAAGCCTGAAAAATATGGGCGTATCTCATATAGCTTCAATCGCAAGGAGGCAAAAGGCCATGGCGAAAAGGGAATCATTGTCGGTGCTCCCATTGCAGGACAGCGGGTGCTAGTTATCGACGATGTAGTCGCCGCAGGCACGGCAATGCGCGAAAGTATCGACATTATTGCGAAACAGGGAGGCACTTTGGCGGGAATTATAGTTGCACTGGATCGGAAAGAAAGGATGGCCCTCGATGTTCAAGAGGACAAAAATGAGCCTCGACTCTCAAACCTCAGTGCCATTGAGCAGCTTAAGCTCGAGACCGGCGTACCGATTTTGTCCATTCTCACCCTGGATGATGTTTATCACGGCATTCTCGGCGTCGCTACAGAACCTCAAATCAAAGCATTCGAGACTTATCGAGAAAAGTATCGGGCCGTTGGGACTGTGGGAGCTTAATCACACAGAAATTGTGCAAGCGAAGTAAGGAGAGCGCGCACTGCACTTTTGTCTTTGCTTGGAGACTTCACGGCGATGGTGGAACAAGATACCTATACTGTATATATTATTTCATGTACTGTTAGCTATTTTCTGCTGCTCAGCATTTTCTGGTTTCTTGGGTTTGAGTCAGAGCAATGAACTCTGCACATTTCTCATCGTCGCGTACTTCTGCATACTGGGTATTTTCGAATGAAGAATTCTCGAGGGAACTCTTCGCGGCGTTCATGATGACCATTACTTTAGCATCCAATCTTATACTAGATCATATAGACTAGAATTGGACTTTTTCCTGCTGCGCTATTTTCAGGGGTCTGACGGTGTTCGTCCAAGAAAAGCAGCTTGTAGTATTCAACGTCCGACTGATGATTTGTTGGTAAACATAGGGTAATCATGGCATGGCCATTCGATTGCAAGGTTGTATTTTTACGCTCAATGATTCTCGACCCAGTTCAAACACGTTTGAGATTTTATATGCGCCAAAAAAAAAGTCATAAAAAGTTCGCCCAGATTGTATTTATCTACACATCCAACCATCGTACAAAGTACAAAGCTACATCGCATCCCCATGGCGCTGAGAGGTCGTCCTCTGGAAAATCATGTGCTCCGAACAACTCGAATATGAAAGTAGAGTTCAAGCTCAGGAGAGCAGAGAGGCGGTGAAAAAGGAAAAAAAAAAAAAAAGATACAGACTCCAAGGAAGAGCCAGATATGTTATACAATAAATAAAACATAGTTTCGGAGAACATGTCCTGTGCAGGCCTGTCGTACGGCAGATATGGGACGCGGCGTAATGCCAAATTCCGTTCAAAGGAAAAGTGGATGTGGCATAGAGCGAAATGAAGAGTAGAGACTTCAGCGTACCGGACATGCGGAAAATGAGATGAGTGAGATCGGTATAAGAGGGGGGAGAAGCCTACGGAATGAGGCTTTCCATGAGCGGAGACGGGCCAAGGACAGGATGATTATTTCCATATCCTAACCAGACACACGAAAAAAGAAAAACTTTCAGTCACCAGAAAAGCGACAACACAAAACGTCATCCCTCTAATGTCTACCGGAGTCATGTGTGGCAGAACCTATTGCCAATTCAAACCTGGTCTAACGGACTGAAAAGAGAGCTAGCCAGCTTACAAGACCTCGCCAACAATCTTGGCGGCCTCGCGATAGGTCGAAAGGAGCTTCTCGCATTTCTCGCGCTCGGCCTTGATGGCGTCGTCTTCATAGAGCAGGTCCTGGAAAAGGTCTTCCTTGTAGAGCTCGCTAACAAGCCGATTCTGAACCACATCCTTGGAGTGGTTGACAAGAAGGTGCATGACAGCCTTGGGGACTTGGTCGGCGATAGTTTCGCGAACAATGTTGAAGTACGATGAGATAAGGCGACGAATAAGCTCAGTCTCGAGGGCCTCACGCTCAGTCAACGCTGGAGTCTCTTCGCCGGGCTAAGGGGGAAATGAGGTTAGCTCAATAACGCCTCTTAAAATTTTACACGAAAAGTTACTTACGAAGGGGTTATCATCAGCCATCGGGGCTGGGAAGTCGAAGTCGTCTTGAACGGCTTGCACAGGAGCTGGACGCTCAATCTTCGTCTCGCCACGGCGAATGCTCTGCGCAATAGAAGGCTCAAGGTGGTTGCTGACATGTCTCTGACCGAGCATCGTTGAAGCAGCGTTTCCAGTGGGCGTAGCGATTCCACTGCCATCTTTTCCAAAGAAATAGTTCAGGAAGCTGTCCTTGGCACTGCCAGTGCCCTGGTTTCCGTTCAGGGAAGCAGCGATCGAGCTATGGCCATTCTCGAAGCCACGGCCAACTGCAGGAGACATGCTCCTGGTAGCCTTTGACGCGCGATGGCGGACAGGCAACGACTGAGGCTTCTCCTCCGGACCATCCTCGTCATCATCCGGTCCTCCGGCACCATTGACGGTGTCTGCCTCCTTTAATCGTCTCCGCTCTTGCTTGCGCTTCTCCTCCGCGAGGGCGGCCTGAGCCTTCTTCTCCTTCTCGTTCTTGTCGTTGATAACCGACGACATGGCAGCCGCAGCACCGAGGAAGTTGGGGTGATTCGTATTGATATATGCCCGCTGAATAGCAATGAGCGATTCGACATAGCCAGAGCATGGCCCTAACCGTTCACGCAAGAGGTCGGAAACGACTTCAATTAATTTAGCTTGCAGGCGAGGGAAACGAGATAGTTCCTGGTTCTGATTAGATGAGTAAAGGCAAAAAGGGGGTGAGGGATAAGTCATGAGGCGAGGTGATAAGACTTACAGCTGAGCCGCACGTATGGCAAATCTTAATCAGCTCCTCATAAACGAGCTCAACGCAACGCTGGCTGGGGATGTCAAGCATCTTAATTTGCGGCTTGACGAGGAGATCAAAGGCGAGTTCGGGCACGAAGAGACTGGGCCGAGGTCCGGTGGAATTTCGAATCGCGGTCCGAATGTCCAATACTGAGAGGTTGGTAGTAGGGTCAATGGTTTCGAGCGAGTTGCCAAAGACGGAGTTGAATATGTAATAAATCCTGGCGCCACCACAGAGCTCACGCGTGGAAATCTCCGACGAAGTACCATCGATTGAAGCGATGAAAGAGTTTGCGAATCTGGTCATGAGTTGCAGAATCAGAGAACCACGGTGCTCCTTGCCGCTGAATTGCATATCGCCGTAGCTGGCCAGCTCTTGTTGGGTCTGGCCCATCAACGTATTGAGACGAGCCTTGATGTCGGGTAGGCGCTCACGAATGTGAGCCATGAGAGTCGAGTTCAGGCTCTTGGCCAAAAACTGAGTGCCGCATCGGTTCGCCATGTTTCGATACGCCGGGTGGTGCCTGAAGAAATCGCGCTCAGCCTGCAACGCATCGGAGAGCGACTTGTTGCCCTGAATATCCTGCTGTGATCTGTTTACCACACCGATGAATCCCAGTTTCAGAGGATATACACGTCCGGAGAGGATATCAAGCGCGTTGGTGCCGTGATCCATAAGATCCAGCTTGGTCAGGACACCAATGGTTCGGCGGCCCATAGGATCAACATGGCGGGCGAGCTTCAATGCCTCAGAGTTGACAAGGTCAACGTTGGCAGGGGAGACAGCAAGGATGATACTATTGGGCTTTGCAATATATTCGGAAATAAGGGTTCGTGTCTGCTTCTCGATGTCGGATGGCTGATCGCCAATGGGCACCTGGATAAGTATATTGTTAGATTTGTCCCGTAAGGCGTAATACTATAGCTTCCACTTACCTTTGTCAGACCAGGAAGATCGACCAAGGTGAGGTTGAGAACGTGGGGGGAATAGATCTTAAGGTTGATCGGTTGCCGGTTGATACCCTTGTTGTTACCAGCTATCCGAGCAGTCTCATTTTCAATCTCCCGCTTCACATCACCAAAATCGTGAAATTGTTGGCCCGGACGGTGATGAAATTCTGCCCACTCGCCTTGGCCATCGACGCTGGCCGCAGTGTGAGGCACATGAATTTCATCGCCCTCTGGCCGGTCATCTCTCTCGCTCGGAACGTTTATCAACTGCAGGATGAGGGGTCGTCGGGTGACAATGCCGCTTCCTCGAGGAAGGAAATCCCTGCCAACAATATTCTCAATTACCGACGACTTTCCCGATGATTGTGATCCCACTACGACCTGTTGCATGTATTAGCAAGTCATTCGCCGCATCGAAAAGGTGGAGCGCGAATGCTCAATAGATGGCGGGCCATACAATTTGCGGAAGGTCCAACGAGTCATTGCCAATGGTGTTAAAGACCAAGTCCTGCAGCTTATTGACAATGCCGAGGAGATCTTCTCCCAGGGAGGCCATCTTCACGAACCGTTGCTGTCTGAGGACGAAGCACTTCCTGAGGGTGGAAAGAAGGGGGCAACGAAGGTCTGTCCGACTTTTCCGAGGACTACGAGAAGTCTGCTAACGTGTGACCGCAAAAATGAAAAGGTTCCAAGACGCCAGATGGTGAAAAGAAAGGATGAAACGCGATAGTGGAAAATGGGGTTCGTATAGACTCGGCGCAGGTCCTGCCTATTAGGATGCCTGAGGTGTGGATGTTTGGATACCAGAAACGAGTTCCAGTATTTTGATGTGAGGCGCCAAGTCAAGGTTTGAGACTCTTCTGGAAGTACGGTACTTGTGCTCCCACTGCATAAACCGTTACAAAGGAAGTACCTGAATCATCAAAGTATCGTTTCTGCAAATATTAGCGTAGGAGCTACTTCGGCAGCCGCTGGGAGATCTGATTAGTCATTCCACCCGAGAATGGCCCGCGGAAGGAATATCCGCCCCTCCAACTCCAGATTCCCAAACCACGGGTGCTCATGATTACTATCTCCAATTGATGACAATAGGTTACTTATAACGATACAGACTATTTGAGATATTTGGAATGAATTGAAACTCCATCAAGTATTTATAGAGAGCAGCTATTCCTCTGAGACTCATTGAAAATGTGAAATATCGATGCTCAATTCTTTTTGTTCCAGTATTCCCTACCAATATGGCATTCTATATGACTGAAAGTATGCCCTGGCATGAGGGTGAGAATCAGATGCACAAGCTCATGCACGTGCCTGATCAAGACAACCCCAGCTCACCTTTTCTCTCCCCCGGAGCAGGCTATATGACCCAAAGGTCTCCATTGGTCGCTCTCGGAACACTTGACGCAAAGAAGCGGCCATGGACGACTATACTTGGCGGAGAAGCCGGATTTGCTCGACCCATTGGAAGTTCAATAATTGGAATCAGCACACTTGTGGATAAGAAAGATGACCCTGTGATTGAATCACTTTTGAAGGGACGGGATGATGGGGAAGTAGTTCAGCCTGGAAAAGATGGAATAATGATTGGTGGCCTGGCCATTGATCTTGAGCATCGAATGCGAGTGAAACTCTATGGCAAAATGATTGCCGGCTCACTTCAAGCCTTTGAGGAGCATGGAGCAAGAGAAACAAACGCAATAGGGCAATTGCAATTAGCTGTGCGGATAGATGAAAGTTTAGGTAAGTTCTCTTCTTTTCCTTTGCAGTAATGCTCAAAACACATGAAACTTCCAGCATGCATTATATACGACGAGGTCTACCGTTCAATTAGCTCTTGAAAACCTATACTGACAATCCATCTCAGGTAACTGTCCAAAATATCTCAACAAAAAACAAATTCAACCAGCTACACCAACTCCAAAGCTGATATCCGACTCACCACAACTATCACCACAGGCAATTTCATTACTCTCCAAGGCAGATCTATTCTTCATCTCCTCCTCGCACGGAAGCCATGACATGGACACAAACCACCGTGGCGGACCGCCAGGGTTTGTGCGAGTGCTATCCAACGATCCATCCGGCGCTGTCATTGTCTACCCCGAGTACTCTGGGAACAGACTCTACCAGACGCTAGGAAATCTCCAAACGACACCACTCGCAGGACTAGCCATTCCGGATTTTGATACCGGGGACGCAATCTATCTGACTGGACGAACCGAGGTCCTTATCGGCCACGACGCAGCCGCAATACTGCCTCGATCGAACCTAGCCGTCAAAGTAACAATCACGTCTTCACGGTTCGTCCAGAATGGCCTCTCCTTCCGGGGTATTGTGGGAGAGCCATCTCCATACAATCCAAATGTTCGATTTGCCACGACCGAGAAACACACCGCAGGAACAGAATTAGGCTCAGAAGGAGGCGCTACACAACAACCCAGCACCTACGCAACGCTCATAAACTCCGAGCGGCTAACACCCACCATTTCGAGATTCCGCTTCAAAATCCAAGACCCTTCTGCAGTCCACGCGCCGTGGAAACCAGGCCAATACGCGGCCCTGTCGTTCGCGGACGACCTCGACATTGGATACAGCCACATGCGCGACGACGACCCCAGGTCCTTAAACGACGACTACATGCGAACATTTACCATCTCCAGTCCGCCGAGCCTCGGCCGAAACAAATCCTCAAAGGCACCCGGACCCGCCAGAACCACCAGAAGCGCCGCCACCGGTCCTCTTCCTCCTGTCCTTCCTCAAGACGACACAGAATTCGAGCTGACCATCAGAAGAGTAGGGCGCGTGACAAGCTATCTCTTCGATCAAGCCGCACGCGCAAAGCGAACCAAGACGGAATACAAGATTCCATTGAAGGGGTTTGGCGGAGACTTTAGCTTTGCAACTAGTTATGATTCAGTTCCTCACTCTCCCGATTCTCCCTATTCTCCCAATTCTCATTCCCAGTCCGTGTCCCACGCGATTATTCCATTCATCGCCGGCGGCATCGGAATCACCCCCTTACTCGGCCAACTGCCCTTCATTGACTCCCGTCGCCTGCGCCTGCTATGGTCTATTTCCATCAAAGATATCGGTCTCGTGGCAGACACATTTCGGCGGTATCCAGAACTGCTTGTCCATCCTGGAGTCGTCCAATTGTTTCTGACAGGTAAAGCCGAGACGGATATCGAGACCAAGGAAGACAGAAAGAGTCTTCAACAGGTCATGCAGAGCGGCGTCAAGGTCGAGTTGAGAAGACTTGAGAAAAGAGACGTAGATGAGCTGAGCGCTGCCGACGCTGAAAAGGGAGGAGAAGAAGAAGAAGAAGTAAATGAATGGTATATGTGCGTAGGTCCAAGGCTCAAAAGCGCAGTGTTGAATTGGTTGGCGGGTGAGAGGATTATTTATGAGGATTTTGGTTACTGAAAAACGACATCTTACGTCGGATATAATGATGATGGTAATGCAGATTTTTTAGAAAATTGGGGCGTGATCGGTAATTGGAAGGTTGAGGATACCAAAAAGTTTTGCCCTTGCTACTAGGAATCTGGTAATGCGGATTAAAATATGAGAAAGGATGTTTTCAAAGGCGCTTTCCGGATTTACATAAGTAATGGTCGTCAAATACTAAAAACATGCAGCGAGAAAATTAGAAATGCAGCTTCAATCATCTATGGTTTTGCCATTGTTATTGATCTATGCAAGACTGTCAGTCTTATGAATTGAAAATGAAGTCTAGAATGGCATCGTACGAGGAGACCGTATGCAAATTCGCTCGTAGAGAGGCCAATAAAGAGACGAAGGCGCAGCACCGATAGGGCTGGACGCCATGGCCCAAACATTTTGAAGAAGAGAGAAATAGTCATTGTTTCTTTTTGCTGTCCTCTTTGCCTCCCTTTTCCTCTTTCGATTTGGCGCGCTGGCTCTCCCAACCATATAATCCGCCAGCAGCAAACACAACGATTGCACCCAAAAGGACACCAGGGGCCAAGTTGTTTCCAAAGAGCCAGATACTCAGCATTAAACTCGTCAATTTGCGAATATTAAGCACAATAGTGACCGTTAGTGCGGAGGATCGGCCAGCCAGCAAGTTCACCCCCTTGATGCAAGCGTATTGCGTGAGAGAATTCACTGCCAGCAGAGCGAGCTGAAGCGGGACTGAAGGTAGCTTTTGAAGCGCAGGTTGCTTTTCGACAAGAGCTGATGGAAACAACGATGCAAGAGAGATAGGTCGCGAGGACGATAGACGGGAGAATTGTTCGCGCAGCGAGACGTGCCAAGGGAAGAAGAGGGGAATAGACAAAAAGTGGCTATAAAACATATTTTCGCGCCAATGTGAACCGTACTTGGCATAGGTAGCTTGCGTATAAAGACCCATGATGGCGCTGAGAATCTGGGCGATCAAGAGCAGAACCAGACCTGTTGCAAACGAGCGGCCGTGGCTTGAGTGTTCGGAATTTATTTTGCCCTAGAAAGAAAAGTTAGAACATATGGACACACGAAGGAAAAGTGCGCCACTTCGAAAAACACATAGTATCGTACCTTTGCTTGTGCGTCGGCCATGGCTGAGATGATGACTCCCACAGTCAAAATCATGACAGAGAGCACTTGGAGCTTTGTGAAGCGCTTTCCCCAGAGCCACCCCGCCAGCAAAGTAGTGACGCTGCCACCGCTTCGAAGAATGATATGTACAGGCACAGAGATGTCATATCCAAAGGCAAAATTGTTCATTACATTGACTGAGAAGAACAAAGCGATGCTGACGAGCCATCGACGAAGGGGAACAGCTCTGGACTTGAGAAAAAAGGGTGGATTTGAAAGGGTGAACTGGTGGCGGACACTAAACAGAGCAGTAAGGATAAATTGGGCAAGGGTCATGAGAAGACCTGTACAAATGCGACAGAAGCGTCAGTAAAGCACTGTCGTACATGCGCGTCGGAAAATCGCATTGAGGGTCAATTACCGCTGTCTGGCTCTTCCCTGTTAATAGTCAGCTTCTGTGCCTCTCGGAGCTACATGCTCCCTCAATATTATGCTTCAAAAACTCACTTCACAATTGCCTCCAACGCGAAAACCTAACTCGTATATTCCATTAGCTCGAAATGTTCCTATGAGATGAATGTCCGCGACGCTCCGGACATGACCCAAGCTCAATGCAAGATTGGCGTGCCATGGGGCTCAATGAAGCAGAAGAGGAATTTCCACTGACATTCGAGCAGCATCCTCCAAATATCCACGCAACCATAACACCAATATTAAACCATGCGGGAATGGTAGTGTGCAGAACGGCATTGGCAAAGCTCATGGCATTGCTAATGCTGAGTCGGCCAATCTGTCGTCTTGCCGCCTGCGCATTCTCAAGTGAGGGTGCCGCATTGATCTCCTTGGGCGTCTGCGGAAGTCCGTCGAAGCCCGCACCGGACGGAAGGCCATGCTGGGCACTTCGGCGGCGCTGGATCTGCGCAGTCGTCATTGCACTAGGGGAGAGGAGGTTAGCCCGGCGGCTCCTGGCCATGATGTCGACGCGTGGTGCAATATGCTGCGGAAGCCACTCGATGCGTTTTGGTGGATATAATGTTCTGGGTTGTTTACGGGCAACAGCGTAGAATACTCGGAAGGTGTGGGGTTAAGAGGCCATCCAACGGCAGGTAGGAATGATCAATTATCGGCCCATGCCTAGAATATGTCTATGGTGTAGACACAATGATCTCTGGCAACAAGCACGCGAGAGGATGCACGCACGAGCAACGCAATGCACAAGAGCTGCACTTCGCAGTGCCAGAGCGGCCTGGGCCCGCAAAGGAAAACGAAGAAAGGAAAGAGTGATGGCAGAACAAAATAGACTGGCGGGGCACGGAAGGAGCAATTGTCTGGGGAAAAGAGAGAATCACGAGCTTCACTGCATGGCAGATTGCCCGGCAAGGAAGGGAAGTCCATAGTGTGACCCTCTTTCCCCTTCTTGCTTTGACCTTGACCGTAATAGTTGGCTACTCACCTGGATAAGGATTTTCCCTTTACTAATTGGTCAGTGCGGAAAGGGGACCAGCCGGCATTGCAAAATCCCAAACACGAGACAAGACGAGACAAGCAAGGTGACCAACGACAACAGGAATCCGGTATGGGCACGTGTGTGTGTGTGGGTGTGTGTCAATGAAGACGAGCAAGGGTGAGTAATGGGTTAGTTATACATAGCAAGCGATGATCGACGGGGTGACCACTATGACGCGGGTCGGGTAAGCAGTAGGGATCCTTACAGTTAAGCACTCGGCCAGTTCCAGAACGGGAACCCCTCCGAAAGCCAGCCGGGACGAGGTCAGTTAAAGAAAGGCAGTGGGAAGGCCATAGTTGACAGTCTGTGCTTTATTTGTGCCGGATAAGGTGGCGCCTCTACGCATAACGGATCTAACGCTGCAGCTTCAAGATATTCATCTAACTAATGACTGATATCCATCACCATGATGGCAATGATGTCAGAAGACTCTTTCCGTCTATACAAATTATTGAGTTTATTCTATTCAATTGGTCATAAAATGTTGAAAATTCATCATTTCAGGGGTGGCGATCGCGCCCTCTAGTCATGTCTCAAGTGTTTTTAGCCCCCGAAGCTCCTTGTTTTGCCCCTCCATCGTCGGTACCGGCACATCATTGTCCAGGGCCCGGACGGCCCGTAGCTGCAGGCTGCTCACTCACCCGGCAGGGATCAGGACCATATGTAGTCACAAACCAAAGCATCAACCAAAGCATTAACTTTCCAACGCAATTCCTGCCTCACCTCGTCCCCTCGTCCCTTTTCGATATCCTTCCTGCCGTCTACGGTTCCGTTCTTTGGGTTATGCAATATCGGTTTTGTCTACTTTGAGTCCAGTCCATGATTGCATCGCCTCAGAGCCCATTCCAGACAATTGCCAGCGCATGTTTACAACATAACGATATCAGTCTACATTTGATGTTCATAATCGTCCTGCCATTTTGTCAAACTTTGATTTCTTAAAATTCTTAAGATGAGCCCCCCACGCCTCTAAGAAAACTCAAGCATCGCACCGCTTCGCTATTCCTCGCTCATAACTGAAAAGCGCACTCCGTGCGCAACTCGTCTTCGCGCTGGGACTGACTTGCCCCAAATGACCTTTGCTCTAACGAGACAACACGGAACGATGCGCGTCTGAGATACGGCCAATCGTGTCGAGGCAAGTCAATCCATAAGACCCCATCAGGCATCGGAGACAGGGTGGCCGCAGTCCATCTATGAGCCCGATGAGCTTGGTACCATTGTTTGCCTCTCGTATTATTTTGATTCAAAGCTTGTGCCTCTGGAGGCAGACCGCAACATTCCGGCTTTCGTGCTCGCTCCCGTATCGGACGTTGTGTGTATGCTCAGGTGAATGATCAGAAGGAAAAGTGGCATAACAGTAATGCAATTAAGAGACCAAATGACAACGCGCAACGCCGTCCCACATGACCGGCATGATGCCTCGGGCGAGCCGCCATCTACAGTGCCGAAAAGACAAATAGCTACAAACAGCAACGGTTAGCAGGAGACAAACAGATACCGCAGGAGTGTGTCACAAAATGGATACGAAACTTACATTGTTCGTCGCCGCAATGGCGATGCTGTCCTCGTACGGGTGCCAGCTCATGTGTAAAATCTTCTTGTTGAAGTCGATCTGATCCGCGTCCGTCTCTTTCCGCATCCGACCACCCTGGCCGCCGGCACCAGCAGCCGGGCTGCCAGCACGGGAACCCCCCTTTTTGCTGTTTGTCGGGCTCGAGCTTGAGTTGATCGGCGTCGGCACGCCCACCTTCTTGGCTTTGAAGGCGGATTTGTCTGCCTGCAGGACCACCTCCAACTCCTTCTCCGGGTCTGTAGGATAAATCATGAAATTATTATTGTAGCTACCGGTCATGACATTCTTAGCGTCGCCAGAGAAGACAACCTCGAACTTGTCAAAAATACTATCATTCTCATACGTATCGCATAACCGGGGCCGGAGGTGCTCGTGAATGGGGATCGTCTTGACGGGTTGCCGTTCCATGTTGATGTCCCAGATCTTGACAGTCAAGTAGTCACGGGAGAGAATGTAGCGACCATCGTGCGAGAATCGAACATCAGAAATGGAGGAAATGATTTCCGAGAAGAATGATCGATTTGAGGGATCTTCCTCTTGCTCAAACACTACAAGATTTCATCAGTGAAAAGGGTTCAGCGAGGACGCTGGGGAATAGAATCTCACTCTTGGCGTGGTTATCGCAGAGAGCGCTCTCCCGCATGTCGGCAAGCTTTATGGTTCCCTTGGAGCTGGCATACATGAACCAGTTGCAGCTCAGCGGGTGGAACTCGGCAGCCGTAATGACCTCGGTGAGTTCCTCCATGTTAGCGGGCTTGATGTCGACAATATTGAAGCTCTGATCTTGGATATTGAGGTTCCAGAGATTGATCCGGAGGTCGTCACTACTGATAAACGTTTCGCCGTCACTGTTGACGGATATGCTGTTGATGTGGTAGGCATGTGCATTGGCGTACGTTCGCCGAGGGACGGCGGCGACAACAGTGTCATGATGCGTTAGTCGGGGAAGCTTCAATGACGATGCAGATGGGAAATGGACATTAGGATGAGGTCGGAGGGCACCACCACCGCCGACGCCACCAGGTGTCAGGTCCTGTGAAAGGTTGTTCTCGGCCACAACCTTAAGAGATTTCTCAAAGACCTTCCATAGCTTTATGGTCTTATCGTTGGTCGAGAGGAGGAAATGCGAGGCATTTTGTCGCCGACACCATTTAATTTTGTTGATTTTTTCTTCAATCTCGAGCGACTTCAGATAGTCAAACTCGGGTTCGTGTGATTGAAATTCGGTATGAAATTTGTATTCACAGGTTTTTTTCTAGTTGTGAAGTTGGTAGTTAGCCATGACGTATCTCTTGCTTGTAGGTGGCGGCCAAGTATGGATGAAGCTTACAGTTTCATTTCTCTCAAACAGAACCACCCTTCCACCTTTGTCTCCGGTTGCTAGATAATTGCCGGTGTGATCGAATTCGACTGTAGAGATAATATCCGCTACAGAAGGCGTCAGCTGGTCATCCCACCCAAGTACATAGTGGGGCGGCGGGAGCAGCAGCAGGAAAGGAAGCAGAGAAAAAATGGGAAAGCTGTCAGAATGAGGTATTACGAACCTTCAGTAATGTCTTCCACATCTCCTTTATCTCCGAAGCATCTATCAAAGGATGATTAGCACCCATGCCGCCCAAGATATGAAACTCGTCATAATGTGGATATGCATAAGGTAGTTCGTCATAGCTCGGACGTGCTCCGCCATCCCGCCTTCTCTCCACGTCTTCCATGACGGCTGGCAAGCAGAGCTTCAAGCTCCTCACACAAAAGGGTGCACAAGGGCATTTGTGGACTTACTGCGTGAATTTCCACGTGGGCGTGCCTTCTCCGTCCACCATCTTTCTTTGTAGCCCACGGAGAGAATATTCAACCTCTGCGCCGTGGGTCGGTCGGTCGTGACTCCTATGTTTGCGGGAAAAATCAATTCAATCGATGCCGGCGAGCGAGGAATGGTCGATCAGGCAAGTCGAAGAAATATTCTTGGTCGGAACGGGCTAAATTGAGGTAAGATGAGGCTCTTCGAGCCTTACGATGGGGGGGAAGTATGGTTTGGGTAGCTGATGGATGAGATGGGGGAACCCGCTGGTTCAGGCAAGTCCCGTTGTGCTTGGATTAAGCGCGAATCCCGTTCGTCGGTTCGATAGACTCTTTCGGTAAGCGACCGCAGCTGGGGATTTGCGGCAACGATTGTTGGGAAATATTTTGAGCAAAAGAACGTCGTCACTATACGATGAGGGAGAAAACGAAGAAGATTTCGGTGGAGTGTTGGACGAGAGGTACGTATGTGGGTGGGAGTGCGTGGGAGTTTCGCAGGGCCAGTGTGTGTGATGTGAGAGGAACTAGAACCTGGTCTTGCAAGGCGGTGGGGTGGGAGAAGCAGAGGGAGACAGTTTTTGCGGGCGAAAGTTAGTTTTGGGTAGAAAGCAAGCTAAACAATGGTTAAGCGTGGCTCACAAGAAGCCATGAATGGGCTTCTTCTGCTAGTCCTTCCTTTGCTTCTCTGGAAGAACAATGGCAGGATTTGAATAGGCAAAGTAGAAGCAACAAAGAAATGTCCTATCAATAAAGGACCGTTGCATGAGATGCAATCCGCAAAGGCATACACGTCAAGGATCAGGCGATAATATACCGCAGTTATAGACGGCGGCTGCATTGCATACAGTATTGGCATATCAAAGAACTATCTGCCTAGACCTACATCTTTGAGCTTGCCATCTTGACCCACCAACTACAACAATGCAGCATTATTATAACTTAATTCATGTCAAACCAAACAAAAGCAGATTGCAGGCACTACACAGAGATACAGTATGAATTATATTCTCCAAGGACGAGGAGGCTTCCACAGAGTCAGGCCACACAGCAGCATCGGCTTAAAGGTGTTGCTTGATGCAGATTGTGAAGGCCAGCGCGATAAGGTAGATCCTCCGGAAAGCGATGATCCTCATGCAATAATGATGGGACGCGGCGATGCCTTATCGAATGACAACAGCTATGAGGCGGGGGATGTTGTACTGTGCTCTCTGGCTGACGGTAACTCTCGGACCTTGCGTTGGTCTCCCGCCTGATGACGTATCAGACTGGTTTCGCCCATTTTGCTGTGTGTCTGTGACTTCTCAGGCGTTTCGTCCCTACTGAACCCGATCATCGACCGAGGACCTTGACCACAACGAGACACTAGCAGCGAAAGCGTGCCAGCTTCTACAGTCGCAAAGAGAAATGGTCAAAGAGAACTACAGTACGTCCGCAGTTTTTATCTTCGGGATATTTTATGCATCTTAAGCTTCTTAGTCATGGGAGGTGCTTTGACTTTCACAAGCTAATGAACGAGTTTCTTAGTGTGACGATTGGACCTTGACTTCTCCCCCCTCGTTCCGTTCTCTCCTGCGCACCTCGGTATCGCCGGCTCGGGAGGTTCCGCTGCCCCGCGGTTATGAACCACCCAGGAAATGTCGAGATAGATACTCTACCTTATTGGCTTTTTCAGTGTTTAAAAATTCAATATTTTTCTTGAGTTAATTTGATGTTTTAGTTTTATTTTTCCAAAAGAATTGAAGTTGATGTTGGCAATTTTTTTTGTAATTTTTTTTGCCCAATGGTCCATAATTTATTCGAGACCGTCTTATTCCAAATACTCACTTCTTTATTTAATTCAATGCACGATTTCCAGATCAATTACCTATTTTCTTTCATCTCCTTTGGACTCTGTTGAATTTTCTGTCTCTCCTTATTTTTCTTGGAGCTGTTATATTTATTTAAGACTCTCTTTTCGGGAACATGGATCGTTCGACCAACCTTCAGCAAGATACTAACCCCTCAAAGCTGGCTAAACGACCACTACGCAACCACCCTAGAGCAACACAAAATCCCGAAAGCTCCTCTTCACTCTCATCACGCATAGCATCCTCTGCATCTGGCCTTGCTAGAGATACTTTTACGAATCAGCATCCCAGTACAGCTTCTTCTACATTCGCATCTGCCCTGTCCAATGGATCAAAAGGACAACAAGCATCATCTTCATCCGCATCTCAGTCAGAACACTTTTCGTCATTGTCTCAACCGCTTACTGGATCTTCTTCAAGTTTATCAGCTTCTCATGATGCGGGTTCAGGCCCTGCGTTTCAATCTTTCCGGTCACAACCAAGCTCATCACATGACCAAATACATCAAGATTTTGAGCAATTCTTTTCCAAATGGAATGGGGATAACGATGTCGAATTGCATGGAACCATTTTAGAAGATAGCCACTTTGCGTTGCCGTACCCCGGACAAACCGTGACACAACCACCGCAGGAGAAACACGTATATAGAGAGCAACCGCCACAATACGATCCCCAAACTGCATGGTATTACCACGATCTAAACGCCCACCTTATCAACCATCAGCACGTCCAGCATCAACAGTACATCATTGATCAGCGCCGGCAGAAATCTCGTCCAACCTCGCCGCAAGAGATGCAGCATGGTATCAATCCACAGGATGGCGCAGAAGTAGTCAAACTCCTGGCCGATCCGAATCTCAATCTCGAGGACGTTCCTTCATCGTCTTTTGCTGAAGCAGATTCTTTAGCGCAGGACCAGCATCCATACTCGGTGGAAGAATTATTTCATCACAATATCCCCAAGGAAGAAGTGGAGCGGATACGCACACTCTTTCCACCGCCGCCGGAACATCGGGTAATGGAGCAGACGAATCCAGTAGATATGGTCCCAGAATTTGGCGAAGTGGATGGCAGGCGAAGCATGCAGGATTCTCCTTGGACAAGTGCATATCGTTCCCCAGCGGAGCGGGAGCAGTGGCTGAATGAATGGGAAGGCGTGCTGAACCGGTACACAGATGAAGTGTGGGGCGATTTGTTACCTATTGTCAAGGATGCGAGAGAAGAAATCGAGCAGGCAAGAAAGGACGACCATGATACAATGGCAGGAAGGGCCGTGCGGAGGTTGGGCTTGATATTGGCGCACCTGTGATGGTAATATATCCAAGCGCAATGTGAAATTGGAAATACTCTCTGGATGCTAATGATGAACGGACAACGACATTAATCTTGCATTAAGAAACGCTGATAGCGTCGCTTAATATTCTATATAACATTATCATGAAACGTAATAAAGCCAGCGCAGCAATGGAAATCGTCCCTAAACAAAACGACTCGCCCGTCCACCTCGAATTTTCAAACTCATGATACAGAAATGCTCACAATGTGAAATTGAAGGAAAATGATCTTGGTTGTGCACCATGAAGAGTCGTTGGGTCCGACCTGGCCAGTTTGCAAGACTTCCAGGTTCACCGTTCAGCTCGTGGAAGCGAAGCATACGGGGATGACCTGGTGTGTCGGGTCGATGGATATAGTTGGGTTACAGAAGGGAAAAATAATAGAAGATTTCGGTCGTTCAAGCAGAGGCCTTGACGCTGTAGTCCTTGAGGAAATCGGGATCATTGGCAAACTCCTCCTTGACCTAATCGTTTTGAAAAAGAATTGATTAGATTTGACGATGAAAGCTGGAAGTTTAAGAAGGGAAATCAGCACTCACAATGTCCAATCCACCCACAAGTTCGCCGCCTACCCACAATTGAGGGAAAGTAGGCCAGTCAGCGAATTCCTTCAGACCCTGGCGCACATCGTCATCGGCAAGAATGTTGAAAAAGCCATAGCGAACGCTGTTCTCACGCAAGAGACCCACGAGCTGGCGCGAGAAACCGCACTGGGGAGCGCTCGGGGAGCCCTTCATAAAGAGCATGACCGGCGCAGCCTTGACCAATTCTGTGAGACGCGCAAAGAGCTCTTCCTTCGAGGATTGAGCCGGGTCGGTCATCGCGGGAGCAGTAGCGGGATCGTTAGCGGTAGGCGCATAGCCGCTGAGATCTTTGGTCGCGCCGTTGGTGGTGGGAGCGGGCTCAGCAGCAGCCCGGGGGGTCACCTGCTGGAGAGGAGGCAGCTGTGTCTTTCCAGCGCCGTCTGCGCCAGCTCCGGCGTGTCGCTCAATTGCATCTCGGACCTTGGATGCGTCGCTGCCGCTCACAGTCTCAAGGACATTGCCGTCGCGAAGGAGGACGAGGAAAGGAACAGCGGTAACGTCGAAGTCCTCTGAGATATCGGGGAGCTCCTCAGCGTTGATGGAGAGGAAAGAGACTGTGGGCGGGCTTGTGGCGGGGAACGAGGAGGCTAGGGTCGCAAGGACAGTGGCCATCTGCGCGCAAGGTGCGGCCCATGGCGTATGGAAGTTGAGCACCAACAGAGTCGACGCCGGCAGCGAAGACCTGTGTTGGTTGAAGGCATCGATGGTGGTGACTTCAGTGACGGTCGACATTGTGACGGAGGATGGGATAACAATCAGTTGTGAGACTTTTCGTAACTTCGTAGAGTTTGTGTAAGAGGAGTGTTTCGTAGGAAGTTTATTGCTTTTGTAGATGGTAGGAGTTTCAGTGGCGGGAGGCGTGTCAAATGGTGGTGGGGAACATTTATTAATGCAGCGGCCAGAAAGCTTCCCCGCGGGGGTATTGATTACGGATCAAAAAATGCGCTTCCCTCAGAAGAAAAAAAAAAGAATTAATTGACTGATCAAATATATTTCTATTGACTACGTAGATAACATAGATATCCCTTGCTGGCCACAATTGCTGGAACGATTCTCTTGGAAACTTTCTTGCCAAAAGTATTTCGCTGCGGCCGAAGACCGGAGAAAGATTCCATCATTCATGCGAGCTGATCGATGTCGCCATCTGATTATCGGTGTTTTATCTAATCAGATGATCAGACAGGACATTTTTCCAGGCGAAAACAAAAGTTTCAGCAATTTCTGGGGCAAAAGCCATCGGATTCGTCTGGCTGAGTATTTCTCGCAATTTCATCACCGAAACCTCTACATACCGTTCTGCCGCCATCATGCTCCGGCAAATGTAAGTTACTGTCATGATTTTTCAGCTTTACTGGCAGATCTCGGAATTGACATCCTTTTTGTTAGCCAACCGCGCAATGCGCGCTCCAAGCGTGCGCTCGAAAAGAAGGCGCCCCAGGTGCATGAAAATCCGAAGAAATGTCTCTTTCTCCGTGGAACTTCTTGCAGCGAAATTGTGCAGCTGGCTATGACCGACCTCTACTCGCTCAAGCGCACTCTGTCCGTTCGCTTTACCAAGAAGAACGCCATCCACCCTTTTGAGGATGTCTCGTCTCTCGAGTTCTTCAGCGAGAAGAACGACTGCAGTTTGATGGTCTTTGGTGCTCACTCGAAGAAGCGAGCGCACTGCATGACCCTCGTTCGGTTATTCAACTATAAGGTCCTTGACATGCTGGAGTTGTATCTGGAGCCCGACTCCTTCCGCACCTTGGCTCAATTCAAGAACAAGAAGTGCGCTGTCGGCCTCAAGCCTCTGATGGTCTTCTCGGGCACGCCTTTCGACTCGCCAACGCCCAACGCTTATACACTTGCGAAGAGTGTTTTCACTGATTTCTTCCGCGGCGAAGAGACCCAGACCGTTGATGTCGAGGGATTGCAGTATATGGTATCCATTTCGGCCGGAGAAGAGGTCGATGGACAGCCCCCACCAAAGATCCACTTGCGCGTGTATCTGATCCGGACGAAGAGAAGCGGACAGAAGTTGCCGCGTGTTGAGATTGAGGAGATGGGTCCCCGAATGGACTTCAGGGTGGGCCGTGTCAAGGAGGCCGATGAGTCGATGATGAAGGATGCTCTTAGGAAACCCAAGGGTCTTGAGGTATTACATCCCCTCATAGTAATGTATTTTTGCAAGTGCAATTGCTGACAATGATACAGCCGAAGTCAAAGAAGAATGTCGAGACGGACATTGTTGGCGACAAGGTCGGCAGAATCCACCTTGGCAAGCAGGATCTCGGCGAGCTGCAGACGAGAAAGATGAAGGGCCTCAAGAGAAGCAGAGCTGCGGAGGCCGAATCCGACGATGATGATGATGATGATGAGGAGGACTTGGTGTCAGACGATGACACTACGTCGAAGCGGACGAAGCACTGAAGCATAACTCTTTCATCTCCTGTATCTGACGTGACATTTGGGCAAGGCGTTGGGGTAAAGGGAAAAGAAGATTGTACGGCATTAGCCACCGTTTTTGCTTGAAATTTAAAAAATCGAATTCATTCAAAAGATTTTGATATTCGTTCTAAGCTAATAATAAATTCATATGGATTTCTTTTACATCATGACTCCGTAAGCGCCTCAAGGGTTCCGGGCTTCTCCGTGGCAGTTCCAGATGGAACAGAAGGCCCTCTCCGGTTTTGAATCAATCTCTACGATGATTGTTAGCTGCTTTTGGCTGCTTCTATGTTATGCATGGATACTTACCAGGAGGTTTCTCTGGAGAACGCAGATGGTGACCTTGCCGATGGCAGGGACATAGATTGAGGCCTTCTCCTTGACCTCGGGGCCGAAGTTCTAGACATTCGTTAGCGCCATTGGAAATTTAAGTTTAACCATAAGTACTGACCTTTTCGCTTGAGAAATTGATGCAGACAGCACCATCTCTGAGCAGTTGTGTAGGGAACTTGAACTTGTCGCCGGGCACACCACTAATGACAACATCACTCAAAGGCACGCAGTCCTCAAGCTTCCAGCCGTCCTTGTCGTGGACCTCATGGCGCTTTTTCTTGATACCGGAGCCACGAGTGAAATTTTGGATGTTGGCAATGTCGACAGAGTAGACATTAGCACCGTCATTGGCCAGCAGAGCAGCCAACGGTCTACCAACAACTTCCGAGCGGTTGACAACGGTGATGTTGTGGCCAAAGAGACGGTTGCCGTAGGGGAGAACGGGGTTGTAGACGTGGAGGTACTCAAGAATCTTGACAATGGCTAGGGGAGTACAGGGAAGGATACTCTTCTGGAGCTTGGCCTCGTCAAGGAAACGAATGTTCTGGTACATGTTGAAGACATATCGGTGGCTAAGGCCCTCAACGTCCTTGTTGATGTCGACAATCTGCTGGAGATACTGGTCCTGACGGTTGCCAAAAATAGGATAATAGACGATGATACCGTCAACCTTGTCGTCCTGGTTGGCCGCCAAGATCTGGTCTTCGAGCTCCTCCTTGTCCACCTGACGGAGGTCGAACTCGAAACCGCTAGCCCATGTTAGCGGAAGCGTCCAATGCTCAAAGGCAAATATCATAGAAAATGTTTAAACGGATTGATAATATGGAAGTTTCAGAAGAGAAAGGGAGAAAAATTCAATTCCCAAAAACAAACAATATCTCGGAATTTGTTGCGATTGTGGATCAGGTGACATTATGATCAAAATAAGGCAAAGACTCAGAACGATAAATTGGAGTAAGATGCTTTTAAAACTGAAATAAATTAAACAAAATAAAATAAAATAAAAAAACACCGAAGCAATTAAACACTTCAACCACAATGAACTCACCTTTCCCTACATGTCTTTCCAGTCCAGTCTGCGTACATGCGGGCAGCCGGGTCGTGGTTGGCAAGGAATCCCACAAGCAGAGGAGCCTTTCCTACTTGATTCAGGCCCTCCTGAACCTCTGAAGAGAGAGACTTTGCGACGGTGCTGGCGAGCACGACTTTGCAGCCAGCAGGAGCGTCTGCGGCCGCCATTTTGAATGATTTCCAGCGAAGCGAGTCAGAAACTCTCTAGAATTTAGGCGGGAAAGTGAGCGGGGTCAAATAAGATTGAAACCCCGCAGAATGTATTATTGGAATACTGCCACAGGCAAACACTGTTTGCCAATGGAGCGTAATTGCCAGAAGACGTGATTCAGATCAATTCATCAAAGTGGGGGGGATGCACGCGGGGGACAAGACTTTTAGGGTGAAGTTCCGATGCCGCCCAAAAATTTCGGCGGAGAGTTATCGATAAAAATCAGATAAGACAAGAAATTGATCCGGCCGGAAAAACCTTGACGTCAAAGGCGGCACCGAATATTGTCCCGCCGCGGAAATGGGACTGCAATTATTCGTTTGCGTGTGGACGAGACTGCTCCATGCAATTCGCACCTCATCATGTCTGAGGTCCAATTATTCTTATTGGCTTACAGTAAGAATGATAAGACAGAGGCACGGGAGATAGCTGCGTCGACAGCTAAACGTGAGGAATTGTGCAGAATACTTGCTTGACAGTCACAGATTGGCTAAACCTAAGACTTAGGACTCGAGACGAAGGAATCGGGGATTCTCAACGTTGTACAGGAATTGGGACCTTATCTGACCGAAGAGAATGTCGAAATACGCAGCAATGGTGTGTATTGGTTGCCCCGCTCAACCACGGTCTTGCACTAATGAAGCCTCACTTCTCAGCCATCGCCTACCTCTCCACTGTTTTAGCCGCATTGCCCTCGAGATTTCTCAGTAGGCAACAGAGTATGTCAACCTGTCAATATGGATTCGAATAGACTCAGAAAACTTCTTACTCATGCTTCTCCTTTACGCAAAGCCGAGGTACTTGCAACCTGGTATCTGTCCTGTATAAAAGATGGGCCTAAGCTTGAATACGCCGCCGAAGGTCTCCAGGAGCTGTTACGGACGGGCAGAGCAGATGACGCGCTGGTACAAAGCATCACGTCGAGGTAGGTACCCTCAAGGAGGTTTAGGAAGAATATAGAGCTTAAATATATGCAGACTACTGGATTCAATTGAAGATCTGCAGCGATCGCCCCAATCGGATAGATATGCTGTTTACGTTTTGGTGGACTATCTCCTGGCGGTTCATCGCACCTGTATGTCTCAAGTTTTCAATATAAAGATGATCGTCCTGACAAAAGTAAAGCACTCGTCGACATTCAAGAGCAGGTCATCCCTGGCGTGATAGACCTCGTCAGCGGCGAAAAAGATCCTCGCAATCTCATGATCATCTTTTCCTTTATGAAAGTGATCATGGTGGAATGGCAAATTACTCAGTTCGCCGAAGTAAGCATTCCTTGTTCTATGTTCATTGTACTTTGCTAACGTATATCAAGCCCCTCTATGAGTCCGTATTTTGCTATTTCCCAATTACCTTCAGGCCGCCGCCAAACGATCCCTACAAAATTACTGCACAAGATCTCAAGGAGCGTCTTCGCGCATGCGTTGCAGCTACTGGTGACTTTGCCCCATTTGCCATACCGGCTTTGATTGATAAGTTGGACTCCACATCTCCTAATGTCAAGGTTGGCACTTCTTTTCAATATCAGCCTTGAGTCGTTTGCTGAAACTGGAAAACAGAAAGATGTTATGCAGACAATATCCGCATGCGCGCTATCCTACGGCTCTAGGGTCCTTTCTAGATACTCCATTCCTCTCTGGGATTCTCTGAAATACGAGATCTTCAATGTCCAGGAGGAAAACCTGGCCGATGATGCCCTCAACGCACTCCGTTCAATCGCCACTGGTCTTTCATTTGAGTCAAACTTTGGAGAAACAAAGTCATACCTTGGTCAATACACTGCGCCAATCACTAAAGAATGCAACCAAGGCATCCAGGATCCACAGCAGAAGCAGGCCAAGGCTGCCAGTCGAATTTTGGCAACTATTGCTGCTGCTGGCGAGAATGCTTATCTCATGGTCATCAAAGATGTGATGCCTCCTCTATATGAGCTCTATAGGACTGCGGACAGTATCGCCAAGCAGAGAGGATTGCTCGAGGTTCTTGTGGAACTTTTAGAAGCCAATACCAGAGTATGGGGTACATGGGCTCCGCAACAGCCACGGTCTGCAGTCTACAACCCACTTCAGCCTTTCAAGGAGAAGATGCTTGAGGTCTTTAGCCCGGCTTTAATGGGAACCTCGAAAGGCGAAGTGTCATTCCGCATTGTTGCGCTGAAGGGTTTGCTCCAGATGTGCCGCATCTTCGGCTTCCTGGATCGTGACGAGATCGGGCTTGTTGTCCAGTATCTGAACGATGTCGCGCTGGAAGAATCGACGGGAGAGGACAGGCTTCAAAAGGAAGCAATTGAGGCGCTTGTCCAAATCTCAAAATACAAATCTGATCCTATTCTTGAGATTAGCATTCCCAAGTTCATGGCGCAGCTACCACAGAGCGCAGACCATGGTCAAATGCTCACTTACGTGCCTAGTTTGGAGATCTTGGCTGAGCTGAGTGTAGAGAAGACGATATTCATCCTCATTCAACGGAGGTTGCTCTCAAAGCTTGGCGACATTCTTAATAATGGCTCGTCTTCCGAATATGCTCTTTCCATCTTGTCAACATTAAGACACATTTTTAGTCGACCAGACCTCTCGCAGGATCTATCATTGGACCTTTATTTTAGAATGGTCATTGAGGAGCAAACAAGGGACATCGTAACCGCTAATAAGCCTGGCTGCCCCGTAAATGCGAGACAGAGCGAAGCCGTAATCGATGCTCATGGACGGCTCTGCAACCTTATCGTCCGAGCTCTTCCCGAAAACAAACAGGCTGAAGTCCTTAACCAGGTCTGGAGTCTCTTCACGACTCCGGATTCCTTTACACCGGTGCCCTTCTCGAATCAGAGAAGTGAAAATGAGAGAAAAACTCTTGTTTTGTCATCTCACCTGCTCTCAGGGATAAACACCAAAAAGGTACAATTCTCCTCCAAAATTCCATTTACTCCTACACGAGCTGACACCAGTTTAGGTGAAGCTGGACCATATCACCTGGGGCATTGAATCATACTTCCAAGACATTGTCCGTCTCGCCCTCGACGAGACTCTTCCAGGCGTGCGCATGGCGCTTCTACGCACCCTTGCCGTCCTCACCAACAAATTCTTCCCCACTGGCGCCGCCCTCCCTGCGAGCATCATCGACGGTCCCGACTCTGGACTACTGCCGGGAAACAAAACACCAAACGCCAGCCGTGTTGCATTCTGGATTCTCAAAGGCCTAGTGTTCCGCATGGATACCTCCATTACGCGCATTCTGGAGCTCCTCGTCTCGCAGCTCGCCGACGCCGAATATGGCCAGATTATCGCCCGCGGCTTCGACATGCTGCTTTCACAAGACCACGCACTTTCTGAGGCTAACCATGCCATTATTAGAAAGCTTCACAAGCAGAAAGTATTTAACGTATGCACTCCCAGGATCGCTACTGGCTTCCAAGCCGCCCCAGTATCGGCTCGCGCAAACTATCTCGTCGCCCTTGCGGGTCTTCTCAAAGACGTACCCAGCGAAATCATCATGCCCGAGCTGGAGACTCTTCTTCCCTTGCTCTTGCGCAGTCTCGACCTCGACGACCCTAGCGTTAGCGCGGCCACTCTCGATACGATTACCGTCGTTGCAGTCCAGAACGCCAAGGGACTAGAAGGACACATCGCCAGCCTTGTCGGGCGGCTCCTTTCGTGCGGAGAAGTAAAACCGTCTAATCCATCAGTAAGTATCAGTACTTTGTCATCATCGCTTTCGTCGTCGTCTTCAGCGACTCCACCAAGTTTTGCATATCGGTTATTATTTGTTCCATTACTGCCCTCTGTTTCGCCAACCTATTCTGCACGTCTTGACGACCTGAATTTTGACCGTGGTACGGTCAACCATCATGGTCATCATCGTCGCCAGGAAGCACATGGCAGTCTTTCTGAACCGCAGTACTGCACAAGCCATGAAGATGAAGGATTCGCATTCGCAAGAGAAGCTCAAGGTATTAACGCATACCGCCAGACCGTCCGCAAGTCGGCCCTAAGATGCCTCGGCCTCTTCCCGACCCGCATCCGCCACGAAGTTCTGCTTCCCTACAAGACGCAAGTCATGCACCGATTGCTCGCCATGCTGGACGACCCGAGACGCGACGTGCGCAAGACCGCGGTCGATTGCCGCAAGGAGTGGGCAGGCATGGACGAGCCGGACGAGGATGATGAGTAAAAACGATTAGACTTGCCGCCTGTGGCAGCTTGATGTCGACTACTATGCCAAAGCAGCAAATGGCTCACCAAGGCGTGGTGGAATAAAGACGGACAGGGAGGACAGGCTGTAAGATGATTGGATACGATCGAAGATACCAATCTAGTAGATACCAAGAAGGAACGAAAAAGCGATCAAATTCGATAGATTTACTTACGATAGTTAGAATTTCCTTCGCGTGGACTTCTGATTCTTTTAGATTTAAAAAAGAACGGAAAATATGAAACTCATTATCGGCATGATGCCTTCTCATAAGGTGATCGGTGCTGAAGGGAAACAATAACGACATGATGTGTCCAAACAGCAGATAGGAGTAATGCATGCAACTCATTCTTAGTTCGCCCTAACTTATCAATACTGTACAAATGGGGGTCCGTAGTCTGCAACAAGTCAATCGTAAAAAGCGCCGAGATTCCAAAAAGACACGCTCGTATTGCCCCAAAATTCGAAACAGGATCCCTGCTGCAGTAATATATATCCTGACCTTGCCCATTTAACGCCGTGCCGTCCATCGTAAATAGCTAAACAAATAAGCGTGACCCCAAAAAATGAAATTATTTGTTATAGATGAGGAAATTCTTGAACGAATCCCAGTAATCGGCATTGACGTAGCTAGTTTGATTTTGTTAGTCTCTTCTTCTCGGCAGAAACAAGAAGAACGGAGTGGGCTGGGCGGGGAGGGGGGGAAAGGGAAGAACAGGAAAGAATAAAGGGAAAGGGAAAGAAAAGAGGGAAAGGGGGATAAAACCGAGAACAATGAAATGGAAACGAAGAAACATACATGTACTTCATACTACTTCTCAAACTGGGCTGGACGGCATCAGGATGCCATCTGAAAATATACATGACAAACGCCCAGCTGAGACTGGCAAACACGGGCCAAGAATGCTTTGTGATTGCTGTGCCGAGATCTAGCGGATTTGCCGTTGATCCTGCTCCTCCTGCGCTACCGCCAGCTGAAGTTGTGCGAGACATGCCTCCAGATAATGCAGGCATTTTCATGACTGCCAATTTCGCCAGCGCCAGGACGACTCGCGCAAACACGTAGATGACAATCTGCTGGTTGACGCTGCTCTGGATGCCGCGCCCAAACACATAGTATCCGCCTATTAACCCAGCAATAAACGTATCGTATCGGGCTTCGTCGGGCTTGCCGCCGGGCGTTGTGCGGTCGTTGAACAGCGAGAGTTGTCGCAGCACGATGAGGCTGAATTTGTATATGGCTGCGAATTTGGCCAGGTTGCGGGCATGTTGGCGCGTAGCTTTGAGGACAAGGCGTAGACGTTCACGGACGCTGATGACAGGAAGACGTTAGTGTGAGCAGTGAGGTAAAATGGTCCGGAGGGGAGAGCTGTGTGGACTGAGTATTATTCAAGGATAGGTTTCGAATGTATGTTTAGTTTGAATTTGGGTTGCGCAAAGGGCAGGCAATGGAGCTAGACGTACGTTCCTGATCGGAAGAGGAAAACCATTCTGCAGCATAGATACCAGATATGTTAGTAAATGTCCTTGTTACTTTAAGGAGTTGTGCCTCGGAGTGGTGCGGATTGGTTTGCGCCGAGCTTGGAGAGCGACACCACCAGTAGACCAATATCTGACTGAAACGCTGGGTAAGATAACGTACACAAGAGCATGCGGAAATCGGATTTTGGCGCCATATACGGCGCCATTGCGCGCAGCTTTGACGACAGCGAGGAGGTCGGCATATTTGGGATCTAGGATGATCCGATCAACCGCATCCTGTGTGAATCGCGAGGTCAGTCCACTTAGGCGGCTGCATCCCTAAAAAGCCAACCTTTCGATTGCTATAATTATTTTTAACATTCTGTCTGGCGTACCTTGAGCCCGTCCATCTTTTGGAAAATTGACCTGGGTATAGAGAGGAGTGGGGTGGTAGAAACCTGTGGACAGGCACGGCGAGGAATCACGGGATGTGAGCTTCTCAAGCTTCTGGGAAACTAATACAGCATTATGGTGCGGTTAGTACTATGAACAACCGGGAAACGAGTGAAATAAGCAGTTAGTTAACCGTAGTCGGGCGATGGGTTTCCCTACCACGTCGCGTGGGAGCGGGAAGGAGCGAGAGTGGAGGGAAAACGAGGGGAAAATTGGGCGATTTCCGAGCTAAACTATAACCAGGACATGCGATTTACTTACCTCGGCTTAATTGTGTTCTTGCACCGCTGATATCGTAGAATGGGAAAATCGACGACGATGGAGTAAACAGGGAGGAAGGAATTGAATGTACAATAGTATAAGTAGAAGACAACAGTTAATTTTGCGGGTGCCTGGAGACGAGGTTGAACCAGATATGTTAAAATCGGATGAAAAGAGATGTCATGAGAAGAAAAAGTGTAGCTTGGGCAGGAAAGAAGCATCGAGTGCCGAGAACCCCGCAAAGCGCCAGAATCCAGATCCCGAGATTCTCCGTCGGGATGCAAATGAGATGAGATGAAGAAGCAGAGAAAAGTCTGGGCAACCAAACGTCATTCGAAAAGTAATATGGGAGAAAATGAGCGTCTGGGTGCCGAGGAACCTGGAGAGAAGAGGACCGTCTGTCTCGGCTCACATCGGTCGACATGTGAATACACTAATCACCAGCAAGAGAGAAGACCAAAACACGAAAAGGAGCACATCCATGTCAATTCCATGTGCACTAACGTCAAGATCGACAAGGAATTGGCATCTATTTTGACTACCAGGATTATAGTTACATTGGAATTGAAATTATGCCCTACCAGAGAATAATGGACATATGGTAAGGTCAAAAAGCACAGCGAGTCAAAGTACAAGGAGCAGGAAATAAAGCAAACTTGGACGCCGTGACCTGACTTCAGATAATAACAATGCCTCTCCGCAGATCGTCCCATTCATGTCATGATGTACAAGCTCTCGACGTGTAACAAATAACGAATCCACCATCGAAATAATGCGCAGAGTCCAACCCAGACCGAGTCCATGTAAGCTGCCCAAGCGACCATCGCCAAATAAAACGCCCAATCCACTCGCGTCGTCATCGTCGTTGTTTATTTAATACTTTTCTTTTCCACGGCTCAAGAAAGAAGAGAAGATGAAGAGACCATAAAGATGCTCAAATTTAGACTCTCAGCGGCTGCCGAAACGAGGCCCACCAGTGCCGGCGGCGATGCCTCCAGGTGGACCATGGGAGTGATGATTCAAAGGCGATGACATTAGCTTCCGCTCCGTACCTTCCTCGTCCTTGACTGCTGGCGTCTCTTGGGTCCCAGAAGTGCTTCCGAATCTGCCAGTACGAGAAGTCGGAAAGGGTCCATCAAAAGGATTGGAGGAGCGGCGGCGTGACTCCGACTGCGGATCATGCGGGGGTCGGTTCGATGTAGAATCGGGATATTGAACTTCGCCCGTCTCGCGAGTCGCGCTTGGGGACCCGTGCTTGCCTGTGCCTTTACCGCCCGAAGAAGCAAAGTTACCTGCACGAGGAAACGGAGAGATATTCTCGCCAAACATACTCCCATTCGCTTGGTTCGAATGATTGGGCCGTTCTCCCGTCATCGGTGTACCAGCAGCAGATGAAGCAGGTAAAGTAGAAGCTCCTACGGTTGACACAGACCCATTGGTAGGTGGAGCATCAGTGTTTCGACGAGGACCGGCAGGAGTAGTAAAGGGCCCGCCTGCGTGCGGCTGATGCGACGAGGGTCGAGGTGGCTGTTGCGCCGTTTGATGAACTGGTTGATGTGGGTTTGCCCAGGCGGCCTGCTCGAGTAATTGCTCCTCAGTAGGCTTGGGCCGTGTTGTCGAAGGCGTTGAGGCGGCCGATCGCATCTGATTGTTCTGGAGGGCATTTGTGCGACGCGCTTGAGGTTTTATCTATAATACACTTAGCAAACGAAGGCATACTGGGCGCGAATCAGGTGTGAAGACTCACCGCCATACGTTCAAAGTCTGCGTCGATTTCGGATGGTCGAGCCCCTTCGAGCTCCGGCGCAGCAGGGAATCCCACGTATTTGGCCACGCCAGATATGACAGAGACCTCGAGATTGTAAGCCGTCTGTTGTGTGACTTGCTGCGAACGGCGCGTCGGGAATTGATAGGAGAATTCAGGCACGCTTCCCTCCCAAGTTCGTCGGTCTTTTTGGATCTTGTACCATTCCCTACCGACCTCCTCCATGGTTCGCTCACGGATCTCCCGAACCGTTTGATAATACTGCGCATGTATCTGGGCCCGTTCCGCAACACTTCGCACTTGCAATGCCTTGAGCTTATATGCCAGAAGGGTCTGCTCCAGCTGTATCTTTTCATCCCGGCGCGCATCGATGCACCGCATCATAGCTAAGTATTCGGGATGGACGCAGTTCGGGTCGGAAAGCATCGCAAGTTCGTTATTTAGCTGAGCCAATCGCTCATCGTAAAGCCTATGAGTAATGCAACATTAGTAGATGCTCACAGCGATCGCGGGGTAGGTGGCTCAATCACGTACTTGTCCCTGAATGTCGCAAAGTTCTTCTCAATTGCGCCCAGAGCATCCATAGCAGCCTTCTTTTTCATCACTAAATCTCCAAACGTTAGCTCTTATGCACCAATAGCATGAAACGACATGGGAAGGAGCTTCTTCACGCACCCTCTTCCTCAGTTCTTGCCGTAATATCTGTCTCACCTTCAATGCCACCAATGTCTTCGCTCTCATCTACCATATCCGTTTCGTTCGCTACAAGTCGACCCTCAGCTTCCTCCTCGGCCATTTCAGTATCCTCCATCTCATCTTCTTTGGCTTGCTTAGCGCGGCGTCTCGTGGTTCGGCCCTTGGGTGCCTTGGCCACGGCAGGTATTTCTTCCTGTTCAGACTCCTCCGACTCCTTGGGCTCACCAAGATCTGCTTGTATGTTGTCCAGGTCCTCATCAGACGCTTCGTGGTCAGCCTTTTTTATTTCCTCGGGAGGTAAGACAGCTTCTTCCTCTTCTTCCTCATCATCTTCTTCTTCAATGTCACTATCGTGCTTCACCACCCCATTACCATTAATCTCTTCCTGGATCGATCGCTTTTTCGTGGCTTCAGCGCTGTTTCCTTGTTCTGGGCTGATGCTGCGACTATGCGGACTAAGCCGTTTTCTCTTCTTGCCTGCTAGCTCAGGCGGCGAAGGCATGCGACCAGCTGCGATGTTTGAGTCCGCCAGAGATGTCACGGCAGAAGGGAGATCATCTAGATCATTGACGCTCTTTGCGGACACGGACACATTGTCATCCTCAACCTTGGCAGGAGCCTCAATTTCTTCATTGGTATCATCTGCCGTCATGACGTGAGCTAGTTTGCTCGGGGAAGCGGGAATTGATCGATCGGGGTCGAAGACCACATCGTGAGGCGTCCTTTCTTTCAAAGGCGAGCTGTGTAAACGTTCCGTCTCAGCTTCGGAGTCGTTTGCATCTGAGATATCGCTCTCGTCGGACGACTCGTCTTGCAACAATTCGTCGTTTTCGGGCGCTTCGTCCGGGTCGCTCAAGCTACTGGACCGATCGTCGTCTTTGTTATCGATCTGCGAAATAGTTGGTTCGAGGGCATCATCATCTCTCGCGAAAGCCGGTAGGTCATCAGCTATATCAGCAGGAAGCTCTGGTTCTGGGATGCCCGCTTCATCCATTGGTACGTCTGTTTGTGGGGAGGGTGCCTCGTCGGAGAGGATTGAGGATTCGTCTGGAGCGCGTTGGGCTGTGTCAAGAGCTTTGAGAGGCAGTTCTAAGGTTTCGTTCCCTATGAAACACGATTAATGTTTAGCAATTGTCATTTCTATTCTGTAGATTGGCACGATGAAGAATGACTTGTTTGAACCAGATTCCCTCATGAGAGCCACCGACTTCAACTAGATGACCAAGGGTTGTTCAGGTAATACCCGTGGGAACAGAATCATGGGTAAAACGAACCTTCTGCGGGAGCAGGGCTGCTGCCACTGCCACTCGATGGCCTCGATCTCGTTCGACTTCGTCGACCGATCCCACTCATTCTGGGAGCTAATCTTGCACACTTGTTTCGATCACGGTCGCTATGAGAAGATGAGAATATCGAGAGCTAAACGGTCGAGATTTCACTCCCGCGCTCTCGAGCTGCATGCAATTCTCCGCAAACGGTTCGGAATGAAAAGAATAAGGGAGAGTGAATCGTGTCGTGTTAAAAGTATTGACCGAGGGAACTTCCCCCATGTGAGGACTGAGAGAGGGTGGGAGCAGAGCAAGTCCACGAAAGTCAAAGAGAGCTGTAGTTACTGGGGAAGTGAACAAGATGCTGCCTTTCGAAGAGCTGCAGAGGGGCATCTACATGATCCCCGACAAAGGTCAGCGATGAAGAAAATAAGACGAGAGGGTAAAGAGGAGAGAGTTGAACTGCGATGGGCAGATGCTGGTTGCTGCTCAGTATCTTGACAGGCCCAAGTGTCTCTCACTTGACTGTTTCGGTCACGATCACGGACATCTACACAGACCAAATACGCAATGGTGAGCTACGCGAGCAATTCCAGCCAATCATCAGTCCCCTACAGGGCATCACTCGGTCTTTGCGACGGAAAATCGCCGACATGGGGGAATTTTGTTGTTTCGCATGAGACTGCACCCAAGAAAATCTCCTGCAGTTGGCAACAATTCCCAGGAGGCGATAATTTCTTCACCACAAACAAGTATCGAATCGGACTTTTCCCCCTCGCTTTTCAGGCTTGCTGGGAAGATGGCAAAATCAAAAGAGAGAAAAACTTCTCGAGCCTCGGGCGACTCCAAGCCTTCAGCCCCCCCGGCTTTCCTGAGCAATGAAAAAGCCATTGATCCATCTTTGGCATCATTGTTCGCCTCAAGTGTGAGTAACTCAGTTTTCACCGTCAGGAGGCATGCTGATAATTCTCATAGGCCGGTGCTGTGAGGCCTCCGCCTCTCTCTCGTTATCAAGAAGCCGAAGCAGCTGTCGAACAGGACGACGAAGATCTCCCGGATGCCGACGAGGAGCTCTCTGAGTTGCCGAGCGAAGACGATGGTTCCGAAATTTCATCTCAGACTGATGACGATGATGAGGAAGAAAAAGAAGAAGACTCGAATGTTAAACCTACCAAAGTAGAGATCAATGGACAGAAGAACCAAGAAGGACGGAAGCGAAAGCGCGCCGATGCCGAAGAGGCTCTTGAAGACCTCTATATGCGTCGGCTTGCAGACAAGGAAGAAAAGACCGCAAAGAAAGAAAAGAAGCAGGCCGAAAAGGCGAGCAAGCGCCAGAGAAGAGACACGGAAGCGGGTGACGGCTCCGAAGAAAACGAGTCCGAGGAGGAGGATGAGAAAAAAGATGCAGATGGGCTGTCGGATGAAGAGGATTCAGATGGATCGAGTGGTTCAGAAGCAGAGGAAGATGGGGACGATGAGATTCCTCAGCATGAAAGTTTGGTTTCTTCCAAAGACGAGGGAGAGCTTGAAAGGGCCAGTCGGACAGTCTTTTTGGGAAACGTTGCTGTTTCAGCCGTTGAGTCCAAGTCGGACAAGAAGACACTTCTCAATCATCTTGCATCTTTCATTTCGTCTCTGCCCGCGTCAGATCAACCGCACAAAGTTGAAGCATTGCGCTTCCGCTCAGTAGCGTTCTCGGAAGTTGGCATTCCTAAGAAGGCCGCATTTGCTCGAAAAGACGTGATGGAGGCAACCACCAAGAGCTGCAATGCATATGCTGTTTATTCGACGGCTGTTGCGGCGCGCGAGGCAACCAAACGCCTCAACGGCACCATCGTGCTGGATCGTCACTTGCGAGTCGATAGCGTCTCACACCCAGCCAAGTCGGATCATAAACGATGTGTCTTTGTGGGAAACCTTGGATTCGTCGATGACGAGAGCTTTATAGATGATGCCGAGGTCGAGAACGGCAAGAAGAAGCCTCAGAAGAAGAAAAAGCAGCCTTCTGATGTGGAGGAGGGACTGTGGCGGGAATTTGGCAAGGCCGGTACTGTTGAAAGTGTGAGAGTAGTCCGAGACCCAAAGACTCGAGTTGGAAAGGGTTTCGCATACGTACAGTTCAACGTAAGTTCATTCTCTCATGTCAAATTTGGGCAATTGAATTCTAATTACTCTTATGGTACAGGACGCCAATGCCGTTGAAGCTGCGCTACTCTTCAACGACAAGAAATTTCCTCCTCTGCTTCCTCGAAAGCTGCGCGTTGTCCGTGCCAAGGCAATGAAGAAGAAGGCCACAGCGAAAAACTCTTCCGCAAAGGTCAACTCGAAAGCAATTTACAATCCTAAACTGACGCCAGAACAAAAGTCCCTTCAAGGTCGCGCTGGAAAATTGCTGGGCCGTGCCGGTGCTGCCAAGATGAAGAATGGCGATTCGGGCAATGCGAAGCAGAGACCTGTTGTTCCTCGCCCACCGGAGTCTTTCGTCTTCGAAGGATACCGGGCCAGCAACAAGTCGGGCAAGCAGGGACTCAAGCTAGGCGGTTCTGGCAAGAAAAAGGGCAAGCCGAGAACCAGAAGCAGCAGACGAGGCACGGCATGGAAAGCCTCAGGCGGCCAGAAGCGCACCAAGTGATTCTGGGACATTGTCGCAGGCGGCACGATTGCAAGGGCCAACATTTCGCTTTTTCCTTCTCTATGGCGGTAATTTTAAGTAGTGATATGCTAAGCTAGGACGGAGTTACAAAGGGTGAACAGGAACTGGAAAATAGAGTATTTAAACATTGCATGGTTAATATCTATTTTGAAGGACTTTACTTCCGAAATACACAATATATCTGCCCCTGTAATGCCGCCAAATCCCGTCCGCCACAAAAGCTCGGCGTCAGCCACCACGAGGCGTTGACTCCCGTTGGTACAAGGGGTAACTGCAAGCGACCGTTGGAGTGCTTTGCGTAGCCGCGGGCAGGGGATTGGGTCTGTGGACGCGAAATGCCTCGTGCCAGGAACGCGAGCGTTGCCCTCCCAACTGGAATATATTGCCACAGCTGGTATCCTGTATCATAAGAATATCTTAGTTTGAGCTTGTTCAATGTACTACAAATTATTAACATCTAAAGCCATGTAAATGGCAAGTACGTTCAAGAGTGTTTGTCATTGAAAGGGTGTTTAGGAGCTAATGTTTTGGGCAAGCGCCCAGTAAATTCACTCCTATGGAGCGTGGAAATAAGTGATCGGAGCGAAGTATTTGGTACAACAGCAAAAAATTGAGTCCGGACAGATTGATATTTCCTCCGTCCTCCGCGCATGCAACACCAACTTCTCAACATCACAGACTTCGTATCCTTGATATACAGAACAGGATACTCCATATATCGACGCATTTTTGGAGAAAGGCTCAATCAGAGTGATGGCCTTTCAGTTGAACGGCTCAGTCCATCGATCACAGTGAGGCAACATTGGCCGCAATCATATTGTACGTAGTGCATACACAGGACAACAACCAGTCTTGATCAAACAAGCCAGCATGAATCTCAAAGTGCTGAGGTCAGCAATGCGATCGTCCTATGTCTTAATGCCTGCTCCTCTTCCAAACGGGCCTGGTTTCATGTTAAACCCTGGCACTTTCCACACAAACACTGTCCAAGCTTGTTCCTGCGCTCACTCCACTTTTTCTTCGACCTCGTCTTTTCTATCCCAGCCCTAATGCCTCTACATTGCTCCCCAAGCGCAATTCCTCTTCGTCAATCTCATTGGCAAAACACAAAATTTTATCAAATATAATCACCCGGTCCATCCATTACCTGCCTCGCTGAAAATATGCGGCTCTCTAACTTTCTCTCAGGACGCCGTCCCAAAGCCACGACTGGAGATAGCGACCTAGTTCACTCTACCGGTATGACGCATATAAACGGACTTTCCGACCATGACGCTTCACCGCTCGTCTCGAGTACGAGCGATGGGAATTTTTCTACACAAGTCGATCCAGTAGATGAAATGCAAAATGGAGCGGATGCCAATGGCAGAGTGCCCTTGGTCTCAAGTCTTTCGGCCCCAACTCTTCGATACTATTCGGATTCTTCGAGTACCAGTGGCTCCTCTCATCTGCCGACCGTCTCAGAAGATGGTCCAGTCTTCGGAGATACGTCACCATCAGCCGTTGCCTCTGGACGTGCAACAGCCGGCAAGTCAGGCAGAGTGATTGAAAAGCTTATGGCCGATAATGATCGTCTCAAACGAGAATTGAATTTGGAGACATCACGCCGCGAGGAGGAACAGCGCCGGGGCGAAGCTGTACGGATGCGCGCCGATCAATTGCAAGAGAGTGTAAACACTATGAAGGCTCTAGAGGAACGACATCGGATCTCCATTTCGAGAAAAGATCGCAAAATCGAAGAATTAAAGGCCGATCTTACCGTCGAGAAGGCTCGTCGCCTGAAGGCGGAGCACGCCGCGGGTATCATGACGACCGAGCGAGATGATGCGATTTCATCCTCTAAAAGGGCGGTGCAACAAGAGCAAGAGAAGGCACGTTTCGCAGAAAGCCAATATAATGTTCTCGCTACCAGCTGGAAGCATTTGGAGGGCGATTTCGAAGCAAAGATTGAAAAACTCAGGTGGGATGCTGCTCGTATTGACCATGAGGCAAAACGAGCCCGAGCGAAGATGGATCGTCTTGAGCGTGTTGTCGCGGAGCAGCGCAAGGTATCGACTGGGTTGATCAACGAGCGGCCGAAGATTATGAAAAAGGCCCAAGAATACGGCGAGACCAACGAACTTTTTCTGCGTGAGCTCAAAGAACAAGCCAACCGCAATGACGTGGCCATGGAGCAAGTCCTCAAGGAGAGCGAGACCGTGTTTCAGCAGATTGGTTTCATTCGCAATCTTTCTCTGAAGCCCAACGACGGCCATCACTGAGCTTGCCACGCGATGGAGATTCTATGCAGTGAGCGACTGATGCCATCGATCTTCTCGGCCATGAACTCTACGACCAGCGGGGCAAATTTCTACGGCTTGCGTCGAGGAAATTCGGCTTCAGACTGCCTGCGGAATCTCTGCGGCATTCAAGCCCCATCTAGGAATTTCAAGTTTTTGCATAATACGGCGTTCAGGAGGGCCATTTGGCGGTGGACGGTCTTCTTTTTTCTCCCCTCTTTAATGATAATCGATGTCCTCACATCCGTCTACATTGACATTACCCTCCATGCTCATGTCTGTTTCTAATACCCTTACTGTTGTACTCTACACATTTGCTCTTGTTCCATAGCAACTCACCCCTGATAACACTTTTGTTCCACTCCGTCTCTTCGCCATTATAACATAGCTGCACCCATCTCCTACCCAATATTCTCTACAACTCTCGCCGCCTACTTTACAAAACCTCCTCCGATTGATTCTCACTCGTCGGTCTCACATGTTCTACTGGGGACCTGCCAAGTCGGGCCACATTCATGGTCCTCTCTCTTTCAAAGCCGTTCTAGCGGCCTGCGATGCTGTCATCGTCTACTCAATATCTCGATCCTTTTACACCTTCGTCACCACCTAGGCCATCTCGCATCAAGCTTTCGCCACCCTCTTTGAAACCGTCACTTTATCTTCATCGTCTCCACCTGTATTCTATGCCTCGTCTGTCAAAACAACAGCCGTCGGGGCGCAACATTCTCGAAAAACTCAGGGAAGGGGTTCATACCGCCAATCGAAAACTGAAGACTGACGAGCGGACGGAATTTTACGGTGGACGTCTGTGGTATGGGCTCCGTCTATGGACTGGTTCCGTAGAATTTTCCTACACGCGAAAATTTTTGTTCGCAAGAGCTATTGCATATTACTGCTTGCTTGCACGGCCACGACTACATCTTATCATATCCGTTCCCAGATCGATGCTGTGTTATTGCTACCTTCTTCTCAAGCATGCAGATGCCTACTGGGTTCGGTGGCTTGGCTGGCTAGCTCGAGGCAGTGACTCAAGGCGTTGTGATGGATTGCATTATTACTAGACTCGGAACTTTGCTAGACTTGCTAGATTGGATAAAACCTGATAAAATCTAATTTTTCGTTTTCTGCACATGTGTAATATAAACCGTCTATGCATAATACAGTGCCAAGAAAAAAAAAAAGCTTTATTCCGCCTGTCCCATACCATTTTTTCATAGCTTGAGCGTAGTTTACACAATGTCCAAATCATCCAAGAGACGCTCTTCGACTCCATCAAGCACGGTCCAATGCTCCAAGACTTCCAGATTCTCGGCTTCGTTCTGGAACATTTTATCGGGGTCCTGGCCTGGCGCGAACAAGCCGCCGGCGCCGGCGCCAGGGTTCATTTGCGCCATTTGCGCTGCCATTTGGTTTGCAGCTGCAGGATGGACAGAATATTGTCAGCGGGAAGGATCTTAAGTGTATTGATATAATTTTAAAGGGATGTAAGTGAAATTTGGATAGAAATAGGGAGGGAGGGAGGGAGTTGGGCGCCGGAGGGGATAGTTAAGGGACTCACCGTTGTCATTTCCAAGAATAAATGTAAAAATAGACTGCAACCCAAACAGGTTGAGGAAATACCACGACAAACTAGATACCCAACGGACGTCGAGATCGCGAGTTGCCACTCCGGACTGCAGCATTGATTTGAATCTAATAGTCAAAGGAAAAGGGAGTTTCACTAGATAATCATGTTAATGCCATTCATCGTTCAAGACACTTCAAAAAGCGCGCCACGAGTTGTGTGGAGGCTAGAAATATCATGTCGCATAGATGGGTTGAGTAAAAACATACTGATGATGAATCCTGAGAAAAATGAATTGATCCAACTCATGATCAACGTCTGCGGGATCATGGTCGCCATGTTTCCCTTCATCATGCCCATCATTTGCTCCATGCCTGCGGGATCCGTCATTGGGTTTGGCGGCGGTTGGCCCTTGGCGTCGGGGTCCTTGAGGAACTGGCCCGATTGGTATGCGGGGATAATGTAGTTCTTGCGAGCCTGGAATGAGGATCGAGAGAGTACAGGCGCATTGTTGCGAAGTGTGATGCCCCGTAGCAAGGACCGCGTTTCCCGGCGGCCCTTAATGTCTTCTTTTTTGGGAGCTGCCTGGAGCAAAACAGTACCGTAGTGGCGTAGAATACCGGTCAAGATCTATACAAATGGTTTGAGGGTTAGAGCTTTGGTAAGACCAGGTGATATCTGAGCTGTGTAGGGAGGTAGATGCGTTACCATAACCACGGTAATTGGGAAGAGGATCCAGTAGCTGCAAAGGAGTGCATTAGTTTAAAGATTCTCGTAGTCTAGAGTCAATGGAAACGTACAACAGGGCTGGATCCCTGTAGATTGTCTGCGTCAGGGCTTGAGCCATGACAGCGGGGTTTATTATTTGAAGCTGAAGGCACAAAGCAGGAGCTTGACGTACGAAACTCCCTCGTCCCAGTGCTCTTGGTGGCCTGGTGGGTGGTGAGCTTCGGGCCTTCTTCAATCAAGCTCCGATGTGGAGCTGAGCGAGAGAGTTACCCGGCGTGTCTGGCGGGCGGTTGCGGACACCTTTCTGCTAGGCTGCAACGCTGGCAACTTTACGAAGCTATAACAACGACAACAGTAATCACACTTTGAGACGAATTTGCGCCAGTTCGGAATATATTTACGATTACTAGACCTCTCGATTGCTTTGAATATCAGGGCAGAATATACCATCAATGGCGTCCGGCGCTGGTTCAAAAATTGCAGTGTATTCTTTGAGTGGTACGTTGCAAGCTGCGCCGCATTTATATGAATGACGCTCACAGAATCGTTACAGACCTCAAGAATACCACTGACGATGCGCTCCCAAACTACCTCAATTCCCTGAAATTCAAACAGTCACATTATCTGAGCGATGTACGATTAGCTTTGGGGTACTCAGCTGTTGCGATTGCCGGCGGAACATTCTACTTTGATTACACGCTCGGGTTCGAGAAGACAAAGGGATACACGTTATGGGCGGTGATATTGTATTTTATATTGAATTCTGTCTTTACATACTGGATCTGGGCAGTGGAACGCGGCACAGTCTATGTGGGCGAGTGGAGAGGGACACAGGTAGGGCCGAACTGCTTTGCTTACTGCTCATTTGAGAGCGAAATGCTGACAGAACAAGGTCAAACTACAATCTCATGTTAAGAAGCATACACCAGTGTACGATCTGGCGGTCCAATATAAGCCCCCAAAGGCGTCGTCAAAGGCGGGAAGCGAGTGGAAAAGGGTCGAGACCTCAGCGCCTTTCAACACTTGGTTTTCTGCAGATGGAGCTTTTGTCGCCAAGCGTTTCCAACAGTGGCTTGCCACCGAGATACCGGTGATCGGACAAGCTGATCCGGCAAGCGCGGGCAAGGCAAGCAATGAGAGCTCCTCTGTGGATGTCCAGCTGAATGCTCTACGGGCCACAGAGCTTGCTGGCCTGGACGCAGCGGCGCACGGAGATAAGTCAAAAAAGTCGAATAAAAAGGGAAGGAGCCCGCGGTAGGTATTGCAGGGCTTGACCAGGCCGGTTTACATTCTCGCATTGTACGATCCTATTTAGATGGCATTATACTTTGAAAAGGATATCAGTATGCTTTCTTGGGAACATAATTTATTTTTTCCCCTTGACACGGTGGCAATAGTGGACAAAAATGAATATTTTGGTAACTGATGAGGTTATGACCAAAACAAAATGGTATAATGCATATTTTCATATGATCTTTGGGCATAACATCAGAACGGATTGCTTGTGCGGGTATATGCTTCCGTGGTTCACGTAAAGATACAAAGACGATATCACGGAGTATTTCTTTGCAATGGGCGATGATATATTTCTGTTCAACCCAGAGAAAGTTGTCGCTTTTGATAGAGATCTGGCTGGTAAATCGAATGCGCTGAAAGGCGGTGGCGGTGTGATTTGACGTTTGGAGATGGCGGTGAGCGGGAGAAGCGAAGACGAAAGAGGATAAACAACAACGGAGCAGATAAACAAGCGAGAGACTGTGGTTGGTGGTTCATGTGTTGCTTTCCCCTGAAACCCATCAAACCCCACCGATTCCCCTTCTCTACTTTCTTCCCCCGTCTCCACCCTACACAAGCCTCATCTCTCGTTCGCGAACTCATTTGCTTCCCTCGGAACATTTGGGTGCTCATCTCCTGCTTCGCATCTCTCAGCACTCAAGTCTTTCATTGAGGAACCCCGTTCGCTGTCATCATGAGAGGCGAGGTACGTGTTTACTTTTTAAATCTTGATGCCTAAAGCCCCCGCACTGTGCGACGCGTGAGGCTTCAGACGCGTTTTCTTCACCACAAAATGCGATAGCAACGAACCACCAAGTCTAATCGCTTTCTATCTAGGTTTGCCATCTTCATATCGGTCAGGCCGGTACCCAGCTGGGTAACAGCGCTTGGGAGCTGTAAGCACCATTCATTGCGAGCGTGTACCATCGAGTCCCTATTAATGATGTTGCAACAGCTACTGTTTGGAGCATGGCCTCAACCAGGACGGTCGCCCGAACCCTGAGGCCAAGGACCTGGACACCGGCTCTTATGATACCTTCTTCACCGAAACCAGCAGCGGAAAGTTTGTCCCGCGCTCCATCTTTGTCGACCTCGACCCTTCGGTTAGTACAATATGAACCAAAGAGCGTATGGTGAAGAATCGCGACGCTGATGACGACAATATTAATAGCCCATTGATGAGGTCCGCACTGGTGACTACCGCCAGCTCTTCCACCCCGAGCTGCTGATTAGCGGCAAGGAGGATGCTGCTAACAACTGTAAGCAAGCGAAAGGTGAAATCTTTGCAAAGACAACAAGCGCTGACCGGTGATTGCAGATGCCCGTGGTCACTACACCGTCGGAAAAGAGCTCGTGGACGATGTCATGGATCGCATTCGTCGCGTCGCCGGTACGTACAAACAATGCAGACAAGCGCGGGTTGGTTTGTAAGTCGCTGACCGGCTTCAGACAACTGCTCTTCCCTCCAGGGTTTCCTCGTTTTCCACTCCTTTGGCGGTGGTACCGGATCCGGTTTTGGTGCCCTTTTGCTCGAGCGCCTTGCCACCGAATTCTCCAAGAAGTCGAAGCTCGAATTCGCTGTTTACCCCGCTCCTCGCGTCTCCACTGCCGTCGTTGAGCCGTACAATGCTGTCCTTTCCACCCACAGCACCATCACTCACTCGGACTGCACCTTCTTGGTTGACAACGAGGCGGTCTACGACATTTGCCGCCGCAACCTCGACATTCCCCGTCCCGGCTATGAACACCTTAACCGCTTGATTGCGCAGGTCGTCAGCTCAATCACTACCAGCTTGCGCTTTGACGGTGCGCTCAACGTCGACCTCAACGAGTTCCAGACCAACCTGGTTCCCTTCCCCCGTATCCACTACCCGCTCGTCAGCTACGCCCCCGTCGTCTCCAAGTCCAAGAGCTCTCACGAGAGCTTCAAGGTCAACGATCTCACGTTCCAGTGTACGTTCTGCCAAATCTTTGGTCAATCTGCCCCGAATTGGTTTCTAACCCGTAACTTGTAGGCTTCGAGCCGAATAACCAGATGGTTGTTTGCGATCCCACCAAGGGTAGCTTCATGGCCGTGGCCCTGCTCTACCGTGGTGACGTTGTCCCCCGCGATTGCAATGCTGCCATTGCAGCGCTCAAGGCCAAGACCTCTTTCAACCTGGTCGACTGGTGCCCGACCGGATTCAAGCTCGGCATCAACTTCCAGAAACCCGTCAGCGTGCCCGACAGCGAGCTCGCTCCCGTCGACCGCTGCGTCAGCATGCTGTCCAACACCACCGCCATTGCCGAGGCCTGGAGCCGACTCGACCACAAGTTCGACCTCATGTACTCGAAGCGTGCCTTTGTTCACTGGTACGTCGGCGAAGGTATGGAGGAAGGCGAGTTCTCCGAGGCCCGTGAGGACTTGGCTGCCCTTGAAAAGGACTATGAGGAGGTTGCTGGCGACACTTTGGTTGACGAGGAGGGTGAATACTAATTTGGCATGACCCGGTGGTGTCCGTTTTCCTTATACCTTTTGTAAACAATTGAACCCCTCCTTGTGTGAAGGCAGCAGTAGCAACGGCGGCAATTGTCCGGTTTTCTTCTTTTCTTGTTGTCCCAAAGACTGTCAGCCTGTCAGCCTGTCAGCACTTATGTCGGAGGATCATTACTTATCTTCTCTCCTCCCTTTAAGTCCGTTGTTCAGACTGAAAAAATCATGCCCTATCCCCCCTTTTTTTTCCTTTATAAGTTTTCAAATGTGCTTTTATCTGAAAATTCCTCTTTTGGCACCCCCTTCGGATAACGCATAAAGCGATGCAGCGAACTCTCTTCATGTATGTCAACTTTTATCATATTCTATTGATCAGACGATTCATCACAACTCTCTCTTCTTCTTATTGTTATTGATCGGAATGACTCTTTCACAACTGTTCCAATCGACCTGCCAGATATATGCCAGATATACAAACTGGACCTAACTTCCAAAAAATCAGACCGGAACTGGATAAGCTAAAAAAAAATAAAGAAGATAAGATAAAAGAAGAGAAAAATAAAACATAAATATAAAAAATGCCAGGAAAGGGAAAAAAATTGTTCAATGGAATACGCTAGCGCTGAATACTATGCAAAAATTTAATACTATGCCACAAAAAATTAAAAAAGGAATAAAAGAAATAAGAGAAAATAAAAGTAAATAAAAGTAAAAATAAAATATTCTACAATCATCTATACAAAGGTATTATTATACTACTTTCCACGGCTCATAGCGTTCTCGCAAAACTCTATAGCGCGACATGAAGGGGTCGACATCGACATAAGCACCTTTCAGCCAGCGTTCTCCAGAATGGGCATCGAATTCGCGCCGGCCGTGGAGGACGCGGCGGTTATTGAAAATGACGGCCTGGCCTTGCTCGAGACGCAGCTCGAACAAGTTGTCGGGGTGTTCGAGGATGGATGAAAAGGCGGAGATGGCGTCGTGGTAGGCGCGGAGTTTAGGGCCAATGTTGATTTCAAAGGGCGCTTGGAAGGGAGGGGAGTAGTTGATGTGTGCTATCGGAGGGTGGGTGGATGTGGTTTGGGAGGAGGAAGAGGAAGAGGTAGGGGAAGAAAACGAAGAAAGGGCTTTCGCTGCTTCGAGTGCTTCTAGAGCTTCTGGATCGTCGGATATTTCGACGGCTTCGGACGAAGAGGCGGAGACTTGTGGGGATAGCGGCAAAGAAGATGACGAGTCCAAGGCTTCTCCCTCGGCAGATGACTTGACTTTGGCAATGACTTGACATTCCCTTTCGTTGGCCGGAGTATATAAATGTTGAGGTTCCAGTTCAATTGTCGGGCGAGTGAAATGGTAATGCTCTCCTGCGTTGCGGTAGTGATATGTCACTGGAAACTTGAGAAGGGCGTTGAATTGCCGTGGATTTGTTTCGCGAAGATGCTGTGCAGCGCGAAATGCGTCGCTGAATATGGAAGAACCTCCTGTGCTTGAACTACGCAGGCTGTGCAGGATTTGCAGCTGCGGCGGTTGCGCCATGTAGAGCAGATCCATGTGTAGTCCGAGAAACTGGTGCGTGTATGCAACGTTTTTGGCGTCGGGCACGGACCGAACGTCCCAGGTTCGTCCGTAAAACGAGTCTCGGAGCGGTCCGATGCGCTGACCAATGTGCTCGACAGTGTTTTCGGTCGAAGGGACATTGTTTAAAAATACGAGTCCGTATTCGTGCAAATTCTTGAGTGCAGCATAGAGCGACTCGTCAGAGTTGAGGTAGTCGCTGTAGTCCAGCCAGAGGTTGTCAATTTTGGACGAGACTAATGCTTTGTTCCAGCACGTTCGAGGCAAGTCGTTGTAGCGCGCTCGGAGAGCTCGAGACTGCTTGTCCGCATAGGTGGCCAGGTCTTGCGGTGTGAAGTATGAAGTATGCGCTTCGGAGAATCCAGAAATGTCATTGATCCAGTGGATTCGCAGTCTGCCGCCGTGGGTAAAGCTGAGTTTTCGGATGGTAATGTTCGCCGGGATATCTGCGGTTTGAAAGTTCTTTTGACGGGTAGAAGAATCAATGCATTCTTTGCAATTGCATGCGTCACGCAAAAAGAGAGGTTCAAAGCGAATGAGAAGGAGTTCTCCTCGTAGACGAAGTACTACTTCTAGCCAAGACGACTCACGCCGGAATCTGTACTCTTGAACCGCCTCAATGGACGGTTCCTCCTTGTTGCTTGAAGGCGCTATTTTCTGGCGAATAACCCTTCCAGAGCGTTCTTTATTGATGCTATTAAGAAATTTGGCATCTATATTTTCCACGTATAGCTTCTGGATAGGTGGTCTTTCTCCGTCGCGGGGTGAAGGTTGGACGTGTGGTTCTGGTTCCTTTTGATCGGGGGCTCGAGCTGGGTAGATCTTGACGGAAACGGTTTCAAAGCGCGCGGTCGGACTGAGATCCACATGATCTCTTTTTGTGCCGAATTTGGAGTCTGTTCGTTCCCGAAGCTCATACGCACGCTCTTCCTGCGGTGCTGAAGCCGCGGTTGAGGAGTAATGGCGCAGGAGAAGCATTGACCGGCATTGTCGAATTGAGCGATGATGACTTGAACAAATTGATGGCCAGGTTCGTTGCAAAGAGCGAACCTGGACGGGTCTAAAGCAGCTCATCGCCTTCGAGACGGTTGCAATGAAGCCGAATGCGAGGCTGTTTGCCCTTGAGGTGGGGGGGTTTAACTCTGGGGTAAATACTGGAACTGTATGCGTCTCTTCTCCCCGCAGTTCGCTAGACCTCGGCCCGAAGAACCCTCCGCGCCCACTAAACTTTGGCCGGTAGAAGGTTAGTCCAGGTACTCTCTCATGCCGATCAGTGAAAAGCACCTCTTTAACCGGACCAGACACAATGCTTCACTATTTCAGTTGAATTGCAGTGATGATTTAGAGGGGATTCGGATCACTTCGCCCATTTGCGGGCGTCCGTGCCGTAGAAACTTCCGATGCTTCTCTGTAGTGACTGATTAGGACTTAGCACCCGTTAAAGGATGTCCAGTCTCAAATTACCATCTCAGAGAGAGGCAAACTCAAGCTCTGCTTCGAGAATAGCATTCTTACAGCTATCAAAGAACAGGACATTGATCGAATGGCGGGGTTCTACGCTTGCCAGTGGGGGCACGATAATTGAATGAATTCGCATGAGTTTCAAAAAAGGGCAGAGAATGAATGACTACGATGCGGTTTTGTCTCCGCACATCACCTTAGTATCGATGATTGCTAGCAGTCAAGAGGATCTTGCCTACAGAAGAAGCACAAGAGTCCACGGGGAAGCATATATGAAAGGCGTGGCAAAATCACATAGTCCGTCGGCTCGAACCTATAATTGTGGAGATGCAATCATTCGCCGAATTGCGTGGAATGGGCAAGGGAAAGCAGGTCCTAGTCAAGATCCACGATATAACTGTTAGCAGTATCCTTGTAAAGTCGAGTATTCTACATAACCCGTACAGAAAGAGAGGAAGAGTGACATACCGAGGAAGAAAGAAGAAATGAAGCATCGTCCTCGCCAGAGTAATCGGAATCGAATGATACCTCTCCCCACCAACCAAAAAAAGGAAGACGGAGATCGAGTACGCCGCGTATTGCACTAAAGTGTCGTACCCCATCTACTGGAATAACGGGAAACCGCCAAACCAGAGACTACGGGACACACACAATCTTCGCAACGGCTCTCCCATAGGGAAACCTGACCATCCGACCCTTCTTCCTCCCGCAGGAGTAGACAAGGGTACAGAAGCCAGCCCTGAGTTTCTGATGCCAATTGCAGACATGAAATCATGCCAGACCCTCACGGGCAGTAGCCACCCTTGCAACACCAAACTCCCGAGGGAGCTTGGCAAGACAAGGCGGGCTATAAAGAGATGAAGATTACTCCGAATTTCTCATTTGCAAAAGCGAGAAACTGTCCAGAACGAGGCAGATCCCGGATAGCAATCCTAGAAGGACTGATATCTGTTTGTAGCAAAGAAACGCAGCATTGGCAAGGACGATGCTTAAAGAGAAGAAAAAGAAAAAGAAGTTGTGTTTTCGCTTCTGGTGAGCTTTTTCTACCCTTCGTGGAGCTTAGCGCGCTAAATTACCGATATGCGACAAGCGCGGTCGGCTACACTCATCATTGGCAGTTGGCTGGCCCTGCTATATCTTTGACAACCACCTTGTAGAGGCATAACAGTCCGCTTTGGCATGCCAATTGAGCGTTCATCATGTCAACTCTTCGAGGCATATCATCGAAGTCGTTCCGACTCCAGCGAATATCATATTCTACGCCCTTGCGACCATCATGTCGGTCGTTTCACTCTTCACGACCGAAGCAATTCATTGAGCCAGCCATTGCACAAACCCACCTAATACTCGAGACTATACACACCGCTACCGGCCTTCCTTGGGTAGCTGCAATACCACTCACAGCACTTGCAATTCGAGCTGCAGTTGTGCTACCGCTTTCCATTTGGGGCCGAAAATCTGCCCAAAAACGACTGGAACTTCAACCTTTAGTGAATGCCTGGCAACGCCAAATAGTACGTCGTGGAGTAAAAGGGTTAAATACGCCAGATCGGGAATTATCAATTCTGGCAATGAAAGTGGCGAAATTGCCAGATCCAGTCGGCCACCCCCGCTCCCAAGAGGTCATGAAAAGCCTGCAGTACGTGGTTCGTGGCGGGATCTACAAGCGGTGGGGATGCAGATGGTATGCAAGCTTTGCGCCCATTCTTCAGCTCCCGGTCTTCCTTCTCGTGATCGAAACATTGCGGAAGATGTGTGGAACGCACGAAGGATTGCTAGGATTGCTGTCGAAGCCATTTTTGATGGCGTCCGAAGCTCTCAAAAGCATCGATGCGGGTCGTTCAGACGTGCTTGACGCTCTAGCAACGAGCCATGCGAATATTCCATTGGAGACGTCTATGTCATATGAAGGCGCGCTCTGGTTTCCAGACCTTATTGCGTCTGACCCGATGCTCGTCCTCCCTTTTATGCTTTCTGGTGTCATGTTCGCCAATATTTCCTCTGCTAGCAGAGGAGGCGCCAGAGGGGTGGAGAGGACAAAGCGCCAAAGATGGCTCACGAATACGCTTAAGCTAATGGCCCTGGCTGTTGGTCCAGCCACACTCCAGATGCCCAGTGCCTTGTTGATTTACTGGATATCCAGCTCAGCTTTTGGTTTGGTTCAGTCTTTTCTGCTGGACAAATTCATGCCGCTGAGACTCCCAGTCAAGCCACTGAAGCCGCCGCAAAACATCTCTCTTCAGGGCAAGCCAAATGACAATCAAAATGGCAAGAGGTGATCGCAAAGTTTTTTTTATTATTCTCCCTTAGAGAGCTTGGACAACCTAAGCCTACTGCCATCATCCCATCCTTTACAGATCCCAGTCCAACAACCACGCGCCAATGCAGGTTTCGCATGTTCGCAAAACCCTTAGACGGAAAAGATGGTCCGCCAAAAGGAAATTATGATCACAGAGCCGAGTTTCTCGCCCCTCCTAACAATGTATCAAATCAATTCTCGAGTATTCAGCCCATTCTCATTCCCACACCACCAAATCCACCACCACCGGGGACCCACCCGCGGTGCCTCCGCCGACGCCTTTTGTCCGTTCTGCCAACCCAAGCCGGTCATAATCTGCTTTGCGCTTTTGGCGCTCAGCTTCTTTGCGCTGCTGCTTGAAGTACTCTTCTTCGCTGCCGGCCAGGGATTATGTGCCCGAAGACAAAGACGTTGAGCCTGACGAGGAGAAGATTGATTTGAGCTTTCCCAGCGAGGAGGCGGGCTTAGACTCTTTGGAATCTGAGTTGCCTGAAACGGATGACATTGTTCGAATAGAGGAATCCGGGGGACCAAAGTCTAGATGAAGTCACAATCGAATTTCGGGGGTTTCTTTTATTTTTCACCCGGAATATGGTTATCGAACAAAGAAACGAGCTGAGCTTTGCAATTCTGGAAAGACGTTGGACTGCCTGGCAGTTGTAGGAAGTATATGAGTGGACCGGATAGAAGATATTTCGCTGCACTTGGATTCCAAGGCGCGCAATGAAGTATAAGTAATGGTATTTGCAATGTGCAGTTGCAGTCTGATTCAGTAGGGCCTCTTTCCGGATTTGCAGGACTCATGGAACTATATATCCCATCATTTTCTATCTGATCAATTATATACACGGCACACAAAGCAAGCATCAAAGCGTCAATCGCAGCGCCAGTGAAGCCTCTCGCAAACAAATTCTCACACCATACAAAGATGCCCTAGGCTACCAGACAGCATGAAGACGCGTATGTGATTCTGAAGCCACCAATTCAAGTATTCAGGCAACAATCACAGGCATTAAATGTCGAAAATGGGTTGATGTCCAAGGCCACGCTATGTGCGCCACATCCCTCCGATGTCGCTGTGGGTTGTTGATATCCCGGCAACTGCTTATGCTGCTACCGGCACTCTTGGTATGCAGCCACGCTGATCACAAGTCTGTCCTAAGATTAAATTTATTTTGGAGGCCGCGTATACCCATGGTTGTCTAGAAAAGCAAACTAAGGTAGTGAAATTACTTTAATCAATGCTGCTGCCTTGTCATATTGCCAGTCGTCAGCTGTCACTCTTTCCTTGGATGTCTAAAATCAATGGAATGTAAATATCTGTGCGTCAGACTCTGACGTCGCTTGGGGTAAGTTCTGTAATGGTTTTGAGAATATATCTGGCAATCAACAGACGTAGGATGGCTGCGAGAAGTTGGTGGGGATTTAAGAAAGGATGTTCGGGTGGCCTCCCGAGAGGTCCGTTCACCCAAACAGCTGGACGACGTCAGCTGCTTAAATTCCCCCAGACTGATTCCCTGACCCCACCTCAACAACACCGTAAATACCACCATTACCAACATTAATTGCAACGACAAGAGATAATTTAATATGTGGATTCATTAGTACATTAACTGTCCGCCGGGTGATTGTGGCTATTCATACACACCTAGGTAAGTGACTGCCTTCCATTCCCTTCCGCGCTGGCCGTCCCGCCTGGCTATAAGAATGGCGCTCCACCCCTTCGCAGAAAACGGTTATAATTTGCTAATGTCATTCCCTGACAGATAGAAGTCGGATATTATAGAATCATAACAACTTAGAAATAGAACACCAAATATATAGAACTTGAATATACCGTTTCGTCTTTGTTCTATCTTCTGAATATGTCAGCGACTACTATCAAACATACATATCTCAACTATATTTCCCTTCCCTTCTTGCTGAAAAGGAAAGAATGTGCGCTCTTTCTGGCTTAGTGCATGGAATCCATTTTTATTCATTATCTGAGTAATTCGATTGCCATTGCAAGGTAATTATATCAATCTATAGGAGTTCTATTATCGTCTTCTAATCTTTGTCTAGTAGAATGGCTCAAAGAAGGACGAGGAGAAGGGGCAAAATGTCGACCAGCGAAGGGTCGGCTGAGCCCTTTCTCCTCTATGAAGCATCAGCATTACTGGCCACGATTGACTTGGCAGCGTGCCGCTGCTCTTTTCTCTGCTGGTCCCTCCACTAGAGCTCGTCTTCCGGCTATCACTGAGTCTGCAGCTGCAGCGGGCTCCTGCTGAAGCCTCCTCCTTTCATGAAGGCGCCGACAACGACTAGACTGCTTGACTGCTCGTTGCCATGGATGCACAGGCGCAGCGCGCACGCACGCAAGGCCACCTTCCCCCGCCCGCATACCCGACGCGCACGAGAACCGAGGAGCAAGTCAGAGCCTTCATCACGTATGTCCTCGTGCAGAGGATGGGGATTCCCCGGGTCGAAGGGCTCAGGATCGCGAGGAGCATGTGTCTAGACGGGGACTGCTTCCTGAGAATGACCACGAGCGACTGGCAGACCGTGCTCGGCCAGAGCCGGGGGATCTTCTTCACGAAGATCTCAGAGCAATTTGTCCGCCGGCAAAGTTTCTGGGTCATAAGTTTTTCAACCTCGCATCCTTTTCAGTTCAATTAATTAAGATTTAGTCGAGTCCGGCGTTTCAGCAGCGGTGACGCGCGTGCGAAAATTCTGGCCTGTGTCCCTGCCGTGGCCGGGTCCTGGACGATTATCGGCTCCGGTTTTTCAGAGCGAACAAAGTTGGTCGTCGGACCGATCTTCCTCGTCTGCTCAATCCTCATCGCTTTTTGGTACACCATTTGCAAATGGTGTAAGAGCTGATGCCACAAATCACCATTGCCTAGGCCAGAGAGCTGGACTCTCTGGCAGTTGCAGTCATGCCACTGCGAATGACAAAATCATATTGCAAAACCCACATGAGGATTTGCTCCTCGTGTGGGTGGACATTTTCCATCAGTGCAATCTAGGCGCCAAATTCAGGAGCTGGTTTCACAAGTCACCACTGTGTAGGTCAGAGAGCTGGATCTCTCTGGAAATTGCCGTCATACTATTCTAAACCATAAAGGCTTTTGTAAAGCTCACATACGTATTTTTCCCTCATGTGGATGGACATTCTCAAAATTAGGTAGACAATCATGAGTGCAATCTAAACACAGGTATGTTATATTCTTTGCGACTATTTATTTCTCCTTTAAGTAATACTAAATTGCTAATATTTTCTTTCTAGAAATGAAAGAAGTGAAAATCAGATGAAGGGAAAAAAAGCATGCTTTTTAGAAAATCGGAGAAGACAATTCTACATATTTAGTAATTGTGTGAAAGTAACGCTTTGGGAATGCCGACAATGGACCTGCCGTCATTATTATTAACCTCTACTGCCTACGTGGTTGTCTCCCTTGGTATTGCAAATTCCATCTGGAGGCATTGCAATCACACTGTCTGTTGAGATAGGACTGGCCGCATGAATGGCTACATCGCAGAATCATTGTGGATCTAGGCATATGGAAACCCCGAACGAGCCAGTGTTGGGAATTCCTAAGTTGTATGACTTGGGCGCTGCGCCACTTCTGCTTTTCTTTTTCAGGAAAGCGCATTTTCTTGAAACTTCTGAGCTACGCATGCCTGGCACAGGTGCAACAAGCCATCGTTGCTTTTGCTGGTGAAGTTGCAACCTCCTGGACAAATTCTTGAATGACACTGTGTCGACTTGGAAATTGGAAACTGGAAAGGCGCCATGACATGACAAACTCATTTTTTTTAATTGCATAAACACGCGCGGGGATGCGGACCAAGGTCGCGGGGGCAATGCAAATACGGGAGTGATGGATTTCATGGATTTCATGGTCCTCATGGGACTTTATAGCTTTCTGAGCTACCTAGTTTAGTCAGTCTCACGAATCTCTGTTTCTGCCGCTTCGCGTGTGGAGGTAGTCTGTTTTTTTTTTTTTTTTTTTACTTTATTTTCATCATCGCAGCCTTTTTAGTCAATAAAAGGACCTCATTTTCAACAACTTCCGCATCAGCGATGTGATAGTCAGCTGCGGCAAGTATCTTGTTACATATCTTGTCACATATCTTGTTACGTATCCTCCCGCAGGAAGCGGAAACGGGGAACAGGAGACAGGGAAGCGGAAACGGAAACGGGGAAGAAAAGGAGAGGGGGAAGAAAAGGAAAGGAGAGAGAAAAAGGAAAGAGAAGACCAATGCGCAGAATAGAAAGCGCGACGAAAAACAGAGCTAAAAACACGAATATGGAGGCGGGAGAAACATTTAGAAAATAGAGCTTAAGAAATGAAGCTACTCTATCTAATGTATCTAGAGATTCTAGACTTTCAAGAGATAGTACCCGTTTCTTAAATACGGATCCTGGCAGTCAGCGACGTCCATGAGCTATAAACCTCTGTATGGGAATAACGAGAGATGGATGCTGCGGTATTATGACAGCCATGATATCTCACACTTGTAAGAATGCCCGAAACGACCGTGTAGAAATGGCCTGCTCTGCGTCGCCGGTCCCAAACCACCCACCCAATCACTTCATCATTCTCATCAAAAGAAGTACTGTAACAGGGATGTCTGCTTGTTCTACGTAAATATTATTTGAAGCTGCCCAAGGTACCTAGTTTACGGGGTAATTCTTGAAGAGGGTCATCAGTCGTAACCACGCTGCTAGAAATGCTCGAAATGCACGGAAGAAATAAAGCAGTTTAGGGAGGGGGGAAGCAGTAATCCAGACCAAATGCATTTTTGAACAACTTTTTTTTTTCAGCGCCTAGAATGCATATATTGTTCGTACTTCCGTAAAGAATATCCTACCAGAAATCTCTACCAGCACGGATTTCACCATTAGGACCAATAGTCGCTACTGATGCCATCGGCGGGGCGACAGGAAGATGCAGAGTCGGCGGGGGCCCTGCGCTCTCGTCGCTGCGATTGGGACCAGAAGCTAGGACGCCTGGCTGATTGAGACCAACCGAATCGATCCGCTGGACTACATCACTGGCGACGCGAATGAGAGAGTCGAATATGTCCTTGTCCACAAACTCAGACGGGGACCATTTAACCATATCCCCCGGCGGGATGTTGAGATTTTCTCGAAAGACTTCGTCTGCGCGGCTACTTGTAACTGCAACCTCGTACCAGAGGCGGTCATCATTGACCATTTGCTCTTGAGGCATCGCGCATGCCCGGACCATGTCCTTGTCGTCTTTATTGACCTGGATACAGAGATCTTGGACCTCTGTCACATTGAGCATAACATGAGGAAATTGTCGAGAAGCATAATTCGCTTGCCGCCGGAGCATGACACTCTGAATGCGCAGTGCCTTGCCATTGATTTGCGTCACGAGGTCGAGACATGTTCGTCCAGGGCTGGGGGCATAGTCAATTACTCACATTCGCCACTAGAGGGAAAAGTACTGCTGGGGCGAACTTACGGAATATTGATATTCTTGACAATAGATTTGATCGGACCCTCTGAAACTTCGGCGTCCGTGACAAAGTCCGTTCCTGTCAATGCCAGTCGCGTGTCCCAACTTCTACGAAACATTAGTGGTGTTGAGAACACATGCAATACAAAGTTGACAGCCTACCGTTTCGGAAAATGAGTGTATATGGTTCCGAGGGTAGTGGGATGCTTTTTAACCTGTATTATATTTAGCAACTGAATGAAGGGACAACGTGAGGTCTCTCAGCTAAATACCTCGAATTCCAGATCCTCATCCACCTCAATCATACTAGGCGGTATGTTAGAAAACTGAACTCTCAACCGATTGGCAAAGCCATATTCCTCGATTTTACTTACATGGATGTATTATCTCTCATCAGACAATTGAACTCATATGTGATCCTATATTCATGGGGTGTATCTTGAAAAAGACGCTGACCACCAGCAGACTTCAAGTCTGTAATGAACTCTGCGTCAATAAAGGATGTAGTAAGCCTGTACGTTGTAATCGTGTTAGCAGTGGCACCAGCCTGCTTTCATGGCAGTTGCTTACATCTTCACAAATGATGCCGTAGGCAGTGGCCCATTTTGACCCTGAACGCCTGCGAAAATTTCCTCAAACTCTTCATCCACGAATGGCATCTTTCGAAACTTTTTCTGAACCCCATCCACTAGGATCCTCCCAATGTCAACCTGAAGTTTGATCTCTCCGCTGTACGTTTGTGCATATTCCAATAGCTTCATGCCGTCTGTTTGAGCTTGCGCAATGTTTTTCTCCAAGTTGGTAAAATCTTCATCCTCGGGGGCTTTTTGTTGTTCCATAGTCTTTCTAAAAGTCCGCGATTCTACCTCACTTGTTTCTTGCAATCGCTCCCCCAAAATATTTTGCTCTGAGCTGAGCTTGGACGACCTAGATGCGCGACTTTCACATCTCGACGCAACCCTTGGAATCAATGGCGCTGTATTCAGAGAAGGAAGCAAACTACCAGCGAGCAATCCTTTCGCGATGCCACCATTCGAACCTCTTCCATCGTCTGCGAGGTCTAGTAACAATGGCTGCTCAGTCTGTGATCCAGTGTCTTCGCGGCTCGATGCATCACGAAACTCAAGCAGATCAACTAGGCTACCGGAAATGGATGCTTGTGCGGATGCTCTCTCAGACGTCGTCGCAGAGGGTTTCAGATGCGGTTCGCTAGATGGAATTTCCTGTGCCGCCGACGAAATGGTCCGGACAAGTGGACCATTCGTTATCGGTTCAGATGGCGGATGAAAGGCGCGAACCTCCTGAAACGGCGTTGATCGCCGCGAGGAATTTGAGGATGCCTGCCGAGATGATGCTGGGCGGCGTGCCAGTGATACATCTGCGGTACTATCTGCTCGGTCCTGAACTGCACTCGAATCTGACGGTAGAGCTTCTGCAGCCAATTCATCCCCCAAAGACGGCAATGGTTCTGGGTCTTGCTCGGGCTCAGGAATCGTTGATCTCATTCCCTTGGGGATTCTAATCTTTCCATACCGCTTACGAGGTACGTTTGGATGAGAGGATGCAACTGGCTTGGTTGGGGGTATAATCTCGTCAAGACGAGGATCTTCCACAGTTTGCTCGAGCGGTGAAGTCTGGCTTGGGACGGCTGAATTTGCATGTAAATCAGTTTTCAGAAGAGTCTGCGATTGCTCCTCGCTTTCCGATTTCTTGGCCTTCTCCAAACTCTCCTCTATATTGGGACTTGGAAGATCCGCAGTAAACGGGTCTTCAAGAGCATCAGCACCCTGCTGAACCCACTGTTGCACCTGGGCGGCTTTCTCTGCCGTCATGCCGCGTCCGTGGCCAGGTTCAGTGGCAATAGGAGTTTGAGGGACCTTCTGCGGTGATTGAGGACGCGATAGTGGTGGCGGATGAAGTCTATAAGGTATACTGCTTCCAGCTGGTTTGAAGACGAATCCGCCCCAAACGCGCGGCATTGTCGTCCTTTTCCCCTCCGGCAGAACTGGCTGATTTTTATATTTAGTTACAAGATACTGCTGGCTTGATTTGTCGAGCTTAAGCATCCGCAAGACGAGTAGATTGGGCAAGTTCTTGTGAAGATGAGGCACATGGCCAACCAGGGTGGTTTTGGTAAGTCTCTTCTCGAGCTTCTTGAGAGGGAAGAACTGTGACATATGGTCTGCCTCACCTTCGCAATTTATAAGGTGTATTGCGAGAGGACGTGTGCACTATAATTGTGAGCTTTCTTTTTGCTTTCTCCTATGATTTCTCGTGAAACACCTACAGAGTCATGCCAGAGTTTGTCTAACCTAGACTCAGCCATTTGCAGTCCATGCTCACTAGAACTTGAAATAGCGATTACCGATTTTCCTGGTTCCACGGACAGCGCACAACTAGTTAAGGTCCCGATGTTGCTCAAGACTTCGTCACTGAACACCTGCACCAAAGGAAGTTTTAAGTCTTGCGGTTTCCAGGAAAGCACAAAGGCATCGCCGCCCGCCTCTGAAGCTTCTACGGACGACTCTTCGTGTTGACCCGAGGCATCCTCCTGCTCTTCGGCATCCTCGTCGCTGACGTCGTATCTTTCAGGGAGCGTAGCCTCCAGCCGCCTAACTTTTGTGCTCTCCTGCAGACGCGGAGCGTCACTAAAGCTCATAATATCCTTGCAGACAGGTGCCTTACCTGGCTTTCCTCGTTCCCAAGCTCAGCTTGGATATATCTATTGAAGACGTCTATGAACGAGTAAAATATCTCCTCTGCCTGTGGTTCGGATGCATCTAGAAACCTGATATAAAAGAGCTGGGAATCTTTTAGTAATAGTTCCTGCCTTTTGCAACCTGTTTAGGATATTTATACGGACGTCTTTGTTACGGTCGTATTCACATATGGCTCTTTTGCCCAATGCGGTAGATCTGAAGTCGTTAGTTGCAATGGTCAACAACTAATTTGGAATTTGTCTCTTTACTCAAAGCTTCTCTTCAATTCTTCTGCCTAATCAGTAATATTAGCATTTTGGGCGTTCATTTGCAGGCGGGAAACCCCTACCGCTATTGGGCTGAATTGGTAAATTGACAGAAACGCGAATTCCGGCGCCACAGCTGCCATTTCAACAGTCTCAATTGATGTTGCTTGCTTGGTGGCATGGATGCTTTGGTGGAGTTTCTTCTGTGTTTTATTTCATCTATGGGCGTTTGGTGGGCTTCACTTGCTTCTAGATCGCTTACACTTCACTTTAGATGAGGGAAGGAACGGGAGTGAATAGTGATGAGTTCCGAGGATCAATGAAGCACAAGTTTGTCATTGAACCCTAGGCAATTTGGCGAACAATGCCCACAATCCTACACACAGCATCTATGGCAGGTGCGGTGAACGCGATCGTGAAGACTCGGAAGAAGTCTCATGTTCTCCCAGTAGGTGGGATATCCGTGAAGCGAGTAGGTGCATACTCACGGCAAACGAACCTACCTAGGTCAAACAGCTTGTTTGGCTTCCTTTCTAATTTTCCAGCCATTTTAATGTTTAAAGCTGACCTGTACCTCCGTCCTTCACTTGACTGCTTCGCGAAGCATATCATATATTTTCCTGTTCAGGAGCGGTTTATTGTTTTGTGTCTCTGCGTTCCCCAATCCCGTGTCCACGGGCGGATCCAGCTTGAAATTGGGGTCCTATTATCTACAACAGCTATAGCCCACGTAAGTCATTTTTTGGGGCTTTCAAGCAGGCAAGTATCAGTTGTAATAGTGCAAGCTAGCCACCAGGCAAGGGCCTCTGAACAGTAATTTGAGCAAAGATGTCGCGTTTGCGAGCCGATGAGCGTGTTCTAGGCACTCCCGAGGTTCCACATTGCAATGGAGCATTTACTCGTACGAGAATATCACTGGGAAACAAATGGCGATTAGGCGCGTACACGGTCCATTAATGTAGATCATTCTTTGCCCAAGACCTCGATCAAATTGGCTGATTCGCGCCGCATATTCATTTTCAGCACAGCAGGGATTGAAGGGCTGCATGGAAAATCTTTTTTTCGATAGCTGCCAATCAACAAATGGTACGTGCTCGGTATACTTTCCTGGTCTACTATGAAACATCGCAGAGAGCTTTGATGGTCCCTTTTTGATTCCAACACATAGTCACCCATTTGGCGATCTTTGGTGGTGAGGGAGTAGGGTCAGCCACCGAGCAGGCGCATCCCTGAAAAGCCCCTTTTTTTGCTGAAACCCCGGCATTCGATCCTCGGAAGCGCGGACGAAACGCCGAATCGACACCAGATCGCGGGACAACTGACACTACTGCACGCCACAGGGGTTTCTCCACTGGCTTTCCCATGCTTCGTCTCAGCGTGGATACTGAACTGAGTTCTGGCATCTCTGGAATGAACCAAAGGATCTTCTCAAAGCCATGCAACGGCGGCCCTACCGTTCAACCTTAACCAGATAGCTTACCGTAGTAATAAACATGCATCCATTACCCTTTCACGTATAAGTACACACCGGTAAACATGATGAGAAACAATTGGAAAATCCTGAACCTTAGATCCTTCACGGTTCAATAGCACCTTGTTATCAACTAGAGCGGCATATAATCTCTTCGTGTTGAAGGGAATCACGAAGCTTGTCTTTTGCAATGCGAGTATGTTGGCGGATTTGCTATGATCCTCTTAATAATTAGCATGACCGTATGGCCTGGTGGCGTTTAGTGCAAGACATTTTATTATTTCAGCTATCGACAAGCCAAACTGGGTCGATAGAACATGAGAAACATCATCATCCTAGGCTTTGTATTCTCTGCAGATGACCGGGATGGTAATTAATGCAGGTTGTCATGAGAATTACGATGCTGCCCCTGTACGTACGCTTCAAGGCTGCTTGTCGGTTTGGCCGAATAAATAATAGCATCTTGTCATAGCAGATTGATCATGTATAAAGCGTCTGATCTTAGCATGCACAAAACTACCTAAGGTATATGTTTGTAATGTTATTGTGATTGACGTGACAGAAATGGAACAAAGGGACCCACCATAGGGTAAGGTTTGATAAGGAAGAGTAAAAAGAGTAATCGAATTTGAGAGAGCCTTCTCAGGGTCCCGCCGCAAGATGTCGTGGCAGGGTGAGAGGCTTTTGACGCTGTGTCTCCAGCCCCCACGCATCAGTTTAACACCGGGAAAAGTATTGCAGGTCTCAGAGCCTGGCACAGCACGACAGCATAGAGTTTGATGTTGAACCTTGAGTATACAAGTTACAGTAATACAGTATCTACGATATAAAGTACCTTAGTAATAGTTGTGTAGAGGGTCTCAAGTGCAGGTCGTGGCAGCACGTGTGGGTGATAGGCTGAAAGAGCGAAAATTGGGTGGGGGCACAAGGGGAGTGGCGTTTTCCCCTGCATCAAAGAAGAATGTCGTCCGGTAAATGCCGAACTATCAGCCACCCTGCTACATTGGGTTAAGCTTGGCGCGGAAATTCTCACCATCAACTTGGGGTGACGTCTTATCTTCCTCCTCGGCGAGCACGCGGCCTCTTCCAAACTGTCCTGGCTAAGCCGGTGAATTGCGAATAAAGGGTCCTGTCATTATTATTATAACTGGGAAAAAAAAAAAAAAAAAAAATTGTCAGATTACTACTCGGTCTAAATTGAATTTTTATTTTTGGACATTGGAAACGAGCATCCCCATCGACCATGTCTGTCATGATTTGAAGTGTAAGGAGGGAGATATGAGATATGGGATTAGATATACTTGGTATAGAGGTATTTGATGTTAAAAAGTCCAAGACATCCTTGCTGAATGGATCTGAATCGGTGTCAATAACTTAATTGAAAGCGGTGGGAGGCATGAAAGGGCAAAGGGAACTATGAGGTCAACCCCTCAATGGACCCCCACCGAAAATTGACGCAGTTGAGCCTCTACGTTGCGTCGTTGGTCATGTTTGGCGTGAAGATGCAAGCAGCCCATACGCTTCTCTACAGATCCATTGGCGATCTACAGAGGACTACTGTAGAATGATGCACACAAAGAAAGGGAGGCAGTTTGGGGGGAGAAATGAGGAAAGTGACGTCGCGATGGGGGTGTGGGTCAGGGTGGGCAATATTACTGCAGCGAACGAGCCAATTGCTTTGCCCGATTACAGATAAATGTACGGAGTAGTTACGGAGCGAACTGTACTTTATTCAGTTACTGTACCGGACCCCCGTGTAACCGACGGTTGAGTGGTCAAAAAGGATCTTCCCTCATCCATGGGTCGTCAAAGGTCAGCCGTGTCAGTACCAGAGTATTCTATTCTCGGATTCTAATAACTCTCGGTCAGAAAAGCAGCCCTGACTAGGGCTATTCGCTCAAGCAACGCCGGCTTCCGGTGGCTTGCAGAATTGCCCCCGTTGTTGCGACCGATGACACACGCCGACTCCCTTCGATTCGAGCATGCCAAGAACTAACATGTGTGATCATTTCGGCCAATCTTTTTAAGTGCAGACGCCATAATTAAACGACCGAGCTCTTCGCTGGACGTGCGGTTCCCACAAGGGACCGAACCACCGTACCCGCTCGATCTAAAGAGAAGTGATACGCGTCCTAAGCCCAGGACCCAGAGATCTTCAACCCAAGCACTAAATCTCAGGGAGACACCGAGAGGGTGAGGGACTCTGATCCGTGGGACCTATCTACCTACTTGTGGCTCCTGCTCTTCCCTCTCCTTAGGATCTTTTTTTCTCAATTCCTGAACCATTTTTCTTTTTCCTCCCCAGAATAACCAGGGAGAGACTGTCTTTACTGCCCTTCGTTCACTCACCTCTTTTTCTTGTTTCCTGTTTTCTCTTTCCTTTGTATTTCAATCATCATAGGGTGTAATTCCCAGGAACGCCCTATCAATCTCGTTGATCGAGTTTTGCGGCAATAACTCGAATAATTAAACCACCTCAAGGCAGCCGCGACACTGACCGGCCGGACGTCAAAATGTCTTCACCGATTTACGACCACGACCGTGACCGGCCCGAACAGACCTACGAGATGCCAGAGCCCCGCTCAGGGTCATCTGATGAGGAACACACTTTTGTCGGTGATGGCTCCATTCACAATGAGCATGCCGACATCGATGATCAATATGAACATCATGAATACCATGACCAAAACGACCACTTGCACCCAATAGTTTCAAACACGGGACAATCGCGCGCGGACAGCCATCGCCTCGACGATGATTTGGAAGTGCTCAGAGCAGAACAAGATGCTATCCGTGCTGACGAAGATCTCGAGCGGTCCCGGTCTTTGAACCGCTCCAAATCTAGAAACTCCCAGGTGGATGAATTCGACGTCAACACTGTTCCTGTCCACGAGATAGCGGCTGTGTACCATCCACCGGCCAATCCTACTACGAACTTTGCCAAGATGTGCATCAAGATTCACAACTCAAACATCATCTTCAGATATCTGACCTACATTCTACCGGTCGCCATCGCCATTCTGATCCCCCTCTTGCTTGGTTCTCTTCTGTTCCACAATGCCTACATTGGCGGCGTCAAGATGGACTGGTTTTGCGTTTGGCTCCTGATTGTCTGGCTTACTCTCTGGGCCGGAAGAGTAAGTAGCCTCATCTTTGGCCGGAAAAAAGAAAATCATCGAATTTGGCTGACTAATTGCATCTAGATTGTCGCAAAATGCTTGCCTTATCCCATCGGTATGGTTGCCAGTTTGTTCACCAACAGCGCCAAGAAATGGAGGGACATGGGAAGGCAACTCGAGATTCCGGCAACCTTGTTCTTATGGTGGCTCGGTATCATGATCTCCTTCTTGCCCATCATGAAACATCACCAGCGTCCTAAGGTTGGCATAACTGCTCAAACTTGGCAAAAGGTCGTTAACAAGATTATCATCTCAATCTTTGTGGGCACCGTCCTCAACCTGATTGAGAAGGTCATCATTCAACTTATTGCCATTAGCTTCCACTTGCGAACCTATGCTGATCGCATTGAGCTGAACAAATTCCAAATCGGAAGCTTGGTTAAGCTGTATGCCTTTTCCAAGGAAAAGATTGCCATGGACGACTCGGAATTTGAAGAGAAGGCCAAGGGATCTGGACTGACGTCGGGCGCGCGAACGCCAATGGCCATGTTGAACCAGGCGCAGAAGAACACCAAGGATGCATTGAACAGGATTGGCGACGTTGCCGGCAAAGTCGCCGGTGACTTTACCGGTAAAACGCTGAACAAGAGCACTCACCCCCATCAGGTTGTCCTCACGCTCTTGGGCAATACCAAAGGTAGCCAGGTTCTCGCGCGTCGGCTCTACCGCACATTCGCCAAGGAGGACTGTGAAGTTGTCTCTGCTGAAGATCTCAAGTTTGCTTTTGATAACGAGGACGAAGCCGAAGCAGCATTCACCATGTTCGACAAGGATCTTAACGGCGATATCTCCATGGAAGAACTCGAAGCCGTCTGCGTCGAAATTGGCCGCGAAAGAAAGTCCATTACTGCCTCCCTCAAGGACCTGGATTCGGTCATTGGGAAATTGGACGATGTTCTCTTCTTCGTCGTTCTGTTGATTACCGTTTTGGTCCTCATTTCGCTCATCTCGACGGCTGCCTCTGGCGTTCTCACTTCGCTTGGATCTAGCGTCCTTGCTCTGTCCTGGCTTTTCTCCGGTACCGCCCAAGAGTTCCTGGCCTCGGTCATCTTCGTTTTCGTCAAGCACCCCTTTGATGTCGGCGACCGCGTTTCCGTCTACGGCAACACAGGCGCCTCTGGCCGCGGAGACGACTATTTTGTGAAGGAGATTGCTCTGCTCTATACCGAATTCAAGAAGATGGAGGGCCACATTGTCCAAGCACCCAACAGCTATCTCAACACCTTGTTCATCCTCAACCAGCGCCGCTCCGGCGGCCTGGCAGAGGCTGTCCCTGTGACGATCAAGTTTGGTACCACCTTGGATCAGATCGAAGAGCTCCGCAACCGCCTCGTCGAGTTTGTCGCATTGGAAAAGCGTGAGTTCCAGCGCAACATTTTGACTGAACTTCGGGAAGTATACGAATGCCACTCCATCACTCTCAACGTCATCTTCTTCTACAAGTCCAACTGGCAGAATGAAGGTCTGCGTCTCATGCGTCGCAACAAGTTTATTTGCGCGCTCATGGTCTCCATGCAAGAGTGTGGCATTGAGGGTCCCCGCATGCGCTGGCCCGGACAGCGCGAAGGCCACCCGATCTATCTGCAAAACGTTATGGCTCCTCCGCTTGCGCCTGCTGGTGCCGCTGCCGGTGGCCCCGACGGGCCTCAATCTCCCACCGCCGATGACAACCAGTCTCTGCACTCACACCCTTCGATTCTGCGACGGGGCCCCTCTAGCTCGCGTGCTCGGGGCGAGTCTGCGTCGGCAATGAGCAAGCGAGTGGATTTCTCTCTTGGAATGAAGTCCATGGCCGCTGCGGATGCCATGTCAGACGTCCACGAGGACACTCCCCGCGTCCGAATCCCCGAGTACTACCGTTCTTCGCCTTCTCGCTCGAGAATGTCGCATGAACAGACTATTCCCGAGGAAGGAGTCGCACGCACTACCTCCCGCACCTCCTCGAACAAGGCACGTGCATCGATGGACTCTCTTATCCGGAACCGCAGCAATCAGTCCACCCACCGCAACCGGTTCTTCGGCCACTCCCGCGAACGTGCCCAGGGCGCCCAGCCTGATCTCGAGCAGGGGGTCGGAGAACCTAGCCGTGTTGACCCGAGAAGCGGTGTTGTGAGTCCCCAGGCCGTGCATGAATCAGAAGCCCCTGGCCCTCAGCACTCTTGGGTGCAGCCTCCTAGACGGGCTCAGACCGAGAACTTTGAAATGAAGAGGATGTAAAATCTTACTCGGCAAATGGCCGCTACCTGAGCAGGCTTACGTTCTCACCAACATTTCCTTATCTATCTCCTTTTCAAGATTTTCCTTATGTTCGATATCCCAATCATTTACACGCGTTAGACGGATCAGGCGGTGTTGAATGCTTTTAGTGTTTCTCATCTTTCCACCCCGCTTTACTTTTCCCCGTCAAGGCGACAGCGGCATCCAATTTCTAGCTGCGCAGCTCCTTTTAAGATCTAGCGAATGCATTGATCGCTGAAAGCTGAGCATAGTTGCATTATATCGCATCTTTGCATTCGCGTCCTGAAACTGCTATTGCTGTTGTCTCGTTCGATATCGCCATTTTTATTTTATTTTCTGCGTTTACTAGTTGCATCTTTTAATTTGCACCAAATGCACACCGAGCTCTGCTCCTGTCCCGTCCTGCAACCAATTGGAAAAGTCTGAGCGTTTTGAATAGTGTTGTTTTGCCATCTTGGTTACTGCCATTACACTTTAAGTTTACATTTGGCGAGAAAGTCTGCTACAGTGGCTGGATCCAAGAGCAAACAACTTGAAGCAAAGAAGCGTATCGGATTGTCACTATGATTATTCTACAAATAGAGTACATATTTTGCAAAACTTTGTATCTTCAAATATCTTTAAAAACTTCCATAATTCTACGTTTTCAACCTACAAGTATGCGTAAAAACTCTTTGGCCGCTTCTTCACAATTCTGCTGGATGATAAGAGAGTTCAGAGATAAGTTGTGAGATTCAATACTATCCTTCCCTTTAAATCAAGAAAACGCCTTCCCAATGCTTGCTTGTCTCCGCGTGTCTTTCCGCTAACGCTCGTCTTTCCCCTATTATATAATGTACCGGTTGTAAAACCAATTCTAGAGGGTTCCGCCGATTCCTATCACGAGAAGCTGCCCCATACCGCCACAAATTATTTGGCTAGAGGTGCGCTGCCAATCGTACCAGCCGATCGCACGGGTGTGGCATTCGGGGCGTGCGCCGGCTGCAAAGGCGCATCAGGGACCTTTACATCTTCGAACTCGTCTTGCGCGACAGCGCGGATCGTGAATGCGTCTTTTAAACAATCGTATTAGCATGAGTCTAACATGAGACGGTGTATCCTCATAGAAATGCTATATAAATCTTTTCCTGCCATTGAATGGCACATATGAGGAAATCTGCCAGGCATGAAGTAGAGGAGACTGCGCTGTGGCGGACGTACAAACACCAGCAACGAATGCGAATATGGCGCCACCAGTCAGAATGTTCTTGATCAGAAACGGCTTCCGAGCGCGAACCAGCGCCGGGGCCTGGCGATAGTGCCTATCGTAGTAGGAGGATCGGGGAATACTGTAGTAAAGGTGCAGGCATTAGCAGAAAGTTTCATGATCGTTGGAAAATGCGGCCAAGTCGGAAAAGAATATCATGCGACGACCAGACATTGTGAGGGGGTCCCATTGAAAATTGGGAGAGAAACGGACAATCAATCGAACCAAGGACGTACATAGGCATTGTGAGTATACGCAAGAGAGCTAAGTGCAACCAAGCAATAGGATGGTGAATGAAGGTGATTAATTACTAGGAGTTGATAGAGAGGCGGACCGAGGGGACTCAAATCACCATCGGCCAGTCGGGGCTTGGCGAAGACTTTCGCTTGTGGAGAGACAGCGACAAGCTTCTTTGGGCTGCACCACTTCCAGCGTGTAGTTGTTTGAACTGACAACGCGTTTTACCAACTTTCTCTTCGTCCATTAACCACGTCAAAATCACCTCGTTATATCTAGAGATACCCTCCACTGCATTTCGATATTGAAGCCATCAAATTACCGTCATCCATACGAATTACAGTCGATGCAATAGATTTACGATGCTTAGATTCGATGCGCTTTACGCCGACAACAATCAATAACTATTCAGCTGCAGCAGAGTAGAGGGAACTGACAGCCGGGTTATCAGATTTGCAACTTGATACTTCTGCAGAGAGAGACACTCTACGAATATTTGATATCGAGTTCATTTACCTAATACATCCGGTCCCCGCATCCTTAACAGACACGACTGTACATCAACATGAGCCAGCCGCTGGCATCAGTAGCGGACCAGCTGGCGCAGCTCGATGCAGCTCGCAAGCTGGTTCTCGGCGATTCTGCCTTTTATTCGCAGATCGTTCAGGGTATCCTCCCCATTGTTGGTGCTCATGCCCGTGTCGAGCTCCGTCGCTGGGGTGCAGATTTCCTCGCCGAAACCTTTGCTTCACCGGGCCTTTCTTTGGAGCAGAAACAGCAGTTATGTCTATTAGTCTTGCAGACGATAAAGGAGATATTGGAATTGCCCAGCGAGGATGCTTCCGTGATCAAGAGCATGGTCCAAGCCTCAGCCAGCATATACCCTTTGGTTTTTAGACACATGTAGGTGTTCTTGTCATAGTTCGACCCTTTCCCTTGATTACCTCTGCATTTTTCTTCCCATCGTAGACGGAATGCAGAAGGTGAGCTGCATTTCCGAACAATATCGAAGCACGAGTTTGTTTATAAGGAGAGTATGGTTTTTTTTTGCTTTCTGGCACACTCAGGGTTTTGTCAGTTTGGACCAGCGTCTGATGTAGAGATCTGTTTTTAGAATTGCGAATCCTGATGATGCGCCAACATGGGAGAAGATGGCTGCTATCAAGTCAAACATTCTACGAAGGTGGGATACGGCTCCTGCAGGCGTCCGGGTGTGCTGCATCAAGTTTGTCCAGCGTGTTGTTCAGGTCCAAACGCCGGGTGCGCCGGCCGATCCAAGGGTGCGAAAATCCTCATGTCTGTATACATGTCAATGTCCATAAAACTGACAGGATGAACAGCGTGCTGAGCAATCTGAGACCTCTTTAACACTTGTTCCTCGAAATCATCCGCTGATCCCGACGACGAACCTCGAGGCCGAAACATTCGGGCTGCTGGATAGAATGCTAAATGTGTTCCATGAAAACCCGCTGTACGTAAAAGCTTCGACGAAGGATGAATCTTGATATCTAAATACTAACACTTGGCGGCTGCAGTGATGCGATATTGGTCAACGCCACTCTCAACTGTCTCGGCGGTCTCATCCGTTCTCGTCCCTCCATCTCGAACAAGATCATATCTACCATACTGAACTTCAACCCGCTCAAGCAAGCCTCTATGCCGTTGACGTCAAAGGTCAAGGTTATTGTAAAATCGATGGAGCGGACAACAAGGGCACTGCTGCTGAATATCAATAAGAGGTGTGTGGGGAAGTTTTCCTCTCGGGACTACGTGGGAGTCATATTGACAGGCTCTATAGGAATCCCAATGGACCATTGGCCGGAAAGATACATCAATACATGGAGCGAATGGCGCAGTCGCGACTCGAGTTCTTCGATGATGCCAATCGGAAGCGCGGACCCCCGATTGAACCTACCGATGGGCTGGATCAAGCCAAGCGTTTGCGCCTTGGAGCGGGTGTTCCTGATACACCTACCCCAACAATTACGGTTCCACCATTACCGCCAGGGCCTGCAAGTTATGCTCAGCTCTTCACTTTGACAAGAGACGAAGCATTCAGGTCATTTGACGTGTCGCAGCTCCCGATCGACCTTGTTATCAAGATTGCACTTCCAGTCCTATATCGTCTAGACCAGAAAGTCCTAGACCCAGCAATCAATGTGAGTTTAACAGCGCCATTCAAATAAACTATACCTGCTCTAACCTGTGGACAGGGTCTTCGAGCACGATACGACACCTATGTAAAACAGCAACAACGAGCGGCACCAAGAGCGGCACCAGTCGATGAAGATGACGAGGCATATGAGCCGGATTTCGAACCTACCGAAGATCCTGAACAGATTATGAACAAGCTCGACAATGACGTTGAAGAACCTGAAGACACGTACGCGCCACCAGACGTCGCGCTTGGGCAATTTGAGCTGCCCCCGCCTCCGCCAATGAGTCAAGACGAAACCGCAAATATTGGCAGAGGCACTGTCGCGCGAGTCTTTAGCATGATGAATATGCTTGATGAGTCTGGATCAGCAGTCAGCAAAAAGACCAAAACAGGCATCAACCGGCTAGCGGCAAGCAGTTACGATCGCGAAGCATGGCTCACAGTCATTATTCGTTTGGCCACACGGGCATCCACTGGACTCGATGACTACGACCCGGAAGCCAACATCAAGACTGAAGATGGACCATCCACTTCCATGACGAAATCGACGGACATTAGCCTGAGCGATTCCATTCGCGATGCATTATATCTGTATTTCATCGAAGATTTCCGTCGACGCATGGATATCGCAATTGCCTGGCTCAACGAAGAGTGGTACAACGAGCGTGTCCAGAAAGAGAATGGAAACGACCCGCAGCCTACATATGAGAAGTGGGCCTTGAAGATTATAGACGGAATCCTGCCCTATCTTGACGCAAAAGACAAGATGCTTATCCGGCTACTTTCCGAAATGCCCGCCGTGAGCGAAGCAGTCTTGGAGAGGGTAAAGAAGTTGGCCGGCGATCCAGAACGTGTTTCACTGGCAGTCAATTCCTTGCAGTTCGTTTCTCCTTTTTTTTTCTCTCTCCTACTTTTCTTTCCACCATGGCAGGTTTACTAACAGGATCATTGATCATCTGCAGCTATCTCATCTTATTACGCCCACCTGTTCGCGATATTTGCATAGATGCACTAGAAGATTTATGGAGAAATTGTAAGTCCTTTCCGAGATTTGTCGCCCAGCTTTCATTTCTTAACCATCTCCCCATTGTTCTTCTTCTTCTTCCTTTTATGCCGTCATTTGTTCCACTCACCCGGGTACATGTTCAAAGCTAACGTATATCCTTCAATGCAATCAGACGAAGACGCGCGCTCCTCTGCTGCAAAATTACTTGCCAGATGGCGTCCCCAGGTTTTGCAACAACAGCAACAGCAACAGCAACAACAAGATCAAGTTGGAGCCGTCACGTCCGCATCAAATAGCGCTACTCCTGTACCTGTACCTGTTTCTGCCCCTGCTCCTGCTCCTGCTCCAACTCCCGCCCCTTCCTCTTCTTGAAGATATTCCTCTTCTTGAAGATAATAGTCTTAATTGTACTCTTCTCTACTTTTTATCCCCCCTCCGTGACACACACTGTTTTGGTCACCCCTTGAGCAGCTGGTTTCTTGAGCGTGCATTACTATTATTACTATTTTGAGAAGGAATAAAAGCGGGGTAACATGGGAGGAATAAGAAACACAGTGGATTCACGGTCTCACGGTCTTCATGGTATTTCAGGGGCACTATAACAGTAGTATAAAGTACACCTCATTCGATAACTATCTAGGCACTATCGCGCAGAGTCGCAGTATCATATCATGTTCTGCAGTCATACATTTATTCTGCAGTAAATACCCAGTCTACTACATAATACAATCAATCTAGATATACTCGTGCATTGATCAGATGTGTTCTTGCAGAGGAGCATTTTCTTACTTGGTTGTTTGCTCAAGGATTTGGTTAAAATGCGAGATGATATTGTTTATACCTATCTTGTGAAAATCAGGTCGGCGAATAGATACAAAGTGCTAGTCTAATTAAACCAAGTCGCAGAATGCAGAGGCTCCATCATAATATAGTTCAAAACCGGAGAAAGCTAAACAGAAAATCAAGGACTAAGTGGTAAAATAATACGCCCGTGTCTCAATTGCGCGGCACAACTTTCCCTTCCTGCAGAGCCCGCAGTTTCCGTTCATTATCTTCATAATTCTTCTTTTCGTAATGCGCGATTAATTCGTCAATGTTACCGCCGCCGTTCCCGGCAGGGACATTGTATGGGGATCCGGTATTAAATACTCTAGACCAAAGCAGAAGTTGTTAATTTTGGGGATCATGGTTTGGGATGTATGACGCAGGTGGTGCATCTCTAATCGCCCAAAAACGAATTGAGGTTCGGGGAAAATAATTTAAGAGCAATATAAAATAGAGCAAGTTGAAAAGTTGCACGGATTAATTCGAGATAAAGGGTAAAGAAAAGGCATGGACGTACTCGGGAAATCGCAAGTCCACTGCCTTGCTCTTTGGCGCGCTCTGGAACAAGTTCCGGTCAAACGCCGCTTGCTCCATCATATTCGTATGCAAAGTATTCCGCGTGACCCAACGTTCCTTGTAGTCCGAGTACGAGTCGATGACGCGCGTAAATAGTGGCTTTGTTTGTTGGCCAGTCTTGCCGTCCTCCTGGGCGCCCCTGGATAATACGTATAGAAGGTAACTTAACGGAACGGCGGCGATGGTAAAGTAGAATGATTTCTGTTATTTCGTAATATGTTAGCTTGCTTTTGTGAGATATGAGCTGACTTGTTTGACTGATAATTGATATTTCCGATAGATTTAAATTGAACAAGAAATCAGAGAGCATATGATGGCGAGTGCGGGGAATTAGGAGTTTGAGGTTATTCACACCACTCAACACACCAAGCTATCGAAGCAACCCAAAACATTACGTCATATTTGAGCAAATAGGAATTCAAGCAAAGTGAATACATATTGTAAAGAAACGTACACCTAAAGGCTCATTGACAGGCGCTGGGTGTCCATGGCCGTGTTCGCCGTGCTCTCCATGTCCGTGCGATGCCGAGCTGGCGTAGCGTTGCTGGAGTTGGCAGGGTAGTCTTCGTGATGACTGTGCGGCAAGACGGCTATGATTGATACGTAGTCCTCGCATATTTCATTTATCTTGAAGATGATATACGTGGGAGTCTAGAGAAGTATAATTGTGGGAGTTTGATAAACAATTGCCAGTGAGTCCCCACAGATTCAACAGATTCTGGGGTAACGGATAAGTAGTCGCTCTAGTGGAGTTGGTTGCCGTCAATCACACAAGTGACAGTGGAGACGACGAGCATGGATTGCTTAGTCATCAAATTAACTGCAATCCTCGGTAGAACTTCGGATCGAAACCCAGCGTTGCTCAAAGAAGTGGACAGCGTTGCTTTTATTCTTGACACTTTTCTCAACATTCAAATCTAAACTGGAGTTGTCTGCCTTTTACATCTCCTTCCTATGAAAGTCTGGATCTATCTTTTTTTGAATTTATCTTTATTTTATGTTGAAATTTGTGATTCTCTCAAAATAAGCATTTGACACATTTTCACTGCTCAGTCCCTTGTTCTTCTGTTCTCGTCGTGTCCTGGACTATATCATTTTCGGATTTTAACCCTTGTTCAGAAGTCTGGAAATAATTACTGCTTGTTATTTTTCTTTCTTTTCTTTCTTTATTTCCTTCTTTTGTCTTTTTAAATTTTCTTGTTTCGTTATAAAAGGACGAAAATGCGTCTCTCATCATCTCTATCCATTCTCTCCCTTCTGCTGTTTGCCTCATTCTCCAATGCATCGAGCCAAGAACCATCTGTACACAGCGGAAAAGCCTCAGACAATGACATAATATGTCATCCCTCACCTGAAGGGGCTGTACCAACATGCTACCCTCGCGTCTTCCAACCGACAGAAGACTTTCAGACCATACACGACGATCAACATATCCCAGCAGGAATACATCTGCGGATGAATCTAGAGACGGGAAAAAAGGAAGGACGCATCAATACCGACATGGATGCTGATCCTTCAAGTGACCAAGACGGGGTCGTTCGAATGACGTTGGACGAAAGCACAAACAACCGCGCCGTCGCAGTCATTGCAAACGAGGACGATGATTACGAATCCGGAATCGGTTCTGGAGCCGAACAAATCCAGCCTGTTCTTGGCCAAGTGCACAAGGACGAGCAGCACAAATCCATGCTTGAAAAGTCTGGAAAGAAACCCCCGTCATACTCTAACGACGGCAAGATCAAGCCAGCCCCTCCGGAATCAGAGGAACACGACATCTTCAATGTCGCTGTGGAAACCGTCCTTGGCGAGACCAAGACGGTAGAGTCTTCTCTTCCTCTCTCTTCCTCATCCTCTTCCCCGTCATCTTCTTCGTCTGCTTATAGCGATGACCACCTAATCCCCGAAGGAGAAAACATCATGTCAGCACTCGATCAACTCGAGGAACTAGCGCACTCGATATACTGGGGCCACCGACTCCTTTCGTCTCAAGACACTGTGTTTTCTCTTCTCACACTCATGCAGAGCAGCCCAGACGCAAACATCCGCGCCAATGCCGCCCTTGTTCTTGGGTCTGCAGTGCAAAATAATCCTGCTGGTCTCACCGCGCTTGTAAACCATTTTGGAAATGTGTCCCACGAGTCATCTTCTACATCTTCGTCGGGCTCCTCATACTCGTCGTACACGTCGACTTCTTCGAACCCTACAGTGCAGCTGCTCTCTTTCCTCCTCGACGCCTTGTCCGCTGAAAAAGACACCAAAGTTGCTGAAAAGATTGTGTATTTCCTCTCCAGCCTGTCAAGAGGATCTGGCGTTCTGGCATCCTCTCCTTTCTTTTCTTCGTCTACTTCATCCTCTTTCTCGTCATCTTCTTCTTCGCCCTCTTCAGATGCTTCGGATTCTTCAGATTCCTCATTCTCTGAGTCATCATTCTCCTCCTCCTCCGAGTCTTCCTCCTCCTACTCTTCTTCTTCCTCGTCTTCAGATACCGAGGACCCGTCGCTCTCACCAGAAACCTTGTCCATTCTCAACCGTCTCCTTCCCATCTTCGACGCCGCTCATACCCGCCCCGACGACGGTCGCGAGCGTCTACGCGGTCGTATTTCCACATTCGTCAATGACGTCGTCGAAGCGCTGGTCGAAGCTCAACCTCGTCTCACCGAGCTCTCAGAGACGGCTGAGACCGCCGAGGCCGTCGACGACACCGAACCCGCAATCCTCGTCCCGAGCATCTCTTCTCCCGACGAGCAAGACAAAGTTCTCTACGAATGGTGCCACGCACTCCAAACAGCATATACATCTTACTTGTCTCCCTCCGAGTCCGAGCTCGAGTCCGAGTCCCAGCGTCACGAGGCCTCGGGAGCAGGGGAAGCGGCAGGCAAAAACGTATTCAGATTCAAGCAGAACGACGAGCGGACGACAAGTCTGCCCATGGCCAGACTCACAGAGGGAATTAAAGCGCTGAGAGGATATTGTCCTGTGGATTTGCATACATTGTCATAAATTAGATGGGCTTGGCGTTGTTATTTATTATTATTAATTTTTATTTTATTTATTTAATTTTTTGTATTTTTTATCATTTATTTTTGTAGGTTTATCATCGTTTTTTTGGCAATCGGCTTATTTATTTTATCTACCTTGGTCAATGGGATATACATGACTTAACGCATCTGGTTATCTATTCTTCTAGCCATTGGATGGTATAACCATCTATTCACGACTCCTTGTGTTTGTATTTCGTTTGAACTTTGGGGAGCTACCGACTCCGAGCTACAGGAAGGTGTCCCAGAGACCCAGACTCCCAGACTCCCAGACTCCTAGGTTCCCAGGTCCCCAGACTTCCCAGTTTGGTTGAATGTCCGTACTCGGTGGACCGGTGCGGCGGTGCGGCGGTGGTTGATTCAACCGTCAACGTGAATACCAACGACTCAGCGAGCCGTATTAACTAGTATATCATGATTCATGAGAAAGAAGTTGGACAGTCGACAGCCGACAGCTGGTGGCAGGTAATCGGCAGCCCGAAGCCGGCAGCCCGAAAGCCCGAAAGCCGAAAAGCCATGAATCATAAACACTGAACACTGAACCCCAAGAAAAAGGGAACGCGAAATGGGGAATGGGGAGGGCCGTGGGCTGTGGGCTGTGGTGAATGTTGTTTGTTTGGCGAGACGTGAGCTTGAGCTGTATACCACGGTCCACGCCTCGCCTCTACAATCCACGGACTACGAGCACGAGGATGAGGATGCGAGTGTGCGAGTGTGGTGTTGAGACGTAGACGTAGATGTCCTTCATATGTTGTTGGTTCCTTGGGCACATAAACGAGGATATATAGCACACAGCTCAAGTATACAATCTAAAGGTCAAGAGGTATTAAGGCTTGAGGATATCAAGTCATGCCAGGGCGAGTGCTACGTAGAGTAAACAAGTCAAGAGTAAAGAAGGTTACGGAGACAAGTTAGAAAGAGTAGAGAGTTCCCATTTAACAATCCGGCCTTGACAATAGGCTTAAATACAATCAACGCAAGTTTCAATAACAAAGGAAAAAAATCTCGAGCTTAAAAGTCAAATCACCTGATCAGATCTCGTAAAAAAAGGCAGTGCTCCAGATGTTCAGTCCAATCCCAGGAATCCTCAAACGACAAATTGCAGACGCGAGAGGGAAGCGAGAGGCTGAAAATGAAGCCTGCAAATGTAGAGGTTAGCATAAGAAAGTGAGACGGCGAGAGGATGAGGAGGACTTACTGTAGGACGGTTGCTTACTCCGCTTGAGGGTGAGAGTAAACAGCCTTCTTGCCCTCGGCAGTCCTCATCATCTTGGCCACCGGCGCCTGGAACGGGATCTCATCCTCGGTGTCAAGCTCGTCCTCAGCGTCAACTTGCTCCTCAGCCTTGGCTACTTGCTCATTGGTAACCGCTTCGGCAGGCTTCTCAACGGGCGCTTTGCGCTTACGTTGAGTAATTTTGGCCGGGAAGGCATCAGGGTTTTGAGCCAGAATCTTTTTGAGGTTGTCCGCAGCGCGTCTAAAGGGCCTGAGGTTATGCTCAATAGCAGCTTTTGTGCGATTCTGGTGGGAAATTCCAGAGATGAGGCCAGTGGGGATGGGAAGATTAAGGCGTTCAAATTCATAGACCATGGCCGTAATCATCTGATTCATGGTCACCTCATCAGGCATGCTGTGACTATCAGCAAGTCCGCCGAGTAAGATGGAATGTAAAAGTTTGGACAACGAGTAGAGGTCAGGGAAGAAGACGGGAGTGCGAGACTTACCTCTCCTTAGTCTCCTTCTTCGCTAGCGGTAAAAAGAAGGCAAGGCCGTTGCCAGTAGTAGCAACAGGGGCACCGTTGCCGGCGGGTCCTGAGCAGAGTTTGCTTTGGACAGGCATTTTGATTGACTAAGTGCAACGAGAAATTGAGAAGAATTTGGGGAAGAGAAAGAGATGCAAATGCAGTTGGCTCAAAGCAAAAGATTGAGCGCGGATGAGACGAAAGTAGAGAAGATGAACCGAGTCCGAGGGGGGCGAGGAAGGGGGATTAAATAGTCGTCCTGGGGTGGTCTGTGTGATGCAAACTTCCGCCCAGAGAACATGGCGGAATCAAAAACGCACCGTTTGGGACGCCTGGACGAATAATTATGTGTCGAAAGCGGCAAAAAAGGTGCAAATGTGACTGTAGCAGCTAGCCTTTCAGGACGACATCATCACCGACTAGTCTGATTGGATAGTGCAGTGAAGGTCAAGGTAAAAAGCATCGCCAAAAAAAAAGGCCCAACAAGAGAAGGGGTCTCAGCGGATGCCAACCTCCCAGGCCAGTGCTGCTCGAGCCGTATAATTGAGGCCACAAGGTTTTGAATTCCAGATGGCAGCTCAACGCAACGCCATGGAGATAATAAGCCGTGAAGGCGCTAGGTCCCCAATTGACTGGCCACCTCTCTCAGCTTCTTCCATTCTGCATCAAGGTCATCCCGGCTGAAGTGAAGCTTAGCGTTATCCTTTCTTGTCATGTCTGTCCGGATCTCTTCGAATTTCTCCTTCACAATACCGGCAAATGTACTCTTTGGTCCATGACTGAGGTCGACATTATTCTCCACTTCAATCATCAATCCCCATATAATCTTTCCGTAATTGAGATCCAAATCCTGGAGCCTCTCAACCGAAGGGTCCTTTTCGGCAGACAACTGAGAAATATGCAAGACAAGCATTGTCAAGGTCCACTTATGGACCAAGCGCACCGGATGAAAAGGTGGAGGGAATAGAATGGGATCAACGTCAAAGTATGTCCTCAGGGAATGGCCGAGGGCCAAGTCCCATTTCCCAAGGGAGATACAGCTGACGCTCATCCGCTGACGCATCGATGGCCAGGGCTGTCTATCAAATGACCATAAATGGGAACGCTTCCGCATAAACTGCATTGCGTACTCGAGCTTGTTAAATGCAGTCAGATGATCAGCAGATTGATTTGCATCCTCCAAGAGGGAGAAACCTTCAGCTTCAGCAGCCTCAGCTTCTGACCGGCTGATTTCTGTGTTGAGGAACACATCTTCCCTTTGAGTCGGGCCACTGGTACATTTGGGACAATTGCAGGTGAAGAAATAGCGTTTGGAGAGCTCTGACTGACGAATGGATATCGAATTGGTACAGTCAATATAAGATATTGTTATCTCTTCATCTTTGGGAATGTCTCGGAGAGACCGCATCGACACCTGCGGGCCGTCAAAAGTGACGACGGTGTTGTATTCACACGAGTGGTTCGACGAAGCTGCCAAGGGATCCAAACAAATTCCAACGGGATCATAAGTTGGCGTGACAAGGGTCAGAGAGTTGGTCAAAACCTGGATATCGTATATCAGCATCTTTGGTTGACATGATCTATGGGGAATATATCATACTCGTCCCAAGAGCGCCTGAACATGATCTTCACGGAGACTTGTACCAGAGTAGACATGTGCGCCTTTCGACATGAGTGCGATACTCTGCCATGACTTTCCAGCTCGCCGAAAGTCATCAACATGGTCCTGGAGCCTTAGAACGGACTGCCACTCGGTTTCTGACCATGCACCTTTTTCCCGAAGAAGGAGAAGCTGCAAAACAGCTCGGAGAGCGGTTGGGAAAATGTTAGGGAATACTTTTGCAAATAGCTTGCACTCATACTTGTGGCGGGTCTTCCAGGATTCTGTCTGGCATGCCTGTATCGAAATTGTCAGGGTTTCATTTACTTCTCTTATGATCATGAAACTAAATCTCAAGCAGATAGGGCGAGAAAACGGAAGAAGACAATAATCCAACGATCAAAGAGAATCATTGCAAACATATTCAACAAAAAAAAAAAAAATCCTCTTGATTCCAGAAACGCGCTCTCAGGATTGTGCTAGACGCAAAAGCCAAAACGCTCAAAATATTTATTTGCATGAACGGGCGACACATGAGCAAACATCATAAGCACTTACCTTGCCACAGTATGCCACTGTTCGACATCCAGTACATTGCTTGAGCTTTACGCCTTCTAGTCGGCTTCCTCTGGAGTTGATGGGAGACTTGGGTACCCATGCAAAGCAATTAGAGCAAGTATCCTTGAGCCTGCTCGTCTCGACAACTTCGATCAAGGGTCTCCGGATCGACAGGACCTCTTGGCCCGGGGAGATGGGCTCGGCAGCGAAAAGCCCAATCCCAGCATCGCCAGCCGATGCTGAATAAAAGACGCAATCATTTTGCTCATCCAAAGACATGATGAAGAGTGAAAATCACGAGACTTGACGCGAAAAAGATGGACTAAGACATCAAACACAGTAACTTGGTTAACTTACTCTTACAGCTGCATGACCTCATGTGGAAGATTAACCGAGTGCATGGTCCGTGCATGGTTCGCTTGGCATTGCCTGTTCCTGAACTGTCTCAAACGTCATGTCGTCCCCCTTGCTTGTTGGTCCACGCAGGTACCATTGAGCACAATATGGTATAGTTTTATACCTTACCTACCAGATCCTACATTATTGCTGTACCACATGACCTAGGTATATCCAAGATATTCCAGAAAGGCTATTGGTTCGCTGGAAATGAGGGTAATTTCCTGTCAGTCAAGGGGATCATGTCGGTAGGGCTTGGCATACGCTGTCTCGAACGGCCCTTTCTGGGTCTACGGAACCTGAAATATTGGACAGTGGCGCAGCATTGTGGCAAAAGGCGAAGAGAGGTTCTATTACCGAGTATAATGGTTTTCTGTCATGCTTTTTGCGTCGTTAGGTTGGTGAAAATTTCCATCAAATATGACGACAAGGTCCACCTGGGTCTGGCAAGGATCAAAGCGACGGATCATACTGTAGGTAGATCTAAACAAGCGACGGGGCCAGGCCATATCATATAGTTTGGACAAATGGCCCCAGTCGTGGCCATGGTAGTCGATTTAACCACGCGCATCCTCAATACTTGTAGTAAAGGGTTTTATTCATCAATTTCCATGAGGGCAACTATTGAAAGGGAAGGCCCTTTACTGTGGTCATTGCCGATGCGCCACGAAATTACGTTAAGGCAGATTAGTTCTTGGCCACAGCAGGAAAGGGCTTGACCGCCCCAGAACCCAGATTCTAAAACATGAGCAATTTCGTTTTTCCCCCATTAAAACAGCCACCAACTGCTTATAACATTATCCAATGGGCTCCCGTTCAATTATACTGCAACCTGATCAAGCTTGAAAGCAATAAGATGGGTTACTTAAAGGCAGTGAGAGAAAAGCATAACAATCCGTACAGGATAGAGGTGCGATGAAGCTCGGTAGGCACCCGAACGCTACCAAGATTTAGCTTTTGGCCGTCGCGACTAGCCAGCTGGCACTAGACTTGCTTTGGCTCCAAACGTCCCCTGTCCATCGTGCGTGCCCTATCAACCTGATGATTCCATTGCGCGCGCAAAGACCATTTGTTCATCGTCATTATCATTATCAACATCATCTTGATGAAAATCTTGTGCTGTATTCTACACTCCCTCGTAGAAATCATGGGTTTGTCCAAGGCTGGGGAAGGAATGACGGAGGTGCGGCTCCTGCCAAAGCGTCCGCTCTTTCCCATGGTTCCAATGGCGGCTTCCTAAACCGCTGCCATCTCATTGTTTTGTTGCTTGTGTGAGGTGTGCACCTGCCGACTCATATGTTTTGAGATTTCGCTAGCGTGTTGATTCTCGTCGCCTCCGAATGCCTACATAACTCCCCTTCCCATCCCCTTCATTTCCCATTCTTCTCTTTTTCTTCATCTTCTTCCATCATCGCATTTTTGTGTTACCAGTCCTTGCAGCGTTACAGCCCCCTCAACTTAATACTGTATTCTACTCGGCATCCTTTTTGAACTACAGTGTAAGATCTGGTCCTCCACTTCCCGCCACCCCCATTTTCTCCCTTGGCTGCCATCTTTAATATCTCGCATTCCTCTCTCCACGTTTTCTCCACTCGTCTGACAGTCTTGACCTAGAGTTATCAACTTCGGCACACGTTCTAGCATACATTCTCAAGCATCCTTCTTCTGAAAATGCATTACCTCAAGTCTCTCCTCGCGGTCTCTACCGTCCTCGTCGGCGTGGCTCTCGCTCAGAGTAACCTCAAGTTTACCTTCAACCCGTCTTTGGTTGTGGCCGGTACCCCCACTACCCTCGCGTGGGATGGCGGCGATCTGAGCCAGGTAAGCAATATCTTAGGCATCAAGGTCGACGACCACAACCGCTGATTGATGCAAATAGCCCGTGACTATCATCTTGAGGAAGGGCGATCCTTCTAATCTTGACACCGTTGAGACTATTACTGGTAAGCTTCAGACACGCTTCTGTGGACTCTCGCTGGCGCGACTGGGAAGAACCAAACTTGCTAACGCGACATTGTAGATGGTGCGTCTGGTGGCGTTTTCGTTTGGACCCCATCGACCACCTTGATCAACGGTGATGACTATGCCTTGGAGATCAAGCAGGGCTCAGAGGACAATTACTCGGGCGAGTTCAGTCTTGCTGGTGGTGCGCCTAAGGCTGCGGCGGCCTCTACCACCACAACTGCTTCCTCTGACCCTACCACTGCAAAGCCCGGCTCGACGTCTGCTGGTCTCAGCTCCGTTGCCGCTTCGCTGAGCTCCGAGGTCGAATCTGCCACCTCGTTGGTTGCATCCGTCACGTCGGCCGCTTCTCTGAGCACCACCGCTCCTGCCGCGTCAACCTCGTCCGTCTACTCCATTGTTCATTCGATTCTTGCCTCGTATGGCTCTGCGGTTCAGAATGCCACCTCTGGCATTGCGAACCCGAGCGGCACCGGCGTGTCCTCTATTCCGAGAAACACGACCCTCTCGAGCGCCACTCTCACCACGAGCAAGACCTCGACTGCATCCACCACCACAACCGAGACCAGCTCCTCGTCTGGTGCTGCTAGCTCGGGTACTGGCTCAAGCGGTACTCAGACGTCGAGCTCCTCGAAGCCGAACCAGACCAATGGTGCGACCGTTGTTGGCTACGCCAGCCCCTTGGCTCTGGTGGCTTGTGCTGTCGCCGCTCTGACTTACCTCAACTAGAATGGTCTTTGGTGTGTTGACTGAAGTTGGATCCCCAGTTTGCAATTCTCTTCTTTGCTGCAGCTGACAATGCTCATGGACCCCAAACCACGTGCATACAGCTCAGCCCTATTAGTTTCTTTCTCTGTATGCTTTTTTTTAATTCCCTAGAGACTGACGGTTGAATACGAGCCACGATTGCGCGTTTACTTTAGTGGGCGCACCCGAGAATACGAAAATTCCTTGACGAAGAATTATCAATTCATTGCAGCGATTTTTCAGATTAGCCATGCTTTATGACTAGTGGATGAAGGGGCCCTTCCAGCAGCAGCAGCTGCTGCTGTGCATTTTATAGCCTAATGGATATCGCATAGGATGCAGGCGCCGCGTGTACGCCTGAGAGCAGTACCCGGACAAGTCTAATGAAAAGTTTTAATTTTATCAGTAGAGTTGATGATCTCTTGAGTGATGCAAGTTTGAGTTTGAAATGAAAGCAAGCCACGTTCAAATGATGACCCGGTAAAAAAAATTGATTCGTGAACAGTAACTCCGTAGTATAATCATAGTTATCCTCTATGTCCTTTTGAAATGATGCAAAAATATCCTTGTTCTTTTTGTCGTATTTACCACCATAACGTCGGCCCCAAACCACCTTGGGACATTGATGCCTAGACAACAATCAATCTCCGGTCTAACATCCGATAATAATCTTACTTTCATTAAATCCCCGACCCATACAAAATAAGGATCGGGGAACAAGAAAATTCATTAAAAACCAGGAAGTAAAGATGATTTCATCGACATACCTCAATCACATACGGGCTTTTCCTTGACCCGTGACCATTCTCACCCCCGTTAGCCTGAGCTTCTAATGATCCCGGCCCCACGGGAGATTGATCGTTCCAGAACTCGGCCTCCACTCGGAATCGCACGGTCTCATTCTTGTCGAAGAAGAGCTCGGCGCCGTCTTCGGTGCGCCAGATGAATACCGCTTCCCGGTGGTCACTGTTGTTTGGCCAAAGTAAGGCGTGGTTAGCTATATGCAGCCGTATGGAGGAAGATGCACAACCAGGAGGCTTGTCGGTAAAGAAGGTAATCGCTTCAAGTGGAGGGGTTTCTTGAAGAATATAGGGGAAACTTAGGACAGGACATACAATACTGATCCGTCGAATAAGAGATGTGGCGGGACGAAAATGTCGTCGAAGAAATCTAGTCGTACTGCGTCTGGTTAGCAGGAGGGTCTTATGGACGCATGACTTCTGAATGGAGAAAAGGGCTCAGGAGCTGCCAGTTGCCGTTGGCCATGAAGACCTCAGTACAAATAAGACAGCTGGAAACGACCGGGAAGAGCCAAACATGGGTGACCTACTCCTAATGCCAGCCGGTGATGAGCTGCTAATCTTCCCGTTTAGGATTTCGCCTTTGAATGGCCGGAATACAATCATGCGGAATTCGACTGGATGAGTTAGCTTTCTGGACAAGGCAAAAGCTCGAAGCAGCATGATAGACGAATAAACAAATGTGTACACAATAGGGATATACATTGGAAGACAAAAGACGAGAACATCAAGGAAAACTTGAAAAACATAAGAGTTTAAGAATTCTGAAGCCTGCTAGACTAACCATTGACGTTGACGATGCCGGTCATGTGCCCGATATTTCCTTCAGACGCTGACAGAATGTCGTACAAAGATATACATAGACCAACTTTTTGGATGACCTATATGTGTCTGCGTAAGAATCATTTCGAACATGCAGATAGCTAAACGGTTGGAAACTTGACTTACCTTGTTGGCATATTTGGCATTGATATTGTCTTCTATTGCCTGGATGCTGGGCTTGGAGAAGTCTGCCGGCGAAATCTTCACCAAGTCAGATATTGTAGTCTATAGCACATTAGCAGTCTGTAATCAACAAGAAGTCAAACAATTCCACTGGACATACAAGAATAAACATTTTGTGAGATGGCGGGAGAGTCGGAGGTTAGGGCAAGCTCAGGCGGAGTTCATCGAGTCAGCGTAACAGAATCTTCTCGTCATGAATCGTCGCTTTTCATCTCATAGAGACATTGGGCAAATGAAAAGTCCCGAATAAGGCCGCAAATTTTTGGATTTCTCTCTTTTAGATATAGTTTCAGTCTCAATCATGTATTGGCCTTGGGAGCACCCCGGTAGAAAAAGATGATCCGGGGTCGGAGAAATGTTCAGCCGAAGATGCACCCCAGAATCAGATTCGCTCTAAGATTTCCAAGTCGCAAACATTGCTAAAGTACACAGCGTTATTGCCTTCACTTTATATGAATTCCTGGCGAAGCACTTGAACCGCTACGCAGATCAGCTCAAATATATTGTCGTCTTCCTCTAGCCATGCTAAGGACATGAGCTCCAACAATTTTACTTTTCCTCCTCCTCCGCCCCCACCTCCGAAAGCTGCCGGCCCAGACCAAAACAATAACACCCAGCGGCGAAATAATTTTGGGAACCGTGGTGGACAAGGCGCAAGAGGCAATCGAGGTCGGGGTAGAGGCGATGGGCATGGGTTCTCAAGAGGCACAAGCTATGGAGGTCGTGGTGGTGCGTTCACCGCACAGAGATCTTCTGGATATGCAGCTCCGTCTACATTGAACGCACAACCTCCGACATATCCACATACACGCTATCCGCATACTGGTTTTCCGCCTGCTACATCCCCACAAGCGACTCCAACCGGTCCATATCCTCCGACAAATTTTCCTCAGCAGTATGCGTCGCAGACCGTCAGTGCGCAAAATGGGGTCCCCGGATACAGCAACGTGCCTCTACCCTACGGTGCAAGCTCTCAGCCATTACACAACAATACAAATATATACACACCGCCATCATGGCCAGCAGCTACGCAGTCTGTCCCGGCTTATACGCCTATGCATATGGGCTACGACCAAAACTACCCGGCCAACGCTCCGTACAATGCTTTTCGAACCCCCGGCAACGACCACGCTCCCAGAGGTGGGAAACGTTCTCATGGAAGCGCAGTGCCAAAGCCAAAAGCACCACCAGCTGTGCCCAGTTTTGGCGCCCCTCTGCCGCTTAAACCGCCGGCGCCGGAAGCTTCAGATAACAAGCAGAGCCACAAGAGGCGGAAATTTAATTTACTTGGCTTGACTCCGCGAGGAGAAGAGCACGAGGAGAGCGAAGAAGACGTTGATGAAGAGGCTGCATTTTCCGGGGCTGCTGTGCCAGCCGAGAAGTAATACACCCTTTCCCTTCCAGCTATGAATGATGTAAAGGAACTAACCACAGCTTATTACGCAGACTCCAATTCACCTACCGCGGCCAAACTTCTACTCTCAACAATCCCACCGACCTAGCAGCATGGATCGAGGAACGACGAAAACGATACCCCACCCAGAAGCGCGTCGAGGAGAAGAAATCCCAGCAGCAGCGAATTCTCGAAGAAGCCAAACAAAAGCGCAAAGAAGCACTACAAGCGCGCAACAAGCAGCGTAAAGAAAAGGAGATACCACCAGAGCAAGCCGCTGCAAAGGCGCGAGTCAAGGCTGAAAAACGACGAAGAAAGAAGCTCAGAAAAGACGAACAGGACTCGGAGGCGAATCCTCTTCTCGATAATCTGGAAGCCAAACTCATTGGCAACCCTGCAGATCCGTCTGCCGGCTGGACCATACCCGACAGTGCTGCTACCATCCCCACCTCTGGCACTACCGACGGAAATACACCCCTTCAACCACCTGCCCCAGAACCGATCCCGATACCCGAATCTCCCCATATCTCCGAGCCACGGCTAGAAAGTCAATCTAAGCCCGCCGAAACCAGTCACAATGTCGACAATGACGACGGCAACGTCTCCGACGCATCTTCAGATATCAGCGACCTCTCCATCTCCTCCTCTTCCACGGAACCTTCGCCAGACGAAGACGAGACTTCCTCCAGCGGATCTTCATCAGACGAGGATGAAGATGCTGCTTCCGACTCTGATGCCTCCGCACCAGAGGAAACATCTACCCGTCGCACTGGTGGTCCCGAACGCGTACCCCCGCCCAAACGCGAAAAGCGCGAACAAGTATGCAAGTATTTCTCCCGCTCAGGCGGATGTAAACGCGGGAACAAATGCGCGTTTAAGCATGAACATGCCCCCGGCGCCGCCCAGGTAGCTGCGGATAAAGCCGCGCGGAGACAAGCGCAATTGCAGGAAAAGTCGGGCGGCAGGAAGACGCTGCATCAACGGGTACGTTTCGGAACCTCTCCCCCTCTTTTTCCCTTGGTTTTTCCCCCCCTCCTCCCCCTTTCCTTTTCCCTTTCCCTTTCTTGGCCTCTCTTTGAGATCTCTTCTACCCTGTTTCTTACGCCCCCTTCGCTTGATGTTCTTTTGTTCTGCTCTTTTGTCCCTCTTTTCATTTTCTCGTCATTTCCCTCTTCCTCTTCCTTGAATTCTCTGCAATGTCAAGGTTCTATACTGACTTTCCATCTTCCCCTTAATCTACAGCTCCTCGACCGCCAACAAGAAGAAGAAGATATGCACGTCGTCCAAGCAATCAAATTTCTCGGCGAGCGCGGCTTCCTTACCATTCCTGTACCTTTGCCCGGTCCTAGTCCTAATCCTGGTCCTGGTCCTGGTCCTGATCCCGGTCCTGGTCCCGGCCCTTCTGTTGCTCCAGGTCACAATCCATGATTCCTAACCCATCCAATGTCACTTCCTCCCCGGAAAACGCATCATGCCCTATATCTTTTTTTCTCACACTTTTTTTCTTAACAACCCCGAGATACCGCACAGCATGGGTGTCAACGCACACCGTGGGCGTCACGAGGCGGAAGCTGGATAGGCATCTGCCTATGCCCCTTTTGTGCTGCGGTTTCCATGACAGCTTTCTTGTCGGAGCCTACCAGTTTGGCGTTTGTAAGGGGGAAGTCTTTTCGCGGTAGCATCCTTTTGGCAAGGGGCAAGGGAGATCAGATATTTCACGTTTTAGTGTTTCAGAACTTCCATACAGCATAGTGCATTACTAAAGAGTACTTAAAAGCCGCAGGACTAAAAGGTCGCAGGACATTGACGAAGATGGGAAAAGGTTATATACCGTTTTATCCTACACTCTACAGTCTACTGTCTTGCTCATTGCTCCGCTTCTATCATGTCAAATATCAGGTTACCCTTAGGGCTGTACTTTCGTCATAGGGAAGCGCTATACTATATTGTATCATAGCATATTGTAAATTATAATATCTTCAATGCCCGTGACATATCAGGCCCATGTACACGTGTATTTCCATGTCTACAAGACGGTACAGGGTATTGGCTGTATTGCAAGGCGCATATTCCAGAGCTTTTTAGCAGTACTGTACAACCCATCACAATGCAATGCAGTCATCTTTTTGGGTAGAGAAAAGTTACTGATATCCATTACAATGCATTACGCTGCGTAATAAAAAGACAAAAAAGAATAATAAAGTGTATAAACAAGGAGAAGGAACCCGGGAAGGCCTTCGTTCTCCCAAAAAAAAAGAACATAGACTTGGATAGGAACCAAGCATGTCGTGGTTTTTCCACCTAAAAGAACAAAAAAAAGAAGACGCTTGAGTCGTACCCGTACAGTATAATACCGCGCAAAGAAAATGAAAACACCGGAATGGCTTCAGCAGGTTTTCGAAATTTCTTCACGGACTCCCCATTTCCCGAATCCCGACCAAGAATTTGACACGTCTTTCAATGCTGATAATGCCCAATACCCGGCTTTCCTCCTCTCAAGGACTGCTCAATTACAAAGCAACGGCAGCGAGCAGGACAGCAGCCACGGGGGCGGCAATAGAAGCCTGGCGAGCAATAGCACCGTTGGTAGGAGCGGCAGTGTGAGAAGAAGTCTGAGCAGCGGTGGCGCTGGACTTGGTGGCGCTGCTCAAGGTAGAGCTAGCGTGGGAGGACTTGGACGAAGAAGCAGACGAAGTGCTTGATGAGCTAGCAGACGACGAGGAGGCCGAAGAAGAGGCAGACGAAGAAGAAGAAGCGGCGGACGCCGATGAAGAGCTAGCGGAAGCCGAAGTGGACGAAGCAGACGCGCTCGAGGAAGAAGAAGAAGAAGCGATGACAGTGGAATCAATGACAAATTGAGGAGAGTAGTTGGTCTTGCTCGAGTCCTGGTCGTCGACGATCTCGAGAGCGTAGTTGGCGCCACGGACAGTATCCGCGGGGACGGCCCAGGTGAACTTGCCATTATTGGGAATGCTCTCTATAGTAAGAAAGGAGGAGCGTTAGTCTTGTGTTTATCCGCCTTTGCTATAAAACAACGAGCCACGGCGAACGCCGTCTGGTCGTAGGATAGAGGGAACAAGAGAGTGGTTGAAAAACATACTAGCAATAGCAGTGCCAGGGCTCAGGTTAGAATTGGCGCCTTCACGGAGGAGGATAGTAACAGTGCCAGAAGTAGTGGGGTCCCAGTCAATCTCAGTAGAAGAGCCAGCTTTGAAGCCCCAGCCACCGGTAGGGTACTTGAACGGGTTGTCATTGCTCTGCGCAGCAACAGCGGCCGCGAGGGCAGAAAGGATGACAGCGACGGAGAAACGCATTTTGGTAGGTTGTTGGATTAAATTGATTTTTTGTCACAAAGTGTTCAGAGTTTCTTTAGATAAAGAGAAGAGACGCGTTCAAATGGAAGAATGGTCCTTTTTCTAGAAGCGACAGACACGAAAAGAGTTTGTGATGACGTTGAACGAAAGACTGCCGAAGGCGTGTATACAGAAGAGGAAAGAAGATCTGAACGCCTTTCAGCGAAGAATGCAGATGACGACAGAGGAGACGAAAGAAGAATTGAGAGAAAGAGGAAGGAACGAGAGAGTAGGGGGGAAGAGGTGGAGGACACGAGGGTTAAAGAAGGGGAGTCCCAACTCTCGTGAGTCGTTCATTCCCTCGGCATCTCCACTCAAACTTACCCCTGGGGCCCAAGAGATTTGGACCCTTTCTCGGCCCAAAATACTCTAACGCGGTATGAGGCAAAAGCGCAGAGAGAGTGCCATTACGGTTAGTTTCCATCTTAGGGGGGCCTATATTTGGTGTGAAAACCTGGAGCTGACTGGAAATGGCTTCTAGCCGTTGGTTCGTTTGTTTGTTACGGACCAGTGATGTCTTTCAACTTTCGGGGGGGTGTCAGATCCTGGCGGCTGTTCCCAGGAATATGCCCGCGCGGGCTGCGTTAGATCGAGTTCATCCTTTCTTCAACTTTTTTTTGCCACCCTTTTACTTGCTCTTTCCACCTTCTAGCCGTGACCGCAGTAGCTGAGTGGTGAAAGTGGCGCTTTGGGGAAGCTGGCGATGTGGGCGGGACGTTCGGCATGGGCGTGAGTGGAGCTTTCCCATTCTCAATTGCTTTCTATACGAGAAGAGCCCTCCAGTTTGTGGCGCGAATTATTTGCTGCTCGGTCTCAAAGAACTAGTGAGCCTTCTGGGTCGGAAACCCTTCTCCCCGACTCCCGCTTGGGTTAAATGTCAATCTGAATCCTTCCTTAGCCTCCCTCCGGACTTGCCTGGACTGTGCTAATTGAGGAGAGAACCAGGGAACGTCGAATAAGAAGCGCCGAGTGCTTTCAGGGGCACCGTCTTAGCTGATTTGTGAGTTCCACACGGTCATTTCGCTCAATGACACAGTTAAGGTTACCGTGGGTGGGGGCAGGTCAGCCTTCAATGTGGTCCGAGAGCAAACGAGATGGATTCGAGCACGCCCTATTTCGCTTCATCAAATGGCGAAAGAGAAAGTGACCGAGACCCAAATCGAGATGTGCTATGATCACACCACGTTGCTTGACTGCGCGAAGAAATCATTACAACAACATTCAAGGGATCTACGAATATTCTAATGCTGGGGACACTGGGGCTCAATCGTCATGGCAATCTGAAGATTCGAGACATGCTTTTGTTTTGCAGTCGCTGAAGAATTGAAGTATCCACGAACAAGCGCAGCTGCAGCAAGGCACAAGACATTTGTACTGCATTAATATTAAGCTGATGTGCACTGCTTTCCACAATGGGGATGAGCCCCGGGGACGGATGGCCCGAGCAGGAATCAACCCTGCTGGTGAGGTCAAACTTGCGCAAAGCGAGTTGGATTCACTTGTCGTGTTAGAAGCGACCAAGCATCGGCGCTGTCTGATTTAATCCTAATTGTCTCGTAGCCTTTTTGCGACTGGAATTGTAACATGAAACAGCATATTCCTATATAGAGGGACCATCCGTTTCAGTATCCCTTACAGTTGACATCTGCCTGAACAGTCTAGTCACGTGATGATACATCTTCCTGCCCTTGCAATATCGAGTTAGCAAAAGAATTGGTATATATCGATATAATAGTGTGTTAATCGGTTGGAGGAATATTTGATGAAGCTCTCGAGCAAAGTATAAAAGAATCATTATTCTCAAACAGGTGAAAAAATTGCAAAACTCTGTCAGGTTTCGGATAATTGGCTGACATTTGACGTTTCGCCCCTCTGTGCGGCTACTCGCGGACATTTGGTCCATTTGTCAGCCAACAAGGTGAAAAATCTCGGAAATATCAAGTAATGTAAATGGAACATTCCCGCAAAAACATGGCTAGCTGATGACCAATGTCAACCGTCTGATCGTAGCATGATTATTTGGTACAAAAGGATGAAAGAGAAAGAAGGAGAAAAAATTTCAATAGATTCCTGGCATGATCTTTAAACTCTTTTCCTACACAAACGTCAATTAGGCCAGAAAAGCCATCGATTGCGTGCTCCCGTCATTCCATCCAAAGCTTCCCCAGGGATCGTCCCGCTGAAGCGAATCCGTACATTAGCCAGCAAATCCTCCACAAAATCAGAACGTTACGGTCCCGTGCTTTGCAGGGTCGATATTTATACACTTCAATTAATCAACGTAAATTGTCGCGACGAGCGTCCATTTGTCCAACATGACCCAGCACGAGCATCCTGTTCAGACCCCTCCCCGGGCCCCTTCGCCCGTTCATCGATTCGGTACCCTTGCCGTTCATGCTGGTGCCCCGCATGACCCCCACACTGGAGCTGTGATTGAAGCTGTATGTTTTACTTCTTTACCCTTGAAGATCTAATATCTGTGGGTGTGGCCAGTCTCTCTAATCATATCCCAGATCTCTCTCTCAACGACCTTCGCACAGACGGCTGTTGGACAGCCGGTGGGCGCTTATGAGTATACTAGAAGCTCCAATCCAAACAGGTGAGCGTTATTGAAGGATCATACCCTTCTTGTGTCACGGTGTTACTGACGGGATCTGCGTATCAGAGACAACTTTGAGAACGCTGTTGCTGCGCTTGAGCACGCCCGCTATGCGCTTGCTTTCTCTTCGGGCTCCGCCACCACCGCCATCGTCCTGCAGTCCCTGGCTGCCGGCTCCCACGTCGTTTCCGTCTCCGATGTTTACGGCGGTACCCACCGATACTTCACCAAGGTTGCTGCCGCCCACGGCGTCCATGTGACGTTTACGCCCAGCATCGAGCTCGACATTGAAGAGCTCATCCGCCCAGAGACAAAGCTGATCTGGATTGAGAGCCCGAGCAACCCGACTCTGAGCTTGGTGGACATTCGAGCTATTGCGACTGCGGCCCACAAGCATGGCATTCTCGTTGTTGTTGACAACACTTTCCTGAGCCCCTACGTCCAGAACCCTCTGGACCATGGTGCCGATATCGTTGTGCACTCAGTGACCAAGTACATCAATGGCCACTCTGTAAGTTCCCTTTATCACTTCAGTACATCATGTATCGACAGTGTGACTAACCAGTTTCAGGACGTCCTTATGGGTGTTGCTGCTTTCAATTCCGATGCGCTCAAGGAGCGCTTGACCTTCCTCCAGAACGCGATTGGAGCCGTTCCTTCAGCCTTTGACTCTTGGCTTGCCCACCGTGGTCTCAAGACTCTCCATCTCCGTGCCCGCGAGGCCACCACCAATGCCACTTCCGTCGCTCAGGCACTTGAGGCTTCGCCCAACGTCATTGCCGTCAACTATCCCGGTCTAAACTCCCACCGGCAACGCGCCATCGCCATCAAGCAGCACCGCAAGGGTATGGGCGGCGGTATGCTGAGCTTCCGTATCAAGGGTGGAAAAGAGGCCGCCGAGCGATTCTGCCAACACACCAAGATCTTCACCTTGGCCGAGAGTTTGGGTGGTGTCGAGAGTTTGTGCGAAGTCCCTAGCAGCATGACTCACGCTGGTATTCCCAAGGAACAGCGTGAGGCTGCTGGTGTCTTTGACGACCTTGTCCGTCTCAGCTGCGGTATCGAAGATGCCGAAGACCTCACGGCTGATGCTCTCCAAGCGCTGGAGAAGGCTGTCAGCGGCGCCAAGGTCAACGGCGTCAACGGTCACGCTTAAACGATGAAGATTTACAAGTTGGAAATAATTATACCATATTTTACGGCGTTATCTAGAGATTAGAGGGGCTTTTTCTTATACGGTTACACTGGAAGAGAATCGTCTATAGTTATACAGTAGTTTGCATCAGAAAGAACTAGTAATGCATTATAACTGGTTTTGATCAAGTTCAATCCTTTCGAATCAAATCCAAATCCCAACCTCAATTCAACACCGAGACTTCATCATAATATTGTTTCTGTGAGATTGAATGTGGTTGCGCGATTGTTGCGTCGTTCAGCCTGTTTCATTATAGCTCCGAGTTGCGCTACTCGCTCGCTTCCTCACCATCGCATCTCAATCGCGTTTTTCGGCCAATCAGTGCGCCCGTCAAAAGAATTCTAGGCCTCAAAAGTCTGAACACGCCAGCAACTTTCCAAAAGATTTTGACAATGAGCTGCGCTTGTGTTCAATTAAATCTCGAAGATCACTATGGCTTTTAGTTTCTCATTCGCCGGAGATGATATTGAGCAGGAGCTCGACAACGAAATCGAGCAGGTTGTTAGCCCTGAAATTGCCCAGGTGTTTCCGACAGAGAACGCAAATGGAAATAGGCAAGAAAATGCACTTGGGAATGCAGCAATGGCCGTTCCTTTAGAGCCAAATTTGCTGAATCTTGAAGAGCTGGTAAGTACTAACGCCACTGCAAAAGCGTTTCTTGTGATCGCCTTACAGTCTTAAATTCTATTTGATGTTGAATCCAATTTCCCTTCTACTTGGAGCATGGATTGCGGCTTTAAACAATTATTCATTGTTGTACTTGTTTTTGCTTTAATTTCTTATTTCTCTTTCCACAGTTCGTGGAAGTGGTGAGGGTGGCTTGTCTCGGCGCGTTCAGCCCTTTTATTCCAATCCAAATATGAACGCCTGTATCGTGCATGCTGGATTGAGCAACTCTATCTAATACCCTTCTGTTTTCTGTGATACATTCGAGTCATGAACAATCTTTTTTCTCATTCTGCCTGCCTATTTTTTTCTTCTTATTTCAGTGCATACAGCGTTACCCCAAAGCCTAATGATCTTTTACTTCTCTTGTTTCCCTGACTAACGGCTATCAAAAGTACCAATCATTGCCTGATAGAATATTATACAGCGTATTAGAGCTTCGGACAGCTGCCGGTCGCACCATTAAACTTCCTCGAAGGGAGCTTTTTGATGTCCGTGTCCAACTTATTGCTGAGGATTCCCACGGCCAAGGGGCCGATTTGACCGGACTTGGTAATGATGATATCAAAAAGAACGTGTACGAAGGCGGCTATAAAAGTTGGGAGTGCTCCGAAGACCTAGCAAAAATTCTTCGAGACGAGTACGAAGGAGAGGAAGGTGGGGTCGGAACTGAGGAACTGCATTGCATTGAGGTATGTTAACCCTACCATACAACCCAACCCGTGATTGCTTCGACAGTGCAATCATTTTGATTTGAACTTTCCACTCTGTTTTTATCAAATACTAAGTCTACTTTAGTTGGGCTGCGGCACTGCTTTACCTTCGCTTGCACTTTTCCAGATGGCATTAAGCAAAAGCCGTGCCAACACGCGTTTTACACTTGCAGATTACAATGCGGAAGTGCTACGATTAGTGACAATTCCGAACCTGCTTTTGTCATGGGCAGTTGTCACAGAACGTCTTGATGCGTCTAAGCCAGAGGACGAGCTTGACATATCGCCTGAAATGATCACAGCTTTTTTCGATGATCTCAAGGAAAAGGACATATCAATACGGACTATCTCTGGCAGCTGGGGCAACGAGTTCCTCAATCTAGTATCACCGGAAGGCAATCTTGGTCGAGTTTTGGTTCTGGCAAGCGAGACTATCTATTCTCCCGAGAGCCTTGTCCCTTTCACTAAAGTTCTTCTTGACATTCTCTCACAATCGCAACGGCCGAGAGCTTATGTTGCGGCAAAGAGAATGTACTTCGGTGTTGGCGGTGGTGTGGAGGAGTTCAAGAACGTGTTGGCCAAGATGGGAGGCTCCGCGCAAGAGGTGGAGCTGGATGTGGCTGGGCGGGGTGTCGCAAGAGCAGTCCTAGATGTCTCTAAGTCTTGATTTTTCTGGATATTTCTTGGGATATCGACCAGATAAAGCTCTTTGTTGGGTCATTCTGCCACTGGTGGGCATCATTGAGCTTTTCGCTCGGAAAAATCCGTGATTCAACCCCTCAAGGCCTTAAGAGTAAGGCTCTACCCTGACAGCTTGGTAAACGCCACTGTGAATCGACATGTCAAGGTTATTCAATGATGGTCAGCGCAACAAGAGCCATGTATGGGGCACGAATTGAACGAAAACCAGGCTTTAGGGTTCCTGGTACCAGACCTCGCAAGGCCACGGCTCCAAGAGTCTTTTTGAAGGTGTTGTACAGCAACTAGGTATCAATATACTGGCTTGTTATTTGTCTTCCAATACACTACACAATGTATCTTGTGGATTCCAATGACGCTGGCTGCACAAATCTGCACACGACTCTATCCACCCTGCATGGTCATACACTGACTACACTGTGAAGTTTATACATACGTTTTACTCTATTACTTTCTAAATTCAATTGCAATAGTGACTCATAACCTAACCGAAACAGAAGATGTTCCTACTTCAATGGCGTGGTTTTGTGACGCTTTTGTGTGAATCTTGATTTTGCCACCACCAAACAAACTGGGCTCGTCACTCTTCCTATTGGTACGCGTTATTCTCTGAATTGGTCTCCTCAGTGACGGAATTCAGCGTTAATGTCAAGTTCTTGGCAGAGCAGACAGCAGCGTTACCCTCCGCGAACCTGTCTATAAGTATCCGCCCATTTCCGCTTCAGTTCTTTCCCTTCTCCCTTCTCCATTTTAACTCGTTACAATTTTAACATTCTCTGAACAATCGTTTACAAACAACCATTCCCTACCTTGCAATCTAATCTTTGTCTTTTTCGAACAAAATTTTTAATACATTCAAACATCAAACAAAATTTCCACCCAATTCAATATCCTCGTACCTTGGTTCTGATACCTTCCCAGCCAAGGCCGACATACATAGATACCGTCGAAGGTTTGTCCATCTTGTGGATGGACTTTCTCAAACCTTAATACTTTGTTACCAACGGTCTACCAATTATGACAATGGCTATCAATCAAGAGCAAGCTGCAAGAGTAGCTGGAGCTGGGCTGCGACATGTCCCTGGCTTCCTAAAAAGTTTGCAATTTTGCAGTGTCTCTCAGACTTCAGTCTCAGAGGATGAAAAATATTCGCTCAGCTATATAAGCTGTATAATCTTTCGATTCTTTCCTCTTTGCATGTCGGCAAGAATAAAATTCAAGGTCACCGGGTGAAAGGAAATACACATTTAGAACACGTTTTCAAACATTGTATTTATTGGAGAATAAGTCGTTCTACGATCAGTTAAAAGCAACTCCTACCGGAACGCTTGTCGCTGGATGATCTCTGGAATATCTCATCAAGGCCGACTTTCTGCTGATACTCCTGCAGCATTATCTCTGCAACTGGTCTATTTATCCCAATGCATTTCAGGCGCCTGATCTCTGGCTCTCCCAATGCCGCGGGCGGCAGAATGGAAGTGGTACCGCGGCAGCGCGCCTTGGGTTTTGAATATGAAGTATCAACATTCCGAACCATTATAGGACGATGGTTCTATCCCAAGTGGTTGCAACTTGCGCTTTATATTATCATTGAACATGCCACATTGAACATGCCATTTGAACATCAATGGCGTAGAATTGGAACTCAGCTCCCGTACGGTCGGACTTAACCTGGTCCATCTCAAAGAAAGCTGTATGCGACGTTGCTAAATATATGAAACCCTCTATCGGAAAATCAGAACTTTCACACCATGAGTCGAAGTTGAGGAAGAAAACGACGGCACAGAACAATAAAAAAATTCAAAAAACGGCAAATTTGATTGACCTTTACCCCTCATAACGGAATCTCTTATGCACGATAAATCATATTTTATCGCCTTTAGGTTTCTGGGACAGAATTTTGGGACAGAATTTTCATGTCTAGACTGGACTGCTCCAAGCTCATCGGTTTGAGCATGTTCTCGCGGCAACCGTTTCTCAATATCGAAGGTTTTACTACAAATCTCAACGGGCCACTCACAAGTCCATCCGAACTCCAAAAAGCCAACAAGAGGCCCAACGTTTTCCGGTTCCTGAAATATGCAATAACGTACCAGTATAGCCAACATCTCAGTTTTCCAACGGCGGTCTTTTCGAAACTGGTAAACCCCGACGCCTTACTTGGTCTCATATCTGTCATTTACGTCGAATTTCTTTCGAGAATTAAAGATCAGGGCACTCGGAGATCTACGCACTTGTCTTATGCTGTCAATACTTCATTCCGCCTCCCAGAACAACCTCGGTCTACGGGATACATAGCAATGCTGAAGAAAGCGAAGGAGGGCGTGGACGCTACTATTTCATTGGAGGTTTTACAAGTTTGCAATATAGCGGAGTAGTCTACCTCGATCGAATTGCTTTCTTCCCAAATGTTGGAGCCATCCCACGCCCCAGAATCCAGATCATCCTCTGTTGGAGAATCCGAGCAGCATTTGCTGGTTTGCCTTTTTGAAATATTTGGAAGAACCGCTGCTGGCGTAGCCCTTTGCCACTGGAGGCGCGCTGGCTTGAGTTTCTCAGGATCCTGGACATGCCTACACAATATTCTATGTTCATGAGCTGGATGAAATCATGTTGAACCAATTGGGTTCGTTGGCGGCGTTCAGACCGCTTTAGCCTTGGGCTGCATCCTGAACACGAGCCATGGCAATGCGCGATTGGTTTCTGGGATTCAAGCAGCTCGGGCTCTGCAATGGCGCTGAATTACCGTCAGAGTCACGGAGCTCGAAAGACACCCGCTTACGTTGCAGTACCATTGGCCTCGTTTTGGCAGTTTGTTTAAAGTGTAGCGGTGCATCAACGCCCACTTTAAGGCAACTAAAGCATACCCTACCCGTCGAAGTGCTAGAACATTCTTCACTACCCGGAAGCTGCTGCTGCTAGGCTTCTGCCTGCTGCTTGCTGCGTGCGCTACGCTACTCTGAGTCTCTGAGTCAACCGGTGAAGTAAAGTAGATGCCTGAATTCTGGACAATGCATTTGCGGCCCTGGTGGAGGGATAGTACAGGTTCAGCGATTCGAGCCCTGCTCCTTTGGGGACTAGAGACTTTGACTGTGTTTCTTGCTCAGAGAAGACGCAAATACGCCAGCAGCAATATATATCAGAATCATTTCAACAACCGGAGATATCCACGATATTTGCACTACCCACAGCGGGAAATCAAGGCATAACCTCAGGCCCTTCATTGTCTAATCAACCGTCAGAGCCTCAGACTCATTGCTCTGCCAAACAATTGGCTCCAGCGCCCCACTTTCAACTCAATTTACGGTTGTAAAGTATTTCTAGTATACGAGAGAGAATGGTTTATCATTAGATTAACACTCAACTGTTATTCGATGGATCGACCATGTTTTTTTAACATTTACGCATGAAGCATAGAGCCTAATGCTGCGGTATGCCCCGCAAGCAACTTCTTCGCTTGCGCCAAGGCCAAGATATTCAGCAAGACTTCTCCGCCGTCATTTCAGCAAATCTAACGCCCGCAAATGTGTTTGGAAAGTGTGGGATCTGTCAATCAAGTCAGACGAGCTGTTAGTGTACAACAAGGACAGGAGAAGAAACGGAACAGAATATCATGGTTGATATCTCTCCATGGACATTCCAGGCCCACTGCTACCACATGGAAGTGGATTGTTTGAAACAGTGAAAAAATTTCAACAAGAATATAATCGGAGAATGAAGTCCCTCTTGAGTTGTGCACTCATTGCTCAAGATTTCATCCTCGCGGCAGACGCTTTTCGGCAGGCTCGAGCCTCCAAGTTCAACACGCCTCAGTGCTTGGATTGCTATAATGTTAAAATAATGACGGAAGCGCTTACACTGATACTAGTACATGTTAGGCGGTTGCCGAGAAACACAACCATTGCGTTTGTGTGCTGTGCATCATACAGCTAGAAACTCGCAGAGTTGCAGCAAAAATAAAGAAGCAAGTTCAAAGTAACATCAAATTAGACACCACTTGAACGTTGAACAGTCAAACTTCGAAACGACGAGACAACTTTGATTGAAAATATTAGAACAGCTCCAGCCTCCATTCATTCTTTTTTAGGAGCCTTGTCGTCAATGAACTTACAACATCAAGAAGATCAGTTGACCAAATTGTTCGACATTTAGTCCCGCGACGACCACCACAACTCAAGAAACGTTTATAGCACGACTACAGAGTGTTCCTGGTGGTGATGCTGTTGCTGTTGCTATTCAACATCAACTCCGAGACTATTGCAATCTTGATTTGAAGACCTAAAATCCATTCGTTCTTTTTAGGTTCTGGTTACATTTACAAAACTTTAGAGCTCCAACCCTCGAATCCAAAACAGCCTATAGTATGGCCACCAGTATGGCTTGGTGCTGCCGCTGCTGTCTGAACGACAACTCTCGGGAGGCTTGCAACCTCAATTCGAAGAACCAAAAACATTTCACTTGTTCCCTTTAAAGGTTTCACAACTTCATGGCTTTTTAACTTCAAAATTTTAAAATCTCGGAACCACAAGATTTAGAACTTTAACTTGCAAAATTAATGGGCATCTAGCTCCATGAAAACAGCAGAGCCAGAGAGAGTTCAAGAACTTCTTATAACAGGACCACCCTATTGCCGCTGTGCTGCCGCTGCTGTTTTAACAATGACTCTCGAGAGGCTTGCAACCTCAATTCGAAAGATCAAAACAACTCAATTGGTTCTTTCTTGAACTTCAAATTACAATATTTCAGAACTTCGGAACTAGAAATACTAGAACACTAACTGGTCAAATATTTGGCATCTGGTTACATGCCAACCACTACAGAATTCAAAAACAGCATTCAGCATTACCACAGTCTGGCACTGTTGCTGCTGCTGCTGTTTGGAATTTAACCGCCGATGAAATCTTCAAGCTGGAATGTTTCAGTTCAAACCACTCCATTCAATCTTTTATGTTCAACGTTCTCGTCACGATTTGCGGGCCTCCGATCATTAAAACTCCAAGCTTAACTGGCGAAACCAAATTGCCAAATTATTCAGCATTTTACTGCTCTGCCGCGCTCGAATCCGCGGACCACGCCAGGCTTATTCCTCCACGACCGACGGGTTGTGCTCGGTGTTTCTGGACATGGACTGATGACCGGATGGACAAGCTGGCTATTATTCGCAGATATGTGCGACTGGCGACGTTGACAAGGTATGACCGTCTGGGTCTCTAGGCTTACATGGAAACATATCTTGAGGTCCCAAGCCCCCGCGCCCGCAAGAACGCGGGACACCTGTGCTCAGGTGGAAAGTAGCGTTTTCTTGTTCTGTCTATTTGCAGCGGAGATCTTTGTCCCAAGCAGCAACTCTGTTGTGTGGACCTGACCATTGATCGCTGATCGGCAGTCTCTGGTCGAGTTGTTAGCAGTCACCCGATGGTTGTTTCCGCCGCTACAGAACAACTGAAGTTGAAGCTAAGCCCTGCAGCCTTGCAGAGATACTGTTCGGGCGGTCAATGTCCTGGCTTGGCGTGCCGCTTGCTTGAGTGTCTAACAAGTCACAAGCTCACGATTGTCTAGTAGATATTATATCTTACTTGCAAACTAACAGTCTAAACGGTATACCGTATACAGACTTACAGTTTATTAGAACAGTTTACATGTTTGAACTTTGAACTATACGTTTTGAACTCAAAAGGTCGCCAGCCGGTCGGTCCTGTGGGTGTTCCTTACTGCGCCTGACTGTGGCCAGGATTTGGTCCTTATTTACTGATGGGGTTTGAAGGTGAAGTCACATCTGAAGCTGGCTCTCAAGCCGATTCTCAAGCCGCTTCTGGAGTTGGAGTTGGGGTTGGAGTTGAACTCGAACTCGAACTCGAACTTGAAGTTGATGCCGAGGACGAAGCATCTGTCTTGCAAGAATATTGCTGCTGCTGCGGACTATCCGCTTTGGCTTGCTGCTTTTCGCATCGTATCTTTTGCTTATTTCGTCATCTCACGAGCAGCCACGGAGCCAAGCTTCAATTCTCAAATCTCACGATTAACGAGTATCAACAAATACTTTCATCAACAAATCCTTTACCTAACGCTCTTGCTATTGGAACTATACGTCTAGCTTCCCAAGACAGATTATAAGCTAGACCAGACAGCAGATGTCGAACTCAAAAGGTCGCCTATTGGCGTCGTCTCGCGGCCGTTTCCATCGCCGTTGCAATGTCATCGCGGAACTGGCTTGCCGACAGGCTGACAGGCAATCGTTTAAGTCCACAATACGGGCGTTGTTCACCAATGCAACATTATAGGACTTTGAGTTGACCCAGTGTCAGCGTCTATGACAGTTGGAAATGATGTGAGTCTGTGACCACTCCTGAGTCGGACCTCGGTTTTCTACGCATAGACCGTATCAGCATCTCACGGGCTCGCCGCTCACGGTGCAAAGGTTCCTAGGTGTCAGCATTTCAGCAGTTCAAGATGCCAAACTATCACGGTATCAAGATGTCAACATGTCAACATGTCAACATGTCAAGTTGTAAACATGAGAGAGACATACCAGAGATCCGAAACAGATCTAATGGCGATCTGGAAGAGAAGCAAGCAACACAAAATAATTGCAATTGCGAGTGACCGGAAGGCTGAGATTATCTGCTGAAATGGCACAATACCAAAATCTCTCAGAAACACTTGTCTACAAGTTTATGTTCTGGCCTCTATCCTCTACGGTCTACCGATTCGGGAAAAAAACTCCCAAAGCTCAATTATGATCTGATGGGGTCTGGGTCGATTCCGACAATGAAATGACGAAGAAGCAGAAGGAGTGGCAGCATAAACAAAAACAATAAATTAATAACGAAATCGGAAAGACTCGAAAAGGAGTTAACTTGAAGTATACAGTTTCAACATTGAACGATTTCAACCCGAGAAGACAGGAAAGCTGAGATATCTGCTTGGCTGGTACAACACTCAAACCATCCAGAAACACTTGTCTTGTCTACAACTTTATGTTCTGGACTCTACGGTCTGGACTCTACTGATTCAGACAAAAACTTCCAAGGCTCAATCTGTGACCTGATGGGCCTGGATACCTGGATCAACTAATGCTTTGATGAAGAAGCAGAAGGAAGAAATGAAAGCCTAAATAAAAACAATGCCAAAACTGGAAACGCAAGAGGCATCAAGCATCAAGATATAAATATAAAAGACTCAAAAGCGAGTCACCTTCAAAGTAACATATAAAGTTTCAAACTCGAACTCAAAAGGTCGCCTATCAGTCTGGACTCTGGGGAATCTGGCTGTGCTCCAACGGTCCAACCGCAGGTCCGGACTCCGCAGGCTCGAGTCCTCTCATGTTGATATCAATTCCAAACGTCTTGACTCTTGACTATGCACGTGGTTGAGTGCACTGTGCAGTGATATCATATTCGGACTTTGCGGTTGGCTGTGCCGCTGTGCCGCTGTGCCGCTGTGCCGCTGTGTCTTGGCTGGCAGGCCGTGCAAGTGGGTTACAGGTGACAGTACAGACCAGACCTTGTTGTTTGGTAAACGATAGAACACTTCCCGTCACTCGACTTCATACACGGGATCGAGTAAATACTTAAACACAAAGAAGAGAATTCCAGCACCAAACCCTACGGGCGGCGGGCCCCTTGCTTGTTGAAAATCGACGATTTGCGATTCGCGATTCGAGATTTAAGATTCGAGATTTAGGATTCGAGAATTAAGATTCCTCATGAGAAAGACTGGAGCTGTCGGGCTATAAGCAAGCACTCTAGTCTATAAAACTACAGCCATTTGAGAATTGAGAACTGAACATTGAACGGAGACTTGAGAAGTTGAGAGGTTGAGCCTTGATCAAGCCAACAAACAAATGGAGATGATACAGTACTGGAACACGAAGGTTTTAAGAAAGCTACGCGACAAACGTGGTCATCAGTCTTGAATTCTGAGTCCTGATTCTCTGCCACAAAGCACCTTTCTACACAAAGGTCCATATACATTTGTACAGTTGTACAGTATGAACTTTGGAGAAAAGACTGTGGTCAAGACCATATTCCGTTTGAAAATTGAGAATTGAGATTGAATCATTCAACGGAGACTTGAGAAGTTGAGCAGCAAGCCTTGATCAAGCCGAGAAACGAATGAAGATGATACTCCGTACAGTGTACTGGAACACAAAGGCTTTAAGAAAGCTATGCAACCAGTATGGTCATCGATTCATTTGTCCCATTCTACTGCAAACAGTGCAAAGTATACTGTACGTTTGTACAGAAACTGGTGATACGCATGAACAATTGTACTGTTTACAGTCTACAGTGGACTGTTGTACTTTGTACAGTCTTCAGTGCACAGTCTACAGTCTACAGTATGCAGCGGACTGACTGGGAAAAGCTCAATTGGTGGAAGTTGAACCGTGGTTCAATGCCAACGATGAGGATGAAGACGAAGAGGGGAATCAAGTTGGTTTCTTGATTCTGGTTCCTGGTTTCTAGTTCCCAGATTCTAGATTCTAGAAAAAGGGAGATGCAGAAGGAGAGGCGAATGGAAGACAAAGATAAAGACAGGAAACAAGTTGGTTTCTGGTTTCTGGTTTCTGGTTTCTGGTTTCTGAATTCTAGTTTCTGGATTTTGAAAAGACAAAAGACAAAAGACAAAAGACGGAGATGCAGAAGGAGAAAGTCGGACAATGAACTCAAAAGGTCGCCTACTGCGGTGGGCCTGGTTTGGCTGTTCTCTGCATGCAAGCTGCAAAATGCAAGCCGAGTACAAAGTACGGAGTACGGAGTACTGTGGAGGAGTACTGTGGAGGAGTGCTGCGGAGGAGTGCTGTGGAGGAGTGCTGTGGAGGAATACTGTGGAGGAAAAGGCAAAGGGTAGCTCAAGGCATTTACCATTTCTAGTGGACTAGCGCTTACGGTTTACTGTTTACGCTTTATGGTTATGGTTTACGCTTTATTTATGGTTTACAGTTGAAGGTTTTACGGTACGGTTATGGTATGCGGTTATGGTTTATGGTTTATGGTTTATGGTTTACGCTTTACGCTTTATGGTTATGGCTTTAGCTAATGTATAACCAAAACTCGAATATCTAAATTGTTTCCACCCCCTTATTATTATGGAGGGCGCTTATGGCTCAACCGATCATATTTCATGCTACTATGACAGTGATGGAATTGTGTTGTAGTCTTGTGGACTCCTCGAGGATCCTTCTGGCAGTATGAACTAGACTTCATTGACATATAGTTATACCCGACCAGGTACAGAAACAAACCCCCCCCCCCCCCCCCCCCCCCACGAACGAAACACTAAGACTGTACTTCGTTGTCCAAGTACTTCGTAGTCAACTTCCAATACGGACATTTCGGATCAAGTAGATACTTCAACAAATAATGTGGCCATCCGCACTTCTTTACCACAAAGTACCTTTATACGGAGTACAGATTGTGTTTTCTTTTCTAGCACACAGGTCAAGTTCATGTAAAGACTGAGAGGAGGGTCATGCTTAGCGCAAGGTCATATTCACGACTCACGGGTGATATCATGTCACGATTAAAAATAAGATAACTGAATGTAAGAGAAGAGACGAAGAGATGGACGGTTTTGGCATACAAGTATATTAAATGTACTATTGAAGTAAGGTAGTAAGTTGGCTAGAGTGAGACAGAAATAACGGATAAGCCAAAGTGCAAGTGCCTAATCAGAAAGATAGGAGACTGTGTAGCATATTGACCGATTGTCCGACAATGGTTGGATGAAGGGACATGATGAACAATTAAAATGCGGTCAAGGGACAAGATCAACGACGAAAATATGGTCAAGGGACAAATGCAAAAGACAAGCAAGAATATATGTCACGAGAAAAGAAAGTAAAAATAGACTGGCAAAGACTGAGAGGAATGGAAACATGGACGATAGACGAATGGCGATCAGACGAGTCCGTCGCCCTCTGCGTCAAAGCAAGTCTCCCACTTGAGCACCTCTGGTCTGTAGTCCTTGGCGAGGCTGGGTCTCTCGCGGACAAACCAAGCGAGAGCCGCGCCGGCAATGCCGATCGCGACCAGGCACGCCCAGAGCACATAGTTTGTCGTGGCAATGCCGACTTCTCCAGAGTAGTAGAAGCTCATTCCGGACACGGCAACGGCAAAGGCCTTGAACAGGCTGGCCGACTGCATCAGTCCGAGAATGGTGCCGGTGCTGTACGCGTCCGGGACGATGCTCAGCATCAGCAGCGCGACCAGGACCTGTGCGGACCCGGCAAAAATGTTCTTGAGCAGGATCGACAGAGTAGACACCACGGCGAGCCAGTCGCCAAAGCAGGTGTAGCTAATCTGTGCGACCAGCGGAGTGGCGAGGTAGATGATGGGGAAGGTCACGCTGAACGCGCGGTACGGCCTGAGCAAGGACACGCGCTCGACAATCTTGGGAATGATGGCGAGAACGATAGATCCAGCGACGAGCTTGAGGCACAGCACAATCAGACCGAGCGCGGAGCACGGAATGCCCATTCCGCCTGAGTGGATGCTGCTGTGGCCTAGGTGCGGGAGAAGCGTGTCAAAGGTGGAGGAGTGTAGCGAGAGCAAGGAAAAGGAAGACAGGAGCACCAGGAGAGAGGGCGCTTTGATGATCTGGCAAAGGGAAATGGGGTCTGGGCGGTCCGCGTCAATGACTTGGATTTGGCATTGCGAGGCGTCATCGGGGATAGTGTCCTGGTTGAGAAAGGCGGCCTTTTCGCAGTCAATGGAGTCGGTGCTCAGTGTCAGCGGCTCGCCGGGGCTGGCAATGCTAGGGAGAGTCTGGTCAAGTTAGTATGGATCGAGCCAATAATTAGAAAAGAAAAAAAAAAGGATATAACCTACCTCGTCCAGCAAGCACACGGCACCGATGCCAATGAGAAGGACCAAGCCGCCGCAGGCAATCTCGCTGCTGAGGAGTGGAAACTTTTGCCAAATCTCACCAACAGACTTGACGCTGCTGCGGACGAGACCTTGCACAAGAGGTCCCACGGATCCGCAAGCAGCAATGAATGGGAGACGGGCAACGTTCTTGACACGCTCAGAACGAGTGTTGCTGACATCGCCAATCATGGCGAGCGTAGTCACGGCGTTGGAGGAACTGAGCAAACCGCCAAAGAAGCGCAGCAATGCGCACACGGGGAGGTTGGTAGCAAAGCCCATTGACATGCAGCAGCCGGACATGCCCAAGATACCAATCAAGGCAATGGGACGTCGACCAATGCGATCAGAGAGCCAGCCCCAGAATAGTCCTCCGATACCGCCAAAGGCGTAGGCGCAGTCGAGAATACTGCGGATATAAGAAGCCGAGAGGGTGCTGCAAAAGTCGTCCTTGCCAACGAGCATCTTGAGCTGGGGTTGAAGAGAGGACGCCATGATTCTGGAGCAGGTCAGGAACTATGTTCATGGTAGGTTCATTGGGATAACACAACAGATAATCTTGATGGATGGGTACTCACGCTTCGGCCAAGAACAAAATGTAAATGACAATCAGTTGCTTTCGAGCGGTCCACGATGACTTTCTAGCGGCTTGATGATCGGCTTCATCATCGTGCACCTCGTATACGGCCATGTTGACCTTTTCGTGCTTGCCCAGCTGCTGCACGGAGATGAGCGAGCGGGCTCTTCGGTGGAATCCAAGCATTTTGTCTTCTGGATTTCTTGGGTTGATCTTGCTTTTCAGAGCTTTCTAAATTTCGGTATGGCTCGACTAAAGGAATGACGTCGAGCTGACTTGACCCGCGTCCGGCGCGAACAAGTGCTGCAGATTATAACAACCGCGTCGGTCAATGACGAGGGTTCTCGGGATGTGTGGTTTGACAGCTGAAAGCACTCGGCTGTTCAGTGTTCAAGAGAATGTGGGTGATGAACGGTAGCGGATTGGATCAACGTCAATGACGCGACCCCTACGTCCAGTCAAACGAAACACCGTCAAAGGTATCTCGGAGTAGATAATGAATGTGATTTGACAAGAAAAGCACAGAGCAGGACTAGCCCTCTCTGCTAATATTCTGCCAGGTATTGAATATCGACAACAGCTTCTGCGTTTGGTTCTTTTGCTCGAAGACGACTAACGTATGGGACGTCGAGTGGGACCGCGGAGATTTGCTCTGGGTGAAAACAAAACCTCAAAATATTGATAGGCGGAAGAGATTGACAAATGGCACGAGTCCTATCAATAGGGTATAGAGTTGGGCGAGAACGGACTCGACGTGATACAGGTGGGGAATGATCCACGAGCGCGTAAAACTCGAAACGCAAGGAATTCGAAGTTGAAACGAATGAATGGACGAACTGTAACGAATACAGATCAATGGGGGTTCACAGAATTCACGAGCGACAAGGCGCTGGTAAAAGGAGAGTAAGCTGGCGGTTAGACTGTGACGGCAGCAGAAAGAGTGAAGCTGTCGGGACAGAAAAAACACAACACACACAGACAGACAGACAGACACAAGAAAAAAAGAGGTCACAGTGATAACATGATGAGGGGGAGAAAAACGGAAAAGAGGAGAGAGGTGACGGGAAACGCCAAGAGATTGAGCTTAGAGACGACGAGCTGTGGTGGTGGTGGTTCAGGGTGGTCCGTGGAGACTCTAGTCTACCAGAGCCGTCGTCTCAAGATGCTCACGGTGCGAAGAGTACTCTGTACAATTAGCTACGCCATCCGTCTTTGCTTGGTCTTAGCAGGGGAAACCCAAGCGGGAACGCTGCAACTGGCGTCGTTTGGCGCGAACGAGATGCGCCAACTTCTCCAACACGGTGCCCCCTAATCGCCGCCCGTCCACCAGTGAAATGGCGTCCTTCTCACACCAGTCTGCAGCTGCAGTCCACGATCATACCAGAGCTCTGTACTGTATTTTACCATTGTTGATTTTTGTTGCCGCCTCGTCTCGAATAACAACGGCCATTTGCCTTTGGCTCTCATGTTTTGCAGTAACGATACGATTAGGCAAACCACCAACAGTGGCGCAATCCTACCGGTATCCCTTACACGTGACTTGGATCCGCAGACTCCTCTACTCCACCCACATTTGTTAATTTTGCCCACCGTGAGATCAATGGAGATGTAAATCATGGCATCATCATCATCATCATCCACCATCATCATCCACCATCATCATCCACCATCATCATCCACCATCATCATCCACCATTATCAACGGGCGCTTGTTTGAGGGGCGTATTTATCGACGCGTCGCACCCGACCGAGAGCTGTCTAGAAACTATCCTTCAGCCTGTCGTTGCACGGGCGCAAACGCTGCGTTGGACAGAAACATTCGATTCAAGCCCCTGCTATCCAGCCTCTGTCAAGACGTGGTCCGCCAATAGACTCCTCCACTGTGCCTGTGCTTCAGTAGTCAAGTATCCATGCCATAGTGAATTGTACCTTCGCAGTAAATTACAGCAAAGAAGTGGTGGCCATGCCATCACGTCAAAGGCCGACCTGCCGAGCGGGATCGAGTGACAGGTAAGACAATCATCAGTGGCTTGTCGCGTGTCTTTGCACGACCCCCCAATCTACTAACCGACACCTGCGACGCAAGGAGAAGGGGGTGCTCGGTGGGGGGAGCTTGATGCTCTCCAAGGCCGGCCCCACCCACGATCATGCGAGGGTCCCTCGAGGATCAACTCTCTGAATAAAAGTGTTAGCACAGTACACTCTGTACGGAAGGTACTTTGTACAAAGTAATGATATCCACATTGAATAATTTCCAGTGTTCAGGGTGTTGAAATGATTATCGGAGCCCTCGGAGCACCTAGGCAGACACCTCAGGCGAGCCAGACCCTGACGCTGCTCGTCTTCACCCTGGTCGATTTTACCCCTGAACCACAAAACGCATGTCCAGAAACGGTCTAGTTCCAGGTACCCGTCTCCTCGTCCCCTTCCCCCTCGTTCGAACGGCTCGCAAGACGGCTAGGCCTCCAGGGCCGGGGGCCTTGAGGTAATACCCGTGATAAATAATTAATGTGAGACTACTATTGGTACTCCTACCTACAGGTACGCAAAATTTTCTACACCGACTTATTGCCACATTATCATCAACCCTGTATGGCGAGCCACACGCCACTCGAGATGGCGGGTCGTTTATCAATCAGTAAACCTAGATAGATACGGGAAACCTACTGACTGCCCAATAGAAATAATTAATGAACGTCATGGAAAATGATAATTACTTAACAAACTAGAGTTGTTAGCAAATGTTACAAGGCAACGAACACAACAGAAATGGATGCAAGATAGAAGCTTAGAATGCTGTGCACGTATCGAGGCGTCAAATAGAGTTCAGTCTATGTAAGAATCATCGTCAAAAGGTTTGTTCTGTAGAAGCATGTGTTGCAAAAGATATGCGATAATGTGTGCAAGCGAAAGCCAGAAAGGTCTAAGTCGTAATGACATGAAAAGTATGTGCAAACTCCGTCAATAATCCCCCAGACATGTATGAGTAAAAGATATGGTTCCTAGTGGTGGCTGTTCCGTGCCTACAAGGTCGTACAAAGTTGGCGCTCAAAAGATAAGACGCTGAAGCGCAGCAAGAGAGTTAAGAAAAAGCAAATATGGAGAGAATTTAAGAGGTGGATCGAAGCGAATGGAAGAAATAGAAAACAGATGGAGCGAGGAAAATCATGCAATTCATTTCTTTGATCGCACTTTGCTCCAAATTTTGCGAACGACACTGCCGTCCTTGGAGGAACCGCGACCATCGGGGCCAAAGGGTCCAGATGTGCCCTCAGTGTCGTCCGTCATGGGCGGCAATTCTTCAAGAGCAAGCGGGTCATCATTAACCTTGTCTTGCCAGCCATACAACAGGCTCTCGTCAGCACGGAGGTCAGGCCGAGTCAATGTCATCCGCAGAGTCATCTCACGGTGACCGACCAGAGTCGGCGCAAGTGGATCGATTTGGTTCCGGCCAACCGTCGAACGCGACGGTCGAGAATCGGTCGACGTAGATTTGATCGAAGGAAGTGGATAAACTGAACGGAACCTGCCATCGGTATCGCATGGTGTTGCCGGAACGTCATTGTCATCTTCAGAAGGACCATCGTCATCATCGTCCTCGGCGTCGGCGTCGTCGTCGTCGTCATCATCATCATCATCATCGGCTTTAGCATCTTCGTCGGGATCGTCCAGAAAGGACGTGTCCTTTTCTGCAAGGAATGTCTCTGGATGAATCTTGGCGGGTCGAGTCTCGGTCCGTATTTGCTGGGGGCCATTGGATGCCCGGTCCGTAGTAGGAAATCCAAACTCAAGCGCCTCGTCAAACTTTTGTGGCGAGCCAAGGTACACTCGCAGCTTCAGTCGAGCATCGGGATCTTGATAATATTTGGCCTCGGGCTCAACAATGACGGGTGCAGGACGGATACTCTTGGGCGCGTACGACGAGCGCGACTTGTGGCTTTTAAAATCCGGGGCGACAGAAGATCGGGGGGAAACGGGTGAAGACGGAGCGCGGGTAGATGAAAAGGATGTTCGTAGAGTAGGCCGGGACCCCAAGGCAATTGTTCTTCGGAATGACGGTCGTCGAGAACGAGATTTTGCTGTAGTTGAAAAATCCATTTGAGCTGCATGATAGTCGTCCAGGACCTGGTCTGCTGCTTCGTCTGGCGAGTATTGGCTCATGGTCTCGTCGGGATCCGGATCAGTAAAGAGAAAGTTTGGAGGCTCCGACGAGTCTGAGAACTCAGTCGATGATCGAGCTGAAGACGATAGCTCTGATGAAGTCCCAGTCGATGTGGATGGGCGATTAGCCTTGCAGAGTGCTTGGTCGGCACTGTCCAGGATCCAGCTGTCACAACAACCGGCCAACAAAATTTGCTCTTCCCTCGTGAAATGCTTTCTCCGGACGGCCTCGGGAAGAGAAATGAACCACTTGGCTTCCTCAAGGGTGATAAGGTTTTGAAGCTGGAGAGGTATGGGCCTTTGCAAGCGTCTGCGTGCTTTCTTATCGTTCGCTTTCCCCACCGGCCGTCCTTCACGGTCGATAGGTGTTGGAGGAACCCAGTGTTTTCTTAGAGGATGATAAGGTCTAGCTTCTAGCATGCCGGCACTATGGCCTTGTCGAGAAACAGCGGCAGAATTCTGAGCCAATCTCAGGCGCTCCAAAGAAGAAAAATACTGAAGAGTTTGACCTTCAGGGTCAGCATTCAGATATATCTGTCGTTGAGAAAATCTCAATTACGCTAAGCAAAATGAGAGCTCGAATGGGATCCGACAGCAAATAAAAATACCGAGATAGCACTCTAACGTCGGCAGTTGTGTGCTGTCCCTGCAGGAGACCGGGACACTTGCCACAGCATAATGAACTCATTTCTTTTTGACCGCCAGTTATGAGGGTGCCGATCGACCGACGGCCCCTCGACTGGAAACTAAGGGGGGACGGCGGCGAAACCGAATAGACGTAATCCCCCACCAATCGATTGAAAATGAAGAGGACAAATTGTACAAAACATAGGTAACGATGAACACAATTTGAAAAGCAAAGATACCAATCGACGTTTCGTCTCATAAAATGCAAGGTACCGAAGGGAAATGCTCAACGTACCTTGCGTCGAATGGCCGGAGGGAGGTTCTCAAACTCATCTTGCGGAAGATGCAAGTCCCCCATGATCTCGACCGTTTTGTTCCTTTTTCGTCTTTCGTCCCGCGTTGAACTGGTCAGAGCTTCTTTCGACGCGACTTATTTAGTATTCGTATTGGTGAGGAGGACCCGCTGAGGGGACCAACGGCCGACCGGGCGAATTGGCGAATGAAAGGTGATTCGCCCGAGCAGAGAGGGGCGAGATAATGGGATAAATCAATCGAATCAATCAAAACAGCCGTATCGAATATGAATAGAGAAGAAGAAAAACCATTCAAGGATTTTGCTGGGAAATTATGTGGCACAGAAATGATCAAAGAGAATCTAGGACGTGAAAAGACAGAAGGAGGTGGGCAGTGGGGAGCATTTCAACGGGAAGCTGCACCTGGTCAACGTCAGGATCGGCAGCAGCGAGCGGGAGGGGGCAGGCCAGGGCGAATAAGTAACTTTTTTCATGACGATGGGCGATTAACACACGGGGGACAGAGCAGAGACGACCAAGAGTAAGTGTGCCGTAGTCCGCTGCTCCATCACATTTGGCCAGCTAGTTAAAAGAAGCGACCTTTGCCCCCCAAACCTGCATGCGCCGAGCATGAGAGTGGCCCCTCTCAACCTCTCTGCTGGGAATTAAATGGTCAGGGGCATGGGCATGGGCTCTATCAAGGACCAACAACGTACGGGATGGTAAGATGAGCAATAAGGAAAGGTGGGCAAAGCCGCCACCAAAACGAGTCGATTGAGAGTTTCGCGGGTGGGCGACTGCACTTTGTCTCTGGTTCTAGAACGAAGCCACTAGGAAGCACAGGCGCTCCTGCGCACACTTCCCAGGCACTCACCATCATTCCCTCTGCCCTGTGCTCTATAGAGTAATCTTGAATCTTCATGTTGGTGACCTTGTGCGGCTGCTTTTTCGTATTTGTAGATCAAATAGTTGGGGGCGCATACGACCTTTGAACTCGGGAATCTCTATCCCCCGTCTACAGGTCCTTCCCAAGAAGCATCGCCCTTTTCCTGGTATCTCGACACCCTCTGCTGTTGAGCCAGGAGAGTAAAGAGACAGGGGTAATCCAAACAGCCTTTTTGTCCCCATGTATGGAGGAAGAGTCGGTGTAAGAGGGTTGGACGGCTGAGTGCTTTCAAGGCTTCACACAGCCAAAAGGAGAACCAGGCTATCGCCCAATAACCTCTGATGGACCACGGTTGGGTCCGTCCATAAGCTCCGTGCTGCCCCCGCCATCCGAAGCTTACTACGGCAGTGGTTGGGAAGGCCCCTCGGTAGCTCGAGAAGGAACCATGGTTCCGAGATCATTGGGCTCGTGGAGAACAGTTACGTCCCGAGAGAATACTACTCTATCCAAGACGACCCGCATTAGGAAAAATCAAAAGTTACTTAGAACAATTCAAATTGGGACACAACCAGACTTGGGAGCAGGATCTTTTCTCCTGGGCCAGGGTCATTTGTGGCTGTTTAGGGAAGTGACGAGGTGGAAATCGACTCAGACTTGCCTGAACCGAGACATTCAGGGCGCTTTTCTCGTGAGACAGAGACACACACGCACATGATGATTGAAGAGCGTGTCCATTCCGTCCCGTCGGGCGGCCCACGCGACCTGAGCTTTGGATTGGGACTAGAGCACAACAAGTCGTCGGGCATGTCATGCTATGATCCAAGCTCAATAAATGTTAATTCCAGAGAGACTCGCCTGTCTCATATTACCTTCTTGTTTGCCATGATGGTTGAAATTGATCGCGTCTACAAAGTACTGATGTCAACATTGCCAACTAGCATTGAACCCTGTAATAGCGGGAGCCTCCCCTGACTTCAAGATAGACGACCAGCCACCAACTCGGAGATGTGAACCCAGTAATCCTCTGTGGGAGAACGGTGTTAGACGTATTCTCCCTTCATCCTGGTCAATAAAGCACTCGCAGTATAGCCTCATATATGGTACGTGTGATGAGCTGTCATTCACATTGACTTGGCGGACATCCCCCAGCCTGAGCCCTCATTGACGTTAACGTTTTCTAGGCTTTCACTGCGATCGCGCTTGTTGCAATCTATTAGAGTCGCCTTTAGATTCAGCCAAGAAGATTTGGCAGGAGGGAGCTTGAGCTAACTTTGCCGAATTCTCTTTGTTGTTTCGGCGAAATAAAAAATTTTCGAGACGTGAAAACTTTGAGCACGTTCCTCCCGTTAGCTTTAGGACCCCTGGACCCTGGAGCATTTCGTTTGTCGCCAAGGCACCATCTAAAAGTTAGAAGCGACAACTAAGCCGGGGGTCAGATGCGATCAGATCATTATGGGCCGCCATACGGATGATATTACCTGAAGCTCGCCGACCGTCCATACGGACCTGACGGCGATGACCGAAGGACCACCTGTTCTGGATTTTCAGCGTTTAATCGCGGCGCAGCAAATGGAATAGAACAAGTTCATCAGTGATACAGCACGATCAATCAAAATCGGTTTTTTTCAAATGGCTGTGGAGAATGGTTAGAGTGGCGGCATAACCACGCGCAAGCAGGCAGCACCGTTCGAACCCATGGCCCTGCTGCACGGGCCCCGCAGCTACGACAGCGTGGGCGACAGCAATTACGCTGTGTAATGTGAGCGACAACGGCAGGTCAGTCTGGTTTTGTGAGATACTAAGGTAAAATCAGTCCTCTTTCAAATGTCGCTATCAATATCGTGCAGCGGTACAACTTGGATTGAGAAGCCCATCGCCTGAAGGCCATAATTATTAGTTTAACAAGCAGTTTTCGAAAAAAGAAAGACCCTCCAAAGCTCTTCCCTACCCTCGCGGGATAGTTTGTGTCTAAACCACCTCGCTACTTCGAAAAGAAGTTGCTGACAGGGTCAGGTTAATTCCAAAACACCCTCTAGGACGAAATAGCATTGTAAGATCAAACGGCGGCATGGACACTTTCTCCTTCGCTCAGATCTAAGCTTTCTAGGTCCAATGCTTGCTCCAATGGCAGCATCAGCCTGGCAATTTCGCCAACGCGGAGAAAGCATGAAGAGCATACTGCATGACTGTTCTACGTGTTGGAAATGGCAATTGACTCCAGAATGCCAGATTGACCACTGTTGGCAGATTTCGCTTGATCATTTCTTTGTTCCAAAGACCGGAGCTGGAAGTGCCGTAGTGGCAGGCTCACGCCAGTCTGGCTTACTGGCCTCATCCTTGTCGCTAGCGGCAAAGATGATAACCGCCATTTGCAGCGTTTCCGATTGAATGGCCCAGATTGCTTATAATGTGTCACAGGATCCATTAAGCCGTCCTTCTTCGCCGCACGAAGGAGGCATTATTAGCAGACAGACATTGTTGGGCTCTGATTGGTCTGGAATAATTGCTTGTTTGTCTTCGCGTCTCTGACAAGTTCAAAAAAAAAATTTGGAAGGATCTCAAGGATCTCGAGCTAAGTCTACGAATCTATAATGGAGCTTCTCGACGAGCAAATTATCACGTCATTTCAAATGGGTACAGTTAATGGGCACATTGTCCTACGCGTTAATCCATCAGTGTCAAGAATTGCTCAGCACGGAATCCCAACAGCAAATACTTACGATGCTCCACCGTCGACAACCAAATTGGCTCCAGTGATATAGCTACTGAAGCCACTAGCAAGGAATCCCGCTACCCGGGCCACCTCCATCGGCAAGCCAGCACGTTCGAGGCCAATGTGCTGTTTTTGGGCCTGCTAGCAATCTCAGCTCAAATTGTTCTAGAAGAAAGGGCGTATGCTGTCTCCCGAAAACTTACTTCGTTCGACTGCAACGCGGCCGGAGGGAGTTGAGAGTGAAGTCCCCGAGCGTCAAACTTTTTGGTCAGTTTTGAAGAGAAAATTTTCATTTACAAAGAGGATATACTTACATCCTTCAGGTCCACACCTACATCAATCTGGCCCGGAGATATGCAATTGATCCGAATTCCGGTTCCTGTCAATCTTGTCAGGGAGCCCCATAAAGTGCCCAATCAGTTGCGGACCATACCTTTCAATGTTGCAACGCCAGCTCTGACAACACCCAAGGCCGCATGCGAGCTCATGGTGAAGCATGGTCCCCAGCAACCTGCTCAGAAAAACAGGCGGTCAGAAAATATGGTCCAGGTTTACCAAATCGAGGGACTTTTACCTCCATAGGTGCTCGCCACAGAGCTCACCACGATAATACTACCATAGCTCTGATCTTTGGGCGCAGCATTAGGATAATTTCCCTTTGGTGTCGTCTTACTCATTGCCGGCGGAGCATATTTGAGCGCATAGAAGGGCGCCATCGAATTCGCTTCGATGCACTTTCGAAGGTCGTCGGGGGTTGTTTCCACAATCGAGGGCGGACCAAGAAGCCCCGAGCTACAGACCCAAACGTCAAGCCTAGGTGTGTACGATCAGCGGCTGAATCGGTAAGGAAAGGAAAACCTCTTTCTGCCCAAACGTCTCCATGGCCCTGCGCGGATTTCAAACGGAGTCGTGACCTCACCTTCCCCAGGTGTTCAACACATCGTCAATTAGCCCAAGTGTGTCCTCCTCATTCGAGATATTATACGGGTATCCAATAACTTTCGTGTTCGGGTAAGCTGCGTTGACCTCTTCCGCAAGCTCGAGATAATTCTCGCTCGGTGCAACCGAACATGCTGGAGTTAGGTGTAAGTAAGTTATGCAGTCCATAAGAAGTCAAATCGGCGGTTTGTAGAGAGTGTTTCGCACCGTAGACACAAGCCGCCCCGTGAGCTACAACGTGTAATAATTAGCATGACCATCAGATAGACATGTCTTATATTTGGCGTATTCGCGTACATTGGGATGGAAATACTAACCGGCTAATTCTAGAGCAATAGCTTTACCCACTGGCCGAGTCGCGCCAGTCACGACGCAGACGAAGCCGTACTAGTTTCACCCGTGTTAATGAATAAAATGCTTTAAATGATTAACAATTTGGCCACGGCTACACACAAGCTTCCCGTCTGATCGATAAGGCGAAAAATACTCTGAGTCCATTTTTGGAGTGCAGCGGAAGGTGTAGCTCTCTATGCTCGCGAAACGAAAGAGGCAGAAACAAATACCAAGAATTAATGGAAAGGCCAGTCAAAAAGGAAGCTGAACGTATTGGAGTAGGAAAGAGAAATTAAGAACATGATGAGTCGGCGACTATAACGAGAGAAAAGAAAAAGCTTCCAATGACTTGTCACGTTTCGCTGTCCAATGCGGAGCTGTATCTCCTCGGAGGCGGATTGACACAACGTCAATGATAGACAAATGATACCGCTGCTTATCGCGCCGCGAGAATTGGCCTAGAGTATGGTGCTGTCATTGCCCGTGCCGGAGGAATATTTTTCCGTCAGTGATCCCGCTATTTCAATGGAATACTTTGGATAATTATTAGCTATCTTCAAGAAATGCAGTTCCATCTAGGAGTAGGCTCGAATGTTTAATTCTGATCCTGAATGTTGTGAAATTTGCAAGAGACAGACATCATTGATGGACTTGCACTAGGATAAACATATGCGTGCTGTACCTTTCACATGAAAATTGTATCTCACGCTTTTTCCCATATAACTTGCAGGGAAAAAAATTATGATATTAAAAATTCAATCTCTCAAGAAATAAAGATGATTTCATATCCTTCTACCATGTGAATCACGCTAGATATAGATCCATATAATTTCCATTGGCCGGTCTCAGTAATTTCAACATTCTCTATTTCATGCATTTACGTTCCTTATCTCTTACGCCTGTCGGCCCCTCGCCAGGCTTTCCGAAGCTAAGTTAAACCAGAAAGCTAGTCATAAGATCTTATCAGATCTCATCCTTCCCTAATATGGACGTAATCTAGCTGCAGCTGGCCCTTTAAATCCGACGCGCCGCAATGTCCCGCATGCCCCTCCTTCCCTCCTTCCTTTCCTCCTTTCCCTTTCTTTCCTTTCAATATGACACAGATTATCAACACCGAGACGCATTCACTTGCTTCGAAATGGGACATTGAGCCTTCAGTTTTGCAAAATTTGCGGGATGAATGCGCGAGTGCTAAAGGAAGGGCTTACTGTGAGTTTATTTCAATGTTTAGCTAGCTTTCAGCATCTCCATCACGGTTGTATTGATTGGGGAGGAGGTTTTATGATTGCGAAAAGAAGAAGAAAAATCCAACAATCCCTCTGATAAATTATCCAGTGGGGAATTGGCGAAATGATTTCTTTTAGAAAGGGGAAAAAAATAATATGCTAAGAAATTGGTGTTTGATCTAGGCCCGTACTCGAAATTCCAAGTCGGCGCATGTCTTCTTACTCATGACGGAGCGTTGATATCCGGAGCAAATGTCGAGAACGCAAGCTATCCAGTTGGATTATGCGCCGAGCGGACGGCGTTGTCCAAGGCAGTGGTATGATTTTCAGGACTCATTCCCTAGATAATTTGGTTTCCGGGGTTGTCGGGAATCAGTGCTGCGCGAGGAGATCTACAACGAATCAACCGAAGAGAATAAGCGGCTAATGAGATATGATATATGCAGACAGAGGGACAAAGGTCTTTCAAGGCGCTCGCCGTTTCTACAAACATCACTCCTCCGGGTAAGGCCAATAATAAGAATCTTGAATGAAGCATGATTGGATGCAAAGCAGGCTGATATTGAAATAGCTTCGCCATGCGGAATGTGTCGTCAATTGTAAGTCTACATTCGCGCTGGTCTATCTCTACCGCCTTTAATCCTTTATTTCACCGCATCTCCTATGGCATTACAGAAAGCTCCAACAATCTGTCCAGACATAACGGAAATGGTAGCCGCTGACTGAGGACTCTAGCATCCGCGAATTCTGCGACCTTAAAATGCCCATTTTCATGTATGACAAGAATGGCGACTGCGTTGTCCGAACTGTTGAGGAGGTTGGTACACCGCATAAGGAGCAATGACTTATTCTTTTTGGCGCTGATCATTGATATCAATAGCTCCTACCTATGTCTTTTGGCCCTGCGGATCTGGCTGCCTAATTGCGCGGCTGCGCTATGCGTACGAGAAACCTTTTTCTGAACACTTGGTGTTTGCTTGAAACGGCGGAGTCGGTGCTATATATCCAGGATGAAGGCGGTGTAGGTGTGTTTGATTTGGGAGTACTGTGCGAATTTCTTTGACACCAAGTTTTTCCGAGGGAGTCTTCTTGGTAATGCCCAAAAGGCCCGAGAAAGTAAGCGGTTATGGCCAAAGAGACTCAGAAATCTCTCAGAGGTCATATCAGAGAGCTTCAATAAAGAGTCAATTCTTGAACAGAAATTGACTTCTATCGTAATTTGCGTGAGCCAATGGCAACATAATATCTTCCATGTCATAGTTCATCAAAGGCTCGAAATATCCTCTGCTCCCAAGCGTTGGCATCTGTGGCGCGCGCATTTGCGCTTTTAGTCGAAGAGACTGCCGCGCTCAGGCTCCAAGGATTTGTCTCGTAGAAGAGTTGCGATTGTGGTGCACCCAGAGCATTTTCATCTGGAACGTCTGGCCCGGAACAAGTGTCATTGGGATGCTTCGGAATGATCGGCGGGCCACCAGAACGGAAGATGTGCTTGAACGGGAAGAAAAAGGCGAGCAAAAGGACAAGTATTATCCCAAGAATCGTGCCCCATATGATGGTGAGTCGCCGACTTGTTCTCGACTGCCACTCTCCCTCTCGTTTCTCCCAGGTCTCAACTTTTGCCCTTACATCCTCCAGCCGATTCCCCAGTGCATCGACTTTGGCTCGTCCTTCTTTGACACGTCCCTGCAGCGCGTTGATACGATCCGCCTGTGCTTCAATACCGTCCAGTGCATCGATCTGCGCATTCATCTCCGCCTCCAGTTGAGACGTATCCTGTTCATAATCGTCGCGCAGGCGGGAGACATGCTCAGTCAGCTCCTTCAACGCGTGGATGCTAGACTGAAGCGTGGACACTTTCTCAAGAATGCTATAGTAGGTCTCATCAAGGCGACGAGTAGTAATCGTAGACTGCGTTGAGAGGTTGTTGAGAGTCGCGCGCAATTCGCTGGAAAGCTGACAGTTAGCCATGAATTCACCGTAGGCAGTATCCAACAGGACGAGGACTTATTCTTGGATTACTCACTCGTTTCGCAATCTTGCCTTTTCATATGCTTGGGCGTTCTCCTCCGCGGTAGGGGGCCGCCGGGCTACTTTCCCTTCTACCCCTGGGGTCAAGCTCTCCCTGCGACTTACCGGCACGCTGTCCTCGGGCGTGCCACCCAGGCTCCAACTCCCTTTGGAATGTCCATACTCGCCAAAAGTAAAGGACGGTTGAATTGCAGTTGCAGACTGCGGCCCAGACTTGTCGCGGAAATGATGATGATGGTGATGATGGTGCCGATGAGGGTAGTGTCGATGCGCCCGCTTGCCGGTGATCGGCGTAGTGGCCGACCTCGAAGGCGTCAGGTTGCCATCTGAAGTCTGAGTACGGCTGAGCTTTGTCCTCGAGGGAAACGCAAGCTCGTTATATTTATCCATCGAAGCCGTAAACAATGCAATGAGGCGGGAAGGGCTGCTTCCCAGGTCCCATATCGTCATCGCGAATTAGTTACCCGAGGCCCGTCAGGGCCCCAGTCTCGATGTGGAAAAAGACGATATTTACAAGCGGTTTTAGATGGCTGGTTGCAACAAGGATTCGCAACGATTTTGAAAATTCAAAGCAGTAGGTCTATCAAGACTGGTTCATAATGAAAATCTGCATTGTATAGTATGTGTGGATGTATGCCAAAGCTCTTTAGTGAGCGAGAGAAGTAGGAGCAGAACTCTCAGAGCGTAGATAAATGCCAGATTGCACTATGGGCTAAACATTCATGGAACTTGTATCCTCCGCATTGTATACATTGTATAAGAGAGGCAGAAGAAAATTAGGAAGGTGCTGATGCTCCAGGTATATGAATATTTCCATGCTGGTTTCAGAAACTGAAAAGACCCGTCTTGCGAACTAAACCTCTGCCGCCAGCACTCCCAAAACGCCGCTTTAATGAACCTTTGAAAAGGTCAAGAGGAATGATGATGATTTTATGAGTTCAAAAGTTTGTTTCGCTTTTCCCTGCGTCGCAACCGTTCGACTCGTTTATGGTGCATCTTCTGGGCCAGCATCTCGTATCGCTCCTTCTCCTCCTTCTTTTGCCGTCTGTCCTTGATGGCCTGGATGCGTTGCTGCAAAATCAGTTAGCGATGAGTTGCGCCTTCCCAAATGGTCGAATTCGACTGGATGTAACCAATATATCTAGATTGGACCTACCTTGCGCTCGGCTTCCTTTTCATCCTTCATCTCCTTTTCCTTGGACTTGATAGCAGCAAGTTGTTTCCGTTCCTCAGCACGCTTGGCATAGCTCGTGAGTCCCGCATGGGGGCGAAATGGCCTCTTAGGTTGATGCCATTGCTTTCCTGTATTCCACATGTCAGAGTCTTTTGGACTGAAATGCCAAAAGGCGGGACGATTTCAGAGCATTTCGTACCATTCTTGCGCATGCCAGGTGCAACGGTACTTCCAGGCTGCTCAGCCGGCGTCGAAGCCGTAGCAGTCGCTGCAGTGTCGGTAGACATTTTGATCACCCTCAAAAATGAAGTAATAATTCAGTACGAGGGGGTGATTGTTCCCTGTTTTCCCGGCTCTTTCTCTTGGAACTAGAAGATTGAGCGGCCTGAAATTTCTCGTAAGCGGCATGGCGGAAAGATTATCTGATTGGCTTCCATCGGATAAGATAATTTTGCACATGCCGATCGCACTCCGCCCTAAATTGAATCCCTGCCGTTTGCACAATCTGGCCCCCTCCTAGACCAAAAATTTTTGTTGCCTTTAGACCAACTGCTTTGCTTTTTCTTTTTGGCTTGCTACATGATCTATTTTGTTTTATACATTTGTACTTTACATACCCAAGACTCTACGTTTGCCTTGCAAGACAAGGGAATTATTATTGTGGTCTCCATCTGATTAGACTTCGAGAGGTCTGAAGTGTGTCACATCTTCGGCCAAGCACGACAAAGACCCCACAATTTAGGCCGCCTCTCTTTTGGGCACACCGCTCGACTCCGCAGTGGATCCTCGTTGGAATGCAATGGGTCTGAGATAACACTCTGTCTTACGTCGTTTCCCATTTCTCTTTGTGCCTTTTTAAATTTCGCAACGTCTCTACGAAAAATCCCCTCATTTTGCAAGTAACCCAAGAGGATGGAAGCCGCAGAGCGGCCGATGGCCGTGATGATTGAGGATACTATCTCGGCCGAAAAGATGGTTGGAAGAGCAGAATCAAGCAACCAGAGCCTTGAGGCGGCGAAAGATATTGTCTTTGGATCAGTGAGTTTCTGCTGTCCCTGTGATTGTTCGATTTGACCTCTTCTCTGCACAAGTATGCTAACGACCCGCTCGTATGAAGGCTGCGGGCATAGCAGGGAAATTCGTCGAGTACCCATTTGATACCGTTAAAGTACGCCTCCAATCGCAGCCTGACCACCAGCCATTACGATACAATGGTCCGCTCGACTGCTTTCGACAATCGTTTCGGCACGATGGCGTAAGAGGACTGTACCGAGGCATCAGTGCGCCCTTATTTGGCGCTGCTGTAGAAACAAGTAGCTTATTTTTCAGTGTACGCATTCAAGTAATCAATTTCTCGATTGAGACCTTCAGCTAAAACCTTATCTGTAGTACCGGCTCTCTCAAGACATTTTACGAGCAACAATTTTCCCGGCTGAACAGCCCCTTCCAATGTCTGCTCTTCTCGGCTGCGGAGCCGCATCTGGAGCCTTCACCTCTATCCTGCTTACGCCAATTGAGCTCGTTAAATGCAAGATGCAAGTCCCTTTGACACCCTCGGCGGCAAAGCTTAGAGCTCCTGGTCCACTGGCAGTCATTGCATCAGTTTATAAGTATCAGGGACTTGGCGGATTCTGGCATGGTCAGCTAGGCACACTTATCCGAGAGACTGGCGGGTCATCCGCATGGTTTGGAGCCTACGAAGGGGTTACTCATCTATTCCGCGCCTATTCATCGGCGCACGGTAATCCAGATGCTTCGCTGCCCATTTACCAGCAACTCATTGCTGGCGCCGCGGCCGGCATCTCTTATAATTTTCTCTTTTATCCCGCAGATACGATTAAATCGCGTATGCAGACCGAAGATGTGAGCTTAGCTACGCATGGAAAGCGAACCTTTTTGGGCACCGGAAAGCTTCTCTGGCGCCAACAGGGACTTGGGGGCTTGTACAGAGGCTGCGGTATTACCGTGGCTCGCTCCGCCCCTAGTTCAGCGTTTATATTCACGATTTATGAGTGTCTGAGGGGTGCATTTTCATAGGCGTTTCTTTGCATGGCGAGGGTAGATATCACTTGGGAAAAGGTTTGGAGCATTTTTTGGCAGTTCGCTTTTTCATCTTTGAAGATGTTTGTTAGACGACTTATAGAGGACTTTCATGGTGTCGAACTTTTGATGATCAAATGATTGTGAATCGTGCCAGCTATGAGCATATTCCAATGCCTGGAATTAAGCTACAGACGCATTTAGATTGACATGTAAATTGTTTGGGTCCTGCCCAATTGTCACGGCCTCCATGGATCATTTGTGGCATCCACGTCAGCTCTTGTTTTCTGCTCTATCCTGTCGTGAGCAGAAAGTAAAAATTGACAGGCTGACGATAAACTGCCAGCTTCTCTGATGGACTTTTCGTGAGGAGTCATTGATTAACTTCAGATTAGTCCGCATCTGAGAGTCAGTTGTTGTCGGCAGTAGCTTTCGAGGATCAGATACCTTAGTAACCATCTGAATAACAGCGCCTGGTGCCTGCCTTGACGTGTGGCGCGGCGTCTCGGGGATGAGCTTCCGAAGGTACTGATACCTATTCCGACTACCAACTACATGAGTAAAATTATGTACCCGAAACTTTGCTTCCCGTCAGCTGCAAACGTGTTTTGTCCAACCACCGACATTAGGCCAACCGGTCCCCTACTCCGTACTCATCTAGGCCACCATTTGCATCCAAACATTCACGACAAGGTACGAAGCCAGCAATCATCAAGAGCTTCTTGTGCCTCAAGGCATACTGGACCAGCTCAGCAGTTCTCCATGACGGCCAACAGTTTCTCAAGTATTTCGAGATGACGAGGTTGAGCTCCTCCTGGTGTGCCATATTGGCATGTCTCTTCCTAGCTTGGTTCGCAGACGCAAAGAAGGTAGACCCGGTTGTTTCGAAGACGACACTCGACGGTGTGCCTTCTGAATTATTTTACTTTGACGATACAGACACGATTTTAATTCACGATGCCGAAGCATCTAACGTTTTCCGCTCCAGCGACGCTGGCGCATCCTGGGACCGCCTCAAAGACGTTCCTGAGAATGGAGCTTGGAAGTTAATAAAGCATCCGTACGATAACAAAATTGCTTACGTCTTTGGCATCGATACCGATCACTGGATCACAAGAGATCAGGGTGAGACTTGGCAGAAATTCAGCACGGAATCACCTCCGAGCTTGTCCTCGCCGTTAGTTAGCTTCCACGCTGCCGACAGCAGCCGGGTGCTGTATCATGCAAGCGATTGTGAGGGTTGGACATGCAAAGATGCGGTAAGTCTTGCTCTTATTCTTTTCTCCTAGATTGATCCCAAACGGGCTAACAATGTGCTTGTCATTGGAAATACGTAGACCTATTATACAACTAATGGCTTTGAGACGACTCGAAAGCTGCGCGACAGCACTCGAATGTGCATTTTTGCACAATCCACAAATGTCTTTGATTCCGGAATAGATGCCGAAGAAGAAGATCGAATCATTTGTGTTGTGGAAGGAAAATATTCTCCATTGCCCAAGGATTTCCGCTTGGTCGTATCAGACAACTACTTCATTGAAGAAGTTGAGCCTCTCTTGGATAGTGGTCGCACGGTTCCCGGTGTCATCAATATGGCTGCTGTGAAGAAGTTTATTGTGGCAGCAGCAAAGGCTGAGAACACGGACGAGCTAGCGCTCTACGTCACAAGCGATGCAAAGACGTGGCATCGCGCCGAATTCCCCGCAGAGCATAAGCTGGAGCAAGATGCCTATACTATACTTGAGTCAACCAACTATAGCATCCAGTTGGATGTTATGACCACCAGACCTTTGAATCCTATGGGCGTTCTTTTCACCAGCAACTCCAATGGCACATACTTTACTCGCAACGTCGAGCATACGAATCGCAACATTCTCGGCCTGGTCGACTTTGAAAAGGTCCAGGGCATTCACGGAATTGTCCTGGTCAATACAGTCGAGAATTGGAAAGAAGTTGAGGACACGATTATTGGCACAGACAGGAAGATTCAAAGTCGGATTAGCTTTGATGATGGTCGGACGTTTCAAAATCTCAAAGTCGGCAAAGATAATCTTCATCTACACTCTGTCACGGAAATGCGCAATTCCGGGCGCATCTTTTCTAGTCCAGCCCCTGGGCTCGTCATGGGAGTTGGCAACACTGGAGAATTCCTCAAACCATATAAACATGGAGACCTCTATGTGTCGGACGATGCCGGGCTGACTTGGCGAAAGGCCTTGGATGAGCCACATATATATGAATTTGGCGATCAAGGCTCTGTCTTGGTGGCCATCAAAGATACCGAGTCGACAAGCAAGGTCAAGTATTCAATCAATCACGGAAAGGATTGGGAATCCCTTGATCTTGATGAAAAGGTCCGAGCAATGCAACTCTCAACCACACCAGATTCGACCAGCTTGAAATTTGTCCTGATCGCCGACAAAGGAACCGGTTCAAAGGTTGAACATGAAATCATTTCTCTCGATTTTGAGGGACTGCATGAGCGCAAATGTGGCGAGAAGGATTTTGAGAAGTGGTATGCCCGACTCGATGAGGAGGGCAAACCCGACTGCCTCATGGGCCACAAGGAATATTACCTGAGGCGTAAGCCTGATGCAGATTGCTTCATCGATGAGGAGTTCAAAGATCCCGTGCGGCAGTATGAAGTATGCAAATGCACTGAAGAAGATTTCGAATGTGACTATAACTTTGTGCGATCTGGGGACCGTACCGAGTGTTTACCTGTTGCGAGGCTGTCCGTTCCGGAGGGAGAATGTAAGAGTGCGGACGATACGTTCAAGGGAAGCTCGGGTTGGAGATTGATTCCCGGTGACCACTGCGACATACGGATGGAAGGTTCTGTCGACAAGGAAAAGCCTGTTGATAGACCTTGCAGAGACACGGTCAAGGTGCCAGCGAGTGGCGAGGTTTCCCATGAACCTACAACGTTTGATTCGAATAGCTACAGGGAATACTATTACCTCGAGCGGACGGAGACGAGCCATGGCGAGGATGAGACCATCATCCTGCGCACTGACCAACAAGATGTTTTCATTACGCATGATCATGGGAAGACCTGGGAAGAGATACTAAAGGGCGAAAGTATCCTGGCCATCTACCCTCATCGTTATTTTAACGACTATGTCTTCTTCATTACCGGCACCAAGAAGGTCTTTTACTCTACTGACCGTGGCTACACAATCCACGAATTTGAGGCACCAGTTCCACCAAATACGCATCGTTTGCAAATTATTGGTTTCCATCCACAGAAGAAAGACTGGCTGATATGGACGGGATCGAAAGGCTGCGATGGATTTGGAACTGACTGTCACGCTGTGGCGTACTATTCGACTTCGCTCGGCGATGAGTGGCATTCACTTCTCCGCTACGTTCGCAAATGCCAGTTCGTTGCCGATGATGACCGTGCTGGCAGCGAAGAGCTTGTCTATTGTGAACAATTCAAGGATGAAAATCCGGACAAGCCATTGCAGTTGATTGCCAGCGAGAACTGGTTTCAGGATAGCAAGATTTACTTTGATGACATTGTTGATTTCGCTACCATGTCCGAATTTATCATTGTGGCAGCAAAAGATGAGGATCAGAAAACGCTCAAGGTCGATGCCAGCGTGGACGGAAAGACTTTTGCCGATGCTCTATTCCCCCCCAATTTCCGGGTGCCACATCAGCAAGCATATACTGTGCTGGACAGCTCTACTCATTCTGTGTTTCTCCATGTGACTGTCAATACGCTGGAGGACCACGAGTACGGTTCGATCATCAAGAGCAACTCCAACGGCACCTCGTATGTCCTAAGTCTGAGCGCAGTCAATCGAAACCGCCATGGCTATGTCGACTTTGAAAAGATGCAGGGCCTTGACGGTGTTGCTATTGTGAACATTGTCGATAACGCCGAGGGGGCTACTACTGGTGAGGCAAAGAAGCTCAAGAGCATGATCACGCACAATGACGGGGCTGAGTGGAGCTTCATTGACCCACCAGCCAAGGATGCCGATGGCACCTCGTATGACTGCAAGGGAGATATCCAGAAATGTTCGCTGCATCTGCATGGCTACACTGAGCGCAAGGACCCACGAGACACCTTTTCGTCGCCATCAGCGGTTGGCCTTATGATGGCAGTTGGAAACGTCGGCGAGTACCTTGGCCGGTACAAGGACGGTGACACTTTTATCACTAGTGACGGCGGAATCACCTGGTCAGCTGCTAAAAAGGGAACGTACATGTGGGAATATGGTGACCAGGGATCTATCATTGTGATTGTCTCTGAGAGTACTCCGACTGACGTTGTCTTCTACACGCTTGATGAAGGCAAGAATTGGCGTGAATACAAATTTACCGAAGGAAAGATGTTGGTTGAGGATATCTCGACTGTTCCAAGCGACAACTCTCGCAATTTCCTCCTCTGGGGCAAGGAGACATCTAGTGGAAGTGACAAGTTTGCAACCGTGAACCTTGACTTTACTGGACTTTCTGATACCCAGTGTTTCCTGAACGAGGATGACCCTGAGGATCCCAAGTCTGACTACTACCTTTGGGAACCCAAGCACCCTCTTCAGGAAGATAATTGTCTCTTTGGCCATGTGGCACGATACCACCGCAAGAAGCCGGATGCAGTGTGTTTCAACGGCAAGAAGATCCAGCATCTTCATGAAATTTCACGAAATTGCACCTGCACCCGGCAAGACTTTGAATGGTATGTTCTTCTTTTGACATTATGCACGCTCCTCTTGTGGAGTGTTTTTCACCGTTTCTACGTTCCAAGCCAGCAATACTAAATGTTTTGCAGTGACTACAACTATGAGCTCGAAAACGATGGTGCGTGCCGACTCATCAAAGGCCTTCCTGAACCCGACCACTCCCAATACTGCGCTGCCAATCCTGAGGCAGTCGAATTCTACGAGCCCACTGGCTACCGTCGTATTCCGCTCTCCACTTGCCAGGGCGGTCGCGAGCTCGAACTTACAGGCCAAGTCCACCCTTGCCCTGGCCGCGAAGAAGACTTCAAGAAGAAGCGCAAGGGAATTTCCGGCGTGGGACTGTTTTTCGCCATCACTGTCCCATTTGCCGTCGCCACAGGTATCGGCTACTGGGTCTGGCGTAACTGGGACGGTAAGTTTGGGCGCATTCGTCTGGGCGAATCCGGTCCCAGCTTCGACACCAACAGTCCCTGGGTCACATATCCAGTTGCGGCACTCTCAGGATTCGTCGCCGTCCTTGCTGCCATTCCACTCCTCGCTGCGTCTCTATGGAGAAGTGTCGCAGGCAGGTTTGGTCGGTCTGGCGGCCAGCGCACTTACACGACAAGAAGCTCGTTTGCAAGGGGTAGACATGATTATGCGGTGGTGGATACGGATGAGGGTGAGCTATTAGGAGACGAGAGCGACGAGGATGTATAGCGTGGTTATTGGATCAGTAGATATGATTACTGGGGTATTACGATGCGAATTGATGCATGACTATTAGACCTACTTTTAGTGAATTCACATGTTACTTTTATTCTGTAGGATAGACATTGACAGCCTATGCATGGTTTAATGCTGAAGAAATTGCTGGGTTTAATCCATCTGTCCGTAAAAGGGCATTCGTATCATTAGCATTAGGGCATGTTCATTCCAATTTTCGTATTGAGTGTAAAAGCCCAAACAGCTCCAAAGTCAAAGGTATATATTCCCAATCTTTTGCATTCCTAGCACGTACGACCATAGACTGAGGAGAACTGGGCATCCCGTCCGCTCTGCCATACATAAGCCTCAGATCGGCGGACTAGTAGTTGGGTCGGTGACGACCAGCGAATCCCCGCTGTTGTGCGTTGTTCACTTTTTTTCCTTTGTTTTTTTGTTTTGTTTTTTTCTGTTTCTTGTTTTTGTTTTTGTTCCCTTGTGACATTCTTTTCTTTTGATATCTTTTTTGTATTTGTTTTTGTGTTTTTGCGTTTATTTATTTTTACTTGTCTTATTTAGTATTCCTTGCTGCGCACTGTATGATTACAATTTACATTTTTTCCAGAAGCGTGTCATGGACTCATATAAGATGAGCCAGATCGTATAGACCTCTGCTATTCCGCATAAACATTAACGTAGTAAAGCTCTTCCGCTGCCTTCTTATAGTTGTTGTTGTTGTTGTAAGTTAAGGTCGCTTCAATCATCAACTTGTCAAATTGCCAAATTGTCAATTAGTCACGTCGGCAGTCATCATGTCACCAGGCGACTAATGACCACTGAGTCATGACTACTGACCAGAAATGATAAATAGTATCCAGGTATCGGGTATACGGTATAGTATCTAAGCTTAGGCAGGTAGCTAAATGCTACAATTGCTAACATTGCTAACATTGCTTACCCTCGGTCCTCGGGCTCTTCTACAAACATATTCTTGTAAATCCTAAACCGTAAATTGTATATCGTAAACTGTAGATTGTAAACTGTAGATTGTAGATTTTACATAGTAGATTGCATGGAGGTTGTAGGTCATAGGTCGTAGGGTATGCCGTATAGGTTGTAGGTTACAGGGTATTGGGTATACCCGATCCCCGAAAATGGCGGATCTACAGGAATCAGGAATCAGGAATCGGGAATCGGAGTATAGAAGGTCAAGTAATGCGGTGATGTAAGGTAGATATTTGGTGGGATAATATGTAGAGACAGAGACGTAGGGACGCATATAGACGTAAACATACCTAGACAAACGTACAGATGTAGATGGATATATACGGGAGAGGTTAGTGCCTGCTCACCGCTACAGTGGCACTGGCACCGGCACAGACACAGGCACTGGCACCGGCGGACTACGTATGGGAGCAGTGGTACAACTTACAACTCTAGTAAGTGGTTGCAGTTTCAGCGATACAACTTGCAGATCAAAGTCAAAGATGCAGAGTCAAAGAGCTAGAGTCAGTGTCAGAGCGTCGAAAAGCCGAAGAGGCGCAGACGAAAGCAGCCAAAAGAGAATAAAAGTCAAAACTTGAGGTCAGTGCACTATGTAGTAACATATGGCCATATCCATATGTAATATTATACCTATCCAAACATTATAGACTTATGATATAAATGGTTACCTGGTGACCTGGCTACCTGGTTACTGGTTACTGGTTACATGAAGCTCCGAGTTCAACATACTCTTAGTCTGTACCTCAGGAATCAAAGGATCAAGGATCTGTATAAAAAGTGTATATTGTATAGACTTATAGTTGTGCAGACATAACATACCTCAGGTAGTATAGAGTATTCTGTTACTCTGTATAAGTAGATGTGTACTAATAATGAATAAGTTATGCAAAAGACGGTATGCTTGTATGTTTTGTGCTGTGTGCTGTATGCTGTATACTGGGCATTGTAGAATACGGACGGACGACTGACGATGGACAGATGCCAGAGGATGGATGATAGATGATAGATGACAAGAGGATGATGGACATGCACCTCAAATGTAGAGGTAGAGAACAGGACAGCAAAATAAAATTGTTATGTAGCTGTGTAAGTACTCTATCTGTGTAGATTTCAGCAGGTAATATAGAGAGAAGATGTATAAGGACATGATTGAGAATGAGAAGGGACGAGAGAAGGATGGGAATACTAATGAAATTTATGCAAGTTATGCAAGTTAGAGTACAGGGCATAAGAAACCCTAACGCTAGGGCAATACAGAGAGAACTTAAACTGAATCGAGAACGATCATTGCGAGACACGTAAGACGACCCTGCGACCCTGACGGCAACACCCAGCGGTCCATGGCGTTTAAACTGTGCTGGCTTAGCCTGCGATGCGCACTGGGCGCCTACCGTCGATTTTCTACCCGAGTGCGTTACTGCGTTCTCCACTTTATGGATAACACGGATCGCATGAATAACAATAAAAAAAAGATACAGAGCATTACGAGCAGTAAATATCGTTACCTTAGGTTAGGTAGGAAGGTAAGGAGGCTGGCCTTTTGACAGGGAGACTATGTACCTAGGTTCCGCAAGTGGGAGTGGGGAAAGAGTGGGGCCCCGGGGGCGGGGGGACGAGGAACATATTCCCAATTTCATACAGGGACGCGACGGTTCTCCACAATTACCCTTTTACCTTGTCAATGCTCGAGTCATGCAGTGAAATGATTTTCCCTGAACCCTACTATTCCGGTGCTCAGGCTGGACGTGAGTGACGAAAGGAAATGTCATTTTACAGTAGCTTGGGTCCTTCTCCAGCAAGGGGGAAACGATGGGGAGGGAGAGTGACAGTGACAGTAAAATGACTTGCATGGTGATAGCCAAGCTAAATGTCCCGAGACAATGACGAGAAAAGAGCTGCAGAGTGCCGATGACGGCATTTTGGATATTTATATTGGTTTAAATACTGTGTCGTTATGCCATTGTATTGTAGGACCTGTTTGTCTGTACTATTTGGACTGGGGCCTGCGAGTCTCGGAACTAATATTCGTCCTGTGATACAGTGCTTTTGATGATACAATACTGGTACTTTTAATGTTCAAAACTACAGCATTCCGAGACATTGCTGCTGGCGAGTGCAAGAACAGCACGGAACTATGAAGATCACCTACTGTAGTCCGGTACAAAGGTAATTCTCCATCGTTCAACTTGCGCTGGTAGAGAGGCAATCAATCGGCTCTAAATGCTGATCCCCGGAAAGTCGAAACGAACATTGAAAAGTCAACCGAAAGTCCCCTGTCGCGACCTCACGATGCACGCGCGTGTGTGGCAATGAACCACTCGTGGTCCGTGGTTCTATGATCGACTGTTGGGGAAGCTTGATGTGATTGCGATCGACATTTAACACTCCGACAAAGCGCCCGAAGACTGAACGCCTTTCAATTGACACCCTCAATTGACGCTCTTCTTTTCTCGCAAACATACAAAACAGAATTGCATGACAATGATGCAAAGTTACACAATGGATAAGCTTCCTGAGGGGACTTGCCATGGCCCAGCACAGGATGATACGGGGGGCAATGTTTCGGGTCACCGCTTCTTCAATGCCCTTTTGATCGGGTGGCTGATGCCGAAACTCTATCCATGATGCCGGGGAGCAAATTATAACTATCTCTGGCTATATCGAATTGCCTTTTGACCGAGAATGTTGGACAAATATCTTTCATCATTCAAGAAGAATAGTTGCTGCCACACGTCGCCTAGAAAAACAATGCATGGCTTGCAGTAGAGCCGTATTGGCGCAGGGCTGCTGATCAATTCGGCAGCCAGTCATCGCATCACGCCTTCAAGAGGGTGGATGGACGACTACGTATACTCCGAAAGGGACCTGTTAGCCTAAACAGAAGAAACGACGGTCGACTGAGGCAAAGGAGATCTTCTACCATCGGGTCGCGATGGCTTGCAGAATATCATCGAGGGTCTTCCCTGTGCCCGTTTCGACACCGGTGATAGAGGCAGACGAACGAGCAAGAGTGGCCTGGCGGATGGGGGCAAAGAAATACCAATAACAACAAGGGGGGAAAGCGGAGCGAGCTCAGCAGGGAACTTCCCTGAGCAGAATCCCGCCGCTAAATTCAAACAGCCAGTGACTCTCCCACTTCAAAAATAAAATAAAAAACATTGCCCATCTTTCACACCGTCATAACAGATGAAATATAATGGCCTGAGAAAATCAGGCATCTTTTCGGCTCATCCATTGCCGTAGTGTGGAATTGTCCCCTCTTCAGGAAGTTGCATTCAGAAAGTCGTATTGTAAGTCTTTGAAAGAGAAAATCAGCCACCATCACGTTATCATCGTCGCTATTGTAACCATTCAATGCTCGGAACCAAGAACCCAAGAGAGGGAGAAGAGCATAAACGTCATCTGTTCCAATCATAGCAATCGAAAGAGGACGCCAGTTTTGATGATAATACGGGGTTTCGACTGGATTTGAACATCAGATCGATGGATCCAGGTTGGAACGGGACCTAATGGCGTCAATAGATAAGCGTTCAATAATAGTCGTCTTGCTCTCCCGTCAAAAGGGATCAAAAGGCTACTTAGCGGGCAGAATTGCAAGATGGATAACGCAAACAATCCTACTGGTGGATGATTACTCGTTATGATCTTCCTTCACGGTTAGGGTTCTCTGCGCAAAGAGACAATGGGAAAGGGGAGGGCAGTTACAGTGAGATACTTGGTCAGTACGTCAGCCACTAGGTCTGCGCTACCGCACGCCCCGAGGCGAGGTGGAGGGACTTGTTAGCTCATCCCAAGTCCGACACCAATGACATTACACACCGAACGCAGCAACGTCGACCGCTCTCAATGGGGAAAGTCCCTGCTATGAATAACTGCAGAGTGTCGCCATCAAAAGGGTCTAGTAATGACACTTCGCGGACTACGGGCCGACAACTTCATGGGGGAATTATTGCCTCGGGCTCTCGTAGCACGTTAGGTAAGTGAGAATTTTGGTCAGTCCCGTCAATTCCCGAGAATGAGCGACGGAGAAAATGTCTGAAATTACCTTAGTCATCTTGGGTATACAGTTAACTTACAGAGACCTTGGTAACTGTTCCAATTGGCAGGTGACAGGACCATTGGCGATTAACCATTTGAAAAGAGGTGTGTGACTTGCATAAAACGTTTTATCCGGCTTCTAGACGCAGGAGGATAGGCGGATCTCTTCGCGTCTTTGCAAGAGGGATAAACAACACATCAGCGACATGGGTGAGTGATTCTAGCCACACTCAAAGCCCGCAAGGAAAACCCCAGTCCTGCTTGCTGGAACATGGCGTGAGGGGAGGGAAATAGACGAGAGAGCATGCGGCGAGTCCGGACCGACTTGCTCTGACAGACACTCGTTGCATTGTTCGCCAATGAGAAAGACCCACAGCGGTAGGGATTAACGCCGAGCCCACCGATGGGGAAAACGGGAGTGGGAAAGAAACGTGGGGGAGAGCAGAGGAGGAGCATCTGTTTGTCGCCTTGTTGGTCGCCTTGTAGTTGGCCCTAGGATAAACCATTCCACAAAAAAAAAGTATTTTTCCAAGGAAACAAACTGATGTTCAAGTATCCCGCTTAGAGATTGGGTCCTTCAAGCTCACATTTGGTTTCTCAAAAAACCCGCTGGAGGAATGGCCAATAAAATACAACAAATCTTTCTTGCTCGCCTTTGCCTTGCAAAAAGCAAAGGCCCGGCGAAGAGCTCTTAATGATCACGCGTTTAACGGATAAAAAGGAAGAAATGATATCCCAATCACGGTATGATTGGCTCCGTAGACCGAGAGCAATTTGGTGTCACCCGGTCGGACTTCGAAAGCTCAAACGGGGAAATTTTGGGCTGCGTGCTATTCAGGCTAAGAGAAGTACTCTCACAGTATCCCCGAGATGTCATCATACGTCTTTGTGGTGGCGCGGCTGTAGATTGGCTACTTACCGAGTACCTTGGGACTCGAAAGAGAGAGATTTTCGTCGCCGTATTCCGAATACGTAGTAGAGCCGGGAAAGCGACCGGGGGAGGGTCCTGTTAAGGACACGATAGCAGTGCCTTAGGCTAGGTGTGGCCAGTACGCTCCCGACACTGGAGCACGAGGTCTCTTGTCTCCCCAGGTTTTATCGCCAATGTCGTTTGAACTCGAGCCAAATCTACCTCTTGTCTCTGTAGCTTCCCCGTACTCTCGTTATCGCTACCCTCATGTCAGCTCGAACTCAAACTCCCACCAAGGTGGTAGTCGACACCCAGAGTTATTGCACGGGAAGAAAGGAACTTTTTTGCTTGTCCTTATGTATTACCATGGGATGGAATTGACGATTAATCTGCTCGTCTAGTACCCAGGTCAGTAGAAGGGCAATTCGTGTTAAGAGATCGCCAAGTTGTGTTTGGTCGAGCAGTGCAGCCCAATTCGTAGACCAACAAGGCGTAACAATGTAGCTTAGGAAAGCGACCAATTGAGTGGATCCTCACTGGCTGTTCTCCGAGCCTATCCACGACGGCGATCAGGTCAAGAGACGACCGCTATGCCATCCGATGGCGCCCCCCGTTGCACCGTTAAAACAATATCCTCCTCCTTTCCCCCTCTCCCCCCCCACACACACACAACACGCACGTAGTCCGAACTTGACCCGCTCCAAGTGGGGGAAAGAGAGGCAGCGTCTTTGCACCGCGACCACGGGGCATGCAGATGCAGTGTGGATACTGTATTATACACATTCCAGACCTCACTCACACGCGCACAAACAATTGGAGCTTGGGCGTCCTGGTGGCGTCTAGAGCGCGATTCCGTTTCCATCGCCTTTGAAAGCACCGTGCACTACCCACGCCATTAGCATCCATCCTTTCAAGGAGCAGACAGAGGAGTAAGAGCCAGAGAAGGAGATTGTATACTTCTCATCCCTGCTACCCGTTATCGAGCATGTGTTTAAATGGATGGACAAGCGAATCTAAGAGTCCACTCCCAGTCCGACTGAGGCAAAGATCAAATCGATGCCTGGCTTGAGGGGGGGAAATTGAAAGATGCGGAGACTGAGGCTGCCGCTAGAGAAGACAGGGCGTGCGACGGTGAGCTCTCCAGGGGATTCCAAAGCAACGACGGGACCCCTCTCTTGATCCTGCTTTGGACAAAATAAGAATGTGGGTGTGCGTTATGTATCCAGGTAACTTTTTCGAGATCATTTTCCCATTGGTATTATCGTTCCTTGAAATTGACTCGTCCATCGAGGGACTCTCAATTGTTCGTAGCTGCCAAGGCAACTTACCGCAAGCGATCGATGGGAGGATGCGCACGGTATTCTCAGATGTGTCAAAGAGGAATAGAGGCTGGTGTGGTTCATCCGACCGCGTAACATGCCTCACTACGATTGATCCATTTTGCCTTTGCGTTGCCTTGGGGTTGATAGCGCTGGACTTTGCCAGTACTTATCGGGTACTTGAGCGGATCGGAAAGGGTGGAGTCTAAAGGGCACTATCCACATCCATCCATCCCATCCTCTCCATGCTTGCGATCATCCATGATGGTGATATGTTTTTATGTATTGATCGACCCGGTTCCTTTTTCCCTTATCCCTCCTACTCTCTTGACTTGCATGACCACTACGCTTTCCCCCTCCTCACCTGCTCCGTCACCTTTGGGGTCATTCTGATTCCCTTTAACACTCTCACCTCTCTCTTTCTCGACCATCTCACAATTCAGTCTTCAATCGTGAAGCCTCAATTCCTCTCGCTCCCTCTTCTCTCTTCTCCTGACTACTGCCCATTCCATTCACCCCGCTGTGTCGCGCGGCAATTTGGAGTGTCTGAGGTCTCTGATAAGCCAAGCGCCAATCGCCCATTCGAGCCTTCCCTAGAATCACCTACCTGCAATCCTCGGCGACTTCCTCCCTCGTGGAACAAACAATCACATCGATCCACAATATCTTGGCCGCCACCCCCGGAATCTCACAATCTGCTTGTTTTGTCCTTGGAACAATTGGGGAGCTTTTTGGGTCATTTCGCCATCTGGGTCGTTCTGACGTTCCTTGGGTGGGGATTGCTATCTATCCGGGCGCGCACTACGTACGGGCGGAAACGGCCAGCCTTTGACTGGGGACACCCCACGCGAAAGAGACACATTCGCCACAGAGTCTCGCCTAAACCTCTTCGCCTGGAGATTTGCAGACGCCGGTCTGGAGATCCCCATTTTATCATTCCCCAACTCAATTCTCCTCCATCTTTTTTGTTTCTTTCATGTAGGTGGAGGTGATTGATTTAATTCAGGGTCCATTCGACGACGACAACCAATATCCACTCAAATTATTCATCCTCCTCCGCTCTCCGCTTAGGCTGCTTGACACCTATTTTCTCTCTTGGTCTCTCACGCCTCAGCCCAAGCCTTGATTGAGGGCTTCGTTCATATTAATTCCAATACTCTCTCATCATGACCGAGGTACTCTCGGTGCCCGCTGGACGGGATGGTGATTACTTCTCCACAAGCCATCTTCGTCGTTCGGCGCCATCGCAGTCCTCGTTTTTTGACAACCCGCAATCATCTTACTCCAAATCTAAATCGTCATACGGCCGTCATGACCGAGATCACAACTTTTCCGTCTCGACCACCTCCTCCGCACCCTCATCACCACCGCACTTCTCTCACACCAATTTTTCCAATCCCTCTTCTCTCGACTCGACATCAGTGAGCAGCCTCTCGTCAGAATCCAAATTTTCACTCGAAGATGATCCCGTAGTGTTTCCGTCGTATGACGATGTCGGCTATTACGAGCAGATTGAGGATTTGGATACGTCATCGAGCCTTGAGCCGCAGAATGATGAATCAGAGCCGGCAAATACAGAACAGAATCCGAAAGATGACTCCTCTGTGCGAAGTAACAGCCCTCGACGATCATCACCAGAACCGCCTGCGCTTGCTGCCGAGGATGACACGGCCATCCGATCAGAACCTTCTCGACATGTGGATTACCTGTCGCACGATTGGAAGGAGGAGGATATCTGGTCATCATGGAAACATATTGTATCGAAAAGAAAATTATACGGTCAGAGCTCGCGACTGGAGAATGCGTCTTGGCGGACATGGGCCAAGTCAAAGTATCATCTACGAACCGTCTCGCCAGAAACATTAAACTGGTAAATTAAACTCCGCTTTTCCCCCCGTTGTTTGTCTTGCTAATTGTTCCTCTGCAGGCTCAAGGATTGTGATGTGACTTGGCTCTATGGCCCCTTGCAACCAGGCTCCAATAAGAGTTTCTCGCCCTCAGTGTCGGAACCGCAAAGTCGTCTCTCGAAGAGCAACTCTTTTCTCAACAAGAAACCCATTTTGAAGAAGCGAAGCATGTCGGAAGTCATGCTGCAGCGGTCCATCTCCGCGGCGTCCTTGCTGAAGCAAGCCGCTGCGGCAGTTCAGGCTCAACAGAGTGCCAGAAATGGAGATGGAAACCGCCCCCCTGTCGGCCGTGCTGCTTCCGACTATATTACCTCCTGTGTCATGTCTCCTCCCATGAGTCGTGGCAATTCAAGTGCTTTGGAGTCAGTTTCATCATCTGGGATCCCGTCACCCAGCAGCGGCGAGCGGCGACACATCAGATTTGCTGAAAAGGTTGAGCAATGCATTGCCGTCGACAGCGCCGAGGATACAGAAGAGGAGGATGACTACAGTGCAATGGATGAAGACGACGACGATGACTCATCCGACGACGGACTCGTGATGATGAAGAAGACCCCTCGCAGACCCAAACCGCCGAGGCGCAACAGTTCCCGCAACAGCACCAATGGAGAAAACAAGACGATTGCAAAGTTGCCCTCTACGACGCTCAAATACAAGGATACCCCCGAGGACGAAACTCCAAAGCAACAAGTGGGTGGGTTCTGGGGAACGAAACTGTCCCCTTCGCCGTCACAAGAGACTCTCAGACCTTCCCGGCCATCGAGCAACTTTTTGCTTGACGAGGAAGATGAAGATGTGGATTTGGATTGGGAGCCGTCCAGAGTCTCCCATCGCGAGAACAGCAGCTACGACGCGTCATCTCATATCCACTTTTCGTCAACTGAATCGGAAGGTACGAGTACTCCAAGCGGTCTTCGGCGCACTCCTTCTGGCATGTTTATGCCTTATGAGGAGGACGAAGATGATGTTGTGGCCGCCGGCCTCTTCGGCAGAGTCGTCGATACCGTCAATACCGCAAAGGACATAGCCCACGTTATCTGGAACGTTGGCTGGCGACGATAAACCAAAAACTGCTTTTTTTGCATGAAGTCCTCGCGGTTGCGAGAATTATTTTTGCTTCTTTTGTCGTCTTCGGCAATCAGCATTCACCTAACCAGAGCTCGCTCTACGAACTAATTGGAAAGGTGCAAATTCCGGAAGCACTCATAACATAATTTCCTTTGACCTTTTTTTCTCCTTTTCTCTTTTTTCCCTTTGCATTTCTCTCCCCAGAGGGTGACTACTTACCATCGCATCTTTATGGCGGCAGCGGCGTTTACTAGAACCCACGGCGTTTCCTCTGTGGCAAAATGTCTTTGACGTTCTTCTAATTCCCTCATACCAAAGATTTCTCATTGTCTGTGCACCCGCTTCCTTTGGGTCACTTTGCATTGCGAGCGCTTACCAGGATGGTCATTTTTCTTTTTCTGTTTCTCGTTTCCTGAGTCATTGCTTTTTTTTTCTTCTCACGTGCCATCATTCCCATCCTCATTAATTTTCCGTTTCCTCTGTATTTGGGAGGCATATCCTGGGAAGGAAGGATTTCTGAGCTTTGCGGACAGTTTTCTTTCCTTTTTCCTTTGTTGCTTTTGCTCTTGCCTTTCCCTATTCACCTTCTACATTACGCACCGTACCGAAACGAGAAGCCCGGTGCCGGGGTTGCTGGGCCCAATACTTTCCTTTGTCCATTGGGCTTTTTGACCTTTGGCTAAGTAACAGCCTTGCCCTGGCTTTTCGTCATCGTTTTCATCGTTACGTCTTGTATTTACGGTCCGCCTCTCTGATCGCATTTTTCCTTGATCGGTTTACTCGCGCACCACATATACAGAACCTAAGTAATCTAATGAGGTGACCGTGGTGCGCGGTAAGAGATTATAGAAGAGGCCATCCTACGAAAAGGAGGAGCAAAAGGTTTTCTGCTCGCAGTATCCAATGTAGAAAAGATACTGATTGGTGTTCTACGATCTGGGGGGCTCCCAAGTTTACCACGCATACAACATACCAGTCCACTTTTCGTTGTACCTATTCATTGCCGCAACGCACGCACACGAACTTAATGATAGAACGTCGTAGAAGAAGAACACGAATACCTTAGCAAAGAAAAAAATTTAAAACCTTATCAATTCTGAACCTCTTCATTACACCGTGATGTAAAAGCATTATTATTTCCCCCCTTTTCTCGCTAAAATTTACATTGTGCTCGTGTGCTCGCTGTTCTGTAGCTGTCATTGTTTTCTTATCTTTCATCCCCATGGGGGCCATGGGGCCCGTGTGGAGAAAATTGTGGGAGGTTCAATTGAAACCTTCAGGTACGCAACAAGTTCACAATCCTTGGCAAACCCTGATAAGAGACCGGGAATATTTTTTCTTCTTTTCTTTTCTTTTTTCTTTTTGTACGTGCATTGAAGGGCGCAGCCCGCCCACAACGTATTGTGTGAATTTGTGAGACATGCGGGGGTGGGACTGTGGGAAAAAGGGATCTGGAAGCAAGGGGTCCGTCTGTGGGGGGGGACCCTGGTCCCTGGGGATAAGAGGAATACCTGGGGAAATAAGATTTATCTATCCCTGTATCCATGGTAGACAAGCTTTTGGTCCTTGCTCACGTCTTCTGTTTTCCGGGGAATTCGGGGAATGTGTGAGTATATCCGTATTCCCCCCCCTTTTTGGATCAGCAGGAGTGTATATTCACAGTCATAATATAGTAAATATAACTTGCTGCTTGACAGCGAGAGATTGAGTTGGATATCCTGTTCCTCTAAAATACTGTAACTGAATTACTGGAAGTTGTTGTTTTAGGAAAATAAACGCTACTCTGGGGCTCCCGTCTTGCTTATGAAGTTAGCATGGCATTGCTGGTCTATTTATGGATGAATCGGGTTGATATATAGCCTCTGTATGCCGGTAAGGTGTCCCTTTGCTCCTACTGATCGTGAGTCAAACAACTTGGGCCGATAACTCGCCATACACAATCTTTAGAAATTGAATCGTCAGTGAGGTGTCCTGCATTTTGAGGCTCTTTTCAAGGCATTTGTTGGTCAGCCGGGAACTTATTATACCGGACCGACAGGGCTGAGCGGGAAAAGTCATTGCGCCCCCATGTGGGGCTCAACTCCATCTATTACAGGGTTCTAACTACTAGTTCTCCCTTTATATTGGACAACAGCTTTCCCACTCAGCCTTGCAATGGCGGAGCTGAACCTCCTTCAGCTCGTCGATCTGACCATTTCATTTTATTTATTGGAGATGAGAAGAATGCCCCTCCTATTTAATATCGCGCCCATCGGCCGTATTAAATTGGAACTGAACAGCTCACTTCTTGACATGACTGCTTTGTCTATATGTCTCATCAAAGATTATCGATTCCATTGATTCAATATGCCAAATCCTCCCCAGCTGAAGCCTCGGCGGCTTAGGACGCGTACGGGATGTCTGACTTGCCGCCAACGGCGGAAGAAGTGCGATGAACGGAAACCCAAATGCGTGGCTTGCACACGCAACAGGGTTTCCTGTACTTGGGAATTTGCTCCCGAGGATTCAAATTATGAGCAGGCGAGGGCTGTGGCTTTGTCTCGTTCTAACGCGCTCGACGTGCCGCCTCATGCCCAACTACGGGTGTTTCTGGAAGTGTCCAAAGCAGCGCGTGCACAGCCGCGCCTCCGTGCGGAGCTTGAACTATCCGTCCACATATCCAAGTGCACACGTCATTATCTAAGTGCCACGGCAGACACATTGTTTGCCCTAACATCTCCCTGTCGGGAAGGGCTCTGGACGAGAATGGTCCTTGGAGAGGCCCAGGCCCACCCGTTCCTTATGGACTCCGTAGACGCCCTCTCATCGTTTCATTGCGCATATCTATATCCAGAGGATGCGCCGCGATATGTCAAGCTAGCGCGGTTGAGCAATGCAGCTGGATTGGCCAAGTTTCGCTCGTCCGTAATCCGGATCAACAAGCACAATGCCACGGCGACGTTAACATTTACGTTCTTCCAAATACTCCTCTGCCTCACAACGCCCTTTGCACTTGGAGGTGAAAGACCCTCTGAAACCATTGACAGCTTACGGGACTTGCTGGTCGCACTGCGCGGTTACTACCATCTTCAACCGGCATCGTGTCCATATGTAACGGACCCGGCAGTCACCGCCTGGCTAAAAGATAAACCAGATAACTCTTCTTCTTCTTCTACTCCTGCTCATTCGCACAATACTGATATCCTTTGTCGTCTCTCACATTTAGCAGCCGCTATTGACACGGCAAGCTTTTCAGCTGAAGAAAAGAGAATCTCCCGTGCGGCGCTGGTGCAACTTTATTCTTTTTTTGCAAGCACGCCACTCGAACCAAACTTTTCGATCCTATTTACTTGGCCGTTGATTCTCTCAGACAGATTCCTCGATCTCATCATGGCACGCCATCCCCTAGCTCTCATCATCATCGCCCACTGGAGCATACCTGTCTTCCAAGACCAACATTGGCTGTTTGATAAGTGGGCTGATCAGATCTTCCACAGTGTGGCCAGCATTGTTGGGCCGAAAATGCTTTATATGCTTCAGGGCCTCCGGGATGGGACTACGTATAGATCGGATGACGAATTAAATTCTGTGATTATGAAGAATTGGCTTCTGGAGGAGGAACCTCAACGGATTCCACATCGAGGTAAAAACCCATTGGTGGAGCGGCGTTGACGCCTTATATAGAGGCAGCTACCTTATCTAACTGAATATATGTTGACTGTACTTACCGAACGACACATTTATGCACAAGCACATTGTACTTGTCATAGCCTTCCATACAATTGCCAACTTGTGGCTCTGAAAACTCTAAATTTGCAAATTTTTTATCGTTCCATCTTTAGAAGTGCCAGCCAATCAGTATGTGTGAGGAAATCAGGACAATGATGCTGGTGGCTTTTGCATTCCCCCGACTGTCTGGATCTAGAGTTCTGGCTCATGACAATCTCCAGCTGACCTGGTGAATTGGGTTGAGGCAACATTTGTATTCTATAACTGACACCTTGCTGAACGAATAATTTGTAGCAATTATTCCATAGCCCACATATGAGTGGCATGTGGATGACCATGCCTGTGATATCATTGTAGAGCGATTCAAAGTCTAGTACCTAGCTAAATCTCCTGCCGCGGAGAGACGAGGTAAGAGGGATAGCCGACAAGACGCGATAACGACGTGTGATGGACCCCTGTTTTTACCAAAATCGGCATAGGCCGACGGACATGGTTGAGCCAACGACAGTTGATAGTTCGGACGGCAACAACAACAACAACAATATTGGATTACAATTTTATTGACGAAGGAGACTTTCAACCCCAGCTAAGAGGACGCGACTGTTACGAGCTCACGAAAATACGGACAAAGGTGGCTCTGAAAATCACGATTGCAACGCCTTGGAAGCGGAATATTGGCCAAGAATCGAATTCAGGAGAGCTTCCGCACCGATTTCATGCAGTAGCTCCCGAGATTGGGAGATTCACGGGGAGCCCAGCTTAACGCCGTCCTCAAACTATCTTTGGGAATTTTTTTGAATAAAACAAGATGGCTGGCCTTTCAGACGGGGTGGAAGGCGATCTGTTCGACCTCACCGAGCTCGTTCTCGGCCTCGATAGCGACGAGGATTCCGTGCGCAAGATGGCTGCATTCAAGCTCCAATCAAGTATAGGAGATCCATCCTTTGCAGAGGTGTTCGTCGCATCCGGCGGTCTCGTGAGACTACGACATTTGATTATGAATGCGACGGGAAATACTCTGGCGTATGGGCTTACGGCGTTTTCGAGGCTTTTGGACGTCGATCGCGGCTGGGAAGCTGTGGCAGAGGATTTGGTTGAGAGGGTATAACAGTCAATGCCGAGAATATATTATCATATGGAACAGTGCGCTAATAAGGACTGCTTTTGCCACAGGTCGTCGAGCTGATCGTAACGCACCCTCTCGTCAATATACTTCGGGGCGCAATGTCGATTCTTGTCGCCATCGTTTCACATTCATTCGCCGCGGGTCGGTCTTCGCAAGCATATTCGTTTGGATTTAGAGCACTTAAACCTGTCATCAGCCGTCACCCCAAATTCCTTGAGACCTTGGTCGGCAAATTATCCTCGGCCGACCACGCGCTGTGCGCAAACTCGCTACAATTGATCAATTCGTTGATGCGGGATGCGATCAGCACAGACCCGGAAGGGGATTGGCAGGGATTCGTCAAGCGGCTACAAGAATCAGGCGCGTTTAAAGCAGTGTATCTATTGATGCAAAGCAGTGCATTACAGGAACTGGCTCATCCGCTGCTGGAATTCCAGGCGTTGACCAAAGTGCTTTTGCGGAAATGGCGGAATGTCATGGTCGACCCAGCAAGTTCGGAACATAGGAAGGCACTGAAGGGAGTGTATCTAGCCAGCAACCCGACCCCTCCTGGAACCGCCTCAGACGACGGCGACACAAAGAGAAGCCGAAAGAGCCATCCAGAAAAATGGCGTCGACTCGGTTTCGAGTCTGAAGCTCCGGCGATAGAATTTGCCGAAGTAGGCGTCCTCGGAATGTTGGATCTGGCAGATTATGCGAACAAGCGCCAAGAAGAACTTCAAAAGGTGAGTTGCAGTGATTTTCTTTTTAGAATCAAAAGTGAGAGTAGCGTGTGCTAAAACTTTTGCCACGAGCAGTTACTTTTGGAAGAGTTGGCGTTGCCCCAGGATCAGCGATGTCCTGTTGCCCGAGCGAGCATTGCCGTTACTTTGATTCTGTACGAGCATTTTGAGATTGACAAGTCAGAGATTGAAGACGCCAAGGGCTACATTGCTTTTGAGTCGCGAACGTCTTTTGAGAAACTCTTCCGGCCACTGCTTCTTCAGTGGCCTAGACTGCACAATAGCGCTCTGGAAGCCTTTTTCCGCCTATGGAAAACCACTGGAGCCGAACAGGTGGACTTTGAGAAAATAGTGGATCTAGTGCGCATCCTTGTTGACCAGGTCGTCGGCCAGGCTGCACGGACAGCTGATCTCGACGAGGTGCGAGAGGAATTCGCAGCATTTGACTGTGCAAAATTGAGAGAGATTCAAATGGAGCTGCTGGAAATGGCTTATGAAGACGTCTGGGGCAAGCACTTGAGGTAAACTGTCCCCCTGTTCGAGACTATCTTGTTGCTGCGAAAAATTAAATCATTTTCGCATCTAGGCAAGTTCGTGACGAGCTCGACTACGAAGCTCTACATTTTGTCAAGGAACAACGAATCAGATGTTTACTCCAGGGCGCCTGGTTTCCTGGCGCACCAGACCCCAACCCCTCGAATGGGCCTGTAAAGCCGCAAGACCTCTTGCCTGCATCGTGGCGCTTCGTCCGACTGTCGCATAATCGACGATATCTCCACTATGCGACCTTTAACGAAAAGTCGACGCTGGATCCGAGTCTAGAGATGCTTTCTGAAAAGAGTGAGTTCTTCCTCTCTCCTCCTCCTCCCCCATCCGGCCCCTGGGTCACTCTCTCCATTTCTCCAGAAGGAAAAGTAACGCATTACTTACCGATGACGAAATATAGTCGACCTATCCATTGTGTCCTCCGTCGTGTCGAATTTCGATCCAAACGACTCGTCCCCGCAAAAGCGGCCATTGACAACTGCTACAACGAGCAGTTCGTCCACTATCCACGCCGACCCGGCTACAAACACCGCGGTAAAACCACAACATACTTCCTCCTCTTTCCCTACATCATCTTTCAATCCAAACCATGCAACTTCCAAATCGTCCTCATCATCCCTATTACTCTCCCCATCATCCTCATCAGCAGCTGCGGCTGCGGCTGCGGCTGCTGCTACATCGTCAGAACTCTACCGCATCGCCATCCTCACGCGCACATCATCCAACCCACCAGCATCAGCATCGTCAAAATCTCATTTCCCACATCCCTCTACCGCCTCTTCCTCCCACCATTCTAAGCATAAACATCATCCAAGCCAACCCGCCGTCCAAGGCCGTCACACGGGCATGTCTGCTGGAGCTGCCGTTACTGCTGGTGGTGGTGGTGGTGGTGGTGGTGGTGGTGGTGGAAAAGCACCCGGAACAAGAGGAGGCACAGCCATTGCAAGTTCTAGCGGACCCGCACCCGCTCCAGAAACCGTCCTGCTCAACCTCTCCACCCCTTCGTCCGACCTCGCGGCCGAGTGGTTCGACTCCTTGCTCATGCTCCTCGGCCACCCGCCCCTCACGGCCCACACGCATCGTCTTATCGAGCTGATTGCTTCGTATGGATTGAAGATACGACTACTTAATGTCCGGTATGATGCGCATTCTCTGTCCCCGTCCACGTCCCATTTTGGATCTACCTTTGCGTTAAACCGTGATTATGATGATGTTGATGAATATGGGCACGGGCATGGTCATGATGGCGGTGGTGGCGGAGTTGGGGGGGCGGTTGGTGGTGGTGGAGGAGGAGGAGGAGGAGCAAGAGGAGAAGGAGTAGGAGTAGGAGGCAGCAGAGAAGTCAAGACTAGAGGTGCAGGCGCAGGCGGGATAAACCCACGTGCAGGGACAGCAGATGATTACGCGTCAGGCGTTCTCCTCCTCCCGCAAGTCCCGAGCCGCGAAGGCCTGGATGATGATTACTGGTATGAGGATTTTGGAGGAGGCGGCGGCGCCGGTGGCGGTGCGGGTGCAATTGAGGCTTGAGGCTTGAGATAGAGCGCGATGAAGTGTGAAATAACTTTTTATTGATACCCGTACGTGTAATGCCATTGAACTCTTTTTTTTTTCTCCCTTTGGGAAGCAAAGCAAATTATTTTCTTTTCATGATCCCCTCCTTCGCTGTCAAGCACATGTACTGTGTTCCCATATCCAATTGTAATTGTGATTGTCATGCACGGATAATGTATTATATATATGCGCTGATATATCGTATTGTATATGAACAGAAGAACAATACACGTATCAATCAATGAATCAACGAAGAATCGGCTCACACCTGCTCACGAAACCCCCGTAAACGCATCGAAGACGAACAATCAAGGCGTAAGCTGCATGTGAAAATGTAAAAAGTGATAAGTGTTAAAAAACAGATTAGGAGACAGGGACACAGGAGGTATCAGAGCAGAGCAGAGGAGAGCAAAACTACAAAAAAAAAAAAAGGGTGGAAGCGGTGAAAAAGGACAGAATACAAGGACCAGCCTTGGAAAGAAAGAAGTAGGAAAAGAGTACAAATAGAGCAAGGGCCAAGTTTAATGAAAAGTTGCAATGCACTCCTGGATCAAACCATACAATGGACATCCAGATGCAAGAACTAATCGGCCAAGACCATTCTCAGCATGGCGAGGAAGCCAGGCTGGAGCTTGAGAAGCTCGCTGACGGGCGGCTTGATAGGTTCGCCGGCCGTGCGCCGTAAGCGGTCCTGCCGCTTGGCGCGACGTTTACGCTCTGCCGCAAAGGGGTCGAGGTTCTCGTCTTCGTCTTCAGACTCGCTTGCCTCGTCGTCATCTTCGATGTTGAGATCTTGGAGGTCCATCTACAGTCGAATTATGTTAGCTAAAAGTCAATCCACAGGAGAAGAAGGAGAGAAAGATTAGAAAGATTAAAAGGGAAGAGAGGGGAAGGGGTGCTCACCTCATTGAGGCCAAAGTCTGAACTCTTAAAGGTATTCGCGCCTGGGGCATCTGCTACGGTGGCAGCGTTTCCATCGGCAGCCATCTTCTGCCTGGTCTTGTCGTAATGCCACTTTTTCCGCTCTTCTTGCCAGTGGATCAAGGCGTCAATTTCCTTGAGCGCCACTTGCTTGTCAATTTGTCCAACGTCCTTTGCGCCCTGGAACAAGGCATTCATATCGAGCTTGCCGCCCTTGGGCCCGTTTCGGAGGAATTCAAGAATGCCCTCTAGCCAGCCCATGAGTTGCTCAAACAGGCCGTTGTCGTGGAGATGCACCTCGTGAACAAACTTGTAAAAGTTGTCTTGGTGGCGAGCGCAGAGGTCGATGAATGATTGGACAGTCTGGTTGGGGTCAGCGGCGACGTCCTGTCGCTGTGCGCGCTCAACGACATGGATCATGTCTTCGAAAAAGGCGGCAAAGTCGGTCACACTATTGTACACATTGGCTGACTTGTACACCCGAACAAGCGGTTCATAGAAGATGGTGAACAAGTCCCGGAAAAGCTGTAGTGTAACAGGCTGTGGCGGTCGATTAGTAAACGCTAGGTATAGCAAAAAGGCCAGAGACATTGGTGACAAACCTCTTCAATGATGCTTAACATCATCATCTTGTCCCTCTGACGAGTGTAGAGCTTGAGTAGCTGCTTCAAGGATGCAAAGAGCTGTGCTCCTTGTTTCATTTCCTCATCAACCTATGAAAAGAAAAACAAAATGTCAGCTGCACGTAATTCAAAAAGAAAGATCTAGAGTATTCCGTCATACGTTTTCCACGGCATTGTTCCATGCGACATATGCATTGAATACCTTTCCAATCTGGTCAGGCGTCAAAGGCGGCGAAAGAAGATCCGTTCGCAGAATGGCCACCAAGAGGTCAATGTCTTCACTAGCAGCCTCTGCTCGGATGATGTCCTTTGTTTCTTCATCGGAGTCACAAAACTTTTTCAATTTCTCACACAAGACCGGATCATCAATCTTGAGAGCTATTGAATCAATAGCTTTCTGGAATGATCTGATGCCGTCATTGAGCGCCATTGAAAAGATGCGTTGCAACAGCGAGCGAGATCCAAAGGGTTGAGCCAGGAACAGGTCTAAGACACCAGACATGACTGCTGCTGGATTTGCAATGCGGATAACATTCTTCAGGAGCGTGTAGGGAATGAGGGAGTGTATTCTCTTTGCCTGTGCAAACATCTCTGGCGAATTGTCTTCCGCCAGGAAAAGGTGGTATATCGTGGCAGCAACTCTGCACGAGATATTAGCAAATATGACCCTTGAAGATATGAGCTTCAAACCCTACTCTATACGGAGCCATTCAGCAAATTTCTTGTATTCGACGCTGAGCTCGTCGATGCTATGTTTGACCCGAATTTCTCTAAAGAGCTTGGTCAAGCCGTCTGTCCGAAAATGGTCAGCGTAAAATGAAGGGCTCTATCAGGTCAAGCATGAATTGACATACTGCTCTCAACGATATCCCGTCGGAACCGTTCCATATACACATCAAGTTCTTTCGCCCTTTGCCGTGCAATCTCATAGAATTTTCGTTGCTCCTCGACACGTCGCTCGTCCATTTCGGTTCGTCGCTGAATGTCTGCCTTTTCTTCCTCATTGAGTTGAATGGGACGGCCGGTCAAGAAATCGCTCATGGCCTTTGTCTCTGAAATCATTTGGTTTTGCAATAAGGTCCTCAAGAACGCGCGAAGCGAAACACGCTGGTCCTCCCGATAGAGTACCACAGAGTCTCGCACACTCTCAACTGAGGTTCGTGGGGACTTGACACTGTTGAGGGACCCACCCCGTCGATGACCTAACCCAACAAAGCTCCTCAAACCGCTGCCCTCATCAGATGGAGTATTATCTTGTGTCGACACGGACGACACGGACGACGCGTCGTCGCCATTGACGCCAAGGAAGTTTGATGTCGTCGAATTCTTATTCTTTCGAGGCAGCGGTGGCAAGACCTTTCCGGGGAGCTCAACGCGAAGACGTTTATGCAGGCGTGCAAACTCGCCGTATCGTCGACCGATAAATATCTCGGGGCCTTTTCCTTGCTTGACGCTGATGAGGAATTCCTAGACGAGCGAATTCATTGAATTAGTTTCCAATTCTTGCCGGGTTTCAGCCTCTTTTTTGTCTCGCTTCAACTTACAGCATGCTGATGGTATCGAACAGTGCGCTTCACAGATGTCGTGCGCACACCAGCAATGTTCACATTCCACCCATTAATCTCATGGCCATTGGGCATGTTCAACACAAGCCCCTGCTCTTGCGCACCGCGATCAACCACTTCAATCTCGGAAAATCGGATCCGCTCTTCATATCCAGACGCTGTAGGTATACCGGAAACCATCATGAGCTCGACCAGCTTCTGCGCCTTGATCGCAAGCTTCCGACGCTTGGTCATTTCCAGCCGATCTTCCGACGAAGAGACATGCTTGTTGGCAAACGACTCTAGAAACTAGTGCAACCAGAAGTTATTAGCACAGTAACCTAAAGGAATTCAGCGTAGAGGACTTTGACATACCACTTGTAACTTATTTTGCCAAAATTCCGTTTCCCGCGCCTGGTCTAGAAATGGAAAGTTTCGCACATGATGCACAAAAATGTATCGCAATATCGGCAGGTCTGAATCTATCGGAGCTACTTCACCAAATTCTGACCGAAATGGGGCGCCGAAACGCTGCAGGGCAGTAGGCGAAGAAAGTTCGGAAATTTCAAAACGCACTTGCTGCGAAAGAAGCTCACGCTTGAGGTCTATGGAATGATACGGTCAGCTTACAGTTTCTAAACTGAATGAAGAACAATGTCTGATGACAATCGCAGCTCACAGTGTTCTTGTTTGCCGGTCAGTATCTGGCCCGGTGCGGGAGCTGAATCTGTTGAGGGTCTCGGAGCTGCTTCCTGCGGGACCGTCGGATCCTCTTGCGAAGGCTTCTCAACGGCGACGCCGCTGCCAGGCGCTTCCATTTGAGTCATGCCGTTCAATACGACAGCAGGAGGATTTGATTTGGCCTGGTCGGCCATTGTTCTCTCTGCGTTGATATTTTTCTTTCTCCCTCACGTCGTGATCGACGGTATGGCGGCACAGTCAAGATCGTGGAGAGAACGACGGTGGTGGGGACGAGCCTGGGGTGACGTAGGGTCCCGAGACGGTCTAAACAAGGACGTAAACTTGTACGCGTGCTCCTCCAGAAAATCCTGCTTCACTGGCTGAGGGTTTCAGACTAATTTTACAGTCAAAAATAGGGCCTCTAACAGGACACAAGAAAAACAGCAAGATGGGACCATATAAGGACAAGAAGTAGCAGGGATGGAGAGGGCGTCTCTACGGATAGTAGTAAGAATTACTATTTGCATCCGTTTGAGTTTTGTTAGGCCCAAGACTCATCAAATGCAAGCTGACGACCGGTTTCGATGGGGCGAATTCCGACCGCTCTCGGTAGCCTCAGAAACAAAACTGAGTTACTTTTACGCAACTTTATTTTTCATCAAAACTGGTAGCGGGTCTAGGTATTCATGAGGTAAACTAAGCTGGTGGGGCTTAGACGTAACTTAGCGGCCAGGTCCCTTTTCCCGACCGCCTTTAAGCGCCCAGAAATGCCGAGAAGCCAAACTGCGCCCATGATGTCTCTCTTCTTCACGTTTGAATCATCCAAGCGTTAATTTTCGTAATATAATTTGTATCAGAAAGCCCATCATCGTCCCTGAAGATGTGGATCAGACCAATGTAATACTCAAGCACCTCATCTCTTGTGGCAAACCCTTGACCATGCCGACCTCCGAGGAGCTTTCTTTCCGAAGGCCGATCAAGGCCCACGCGTTGTCATGGATGCACAGCCTTGACCAGGGGTCCCGCGAACGCAGAGTCATGACTCCTTTTACTCAGCATTGTCTGTATAAATCACCGACGTCCGTGACGGCCCAATCTGAGTGCGCCCTATAAGGCTTCGACCCTTTCGTTCCGAACCTTGTAGCTTAGAGTGAGTAGGCGATGTATATTGTCCAACGTGATCGAGAATCGTCCACGAGTAATCCGTACGCAAAAGTGCCATAAGCGTAATCTGTTCCACATGGAAAACCCTCTTTTGATAGCCAGGGCAGCGTCAAAAGGGGATGCCATCCAATATGGATACATCTTCGCGATCATTTCGTATCTGAGGTTTCCTGTCGCACGAAGAGGACGAACCACTTTCAATCTTTCTCGTGCTGTTTCTGCTTCAAGTAATAGATCATGGCCTTGTCCGTTTCTCGATCTGCTTCGAGCGTCTCAATGCGATGCTGCAACATGGCAATCTTGGCATCTCGCTCTTTGATCACTGCTCGGGAAATGTCTCGTCTATCCCCCATCAGCAATGTAAACATTCCATGCAAAAGCTCATCGCTGCAGAAACTTACCCTTTTGCAATACCTTGCATCCGAACAGCGTGTTTACCCAAAGAAAGCCCTAACGCATCTTTTGTAGCTTGATTCAAGCGCACGTCGTGCTCTTCAAGAAGGCCAAAAACCTCCTTGATCAATTCTGACTGCTTTTCCTCCGTGCCGCCAACATCTCGAAAGCGTGAAGGACTTGGTGTAGCAGACGGAGATGATGGAAACTCCGTCTTGATATTTGGAGAAGCTATCACGGCTTCAGAACCACTAGTAAAGAGTTTCCGACGAGTCTTGTCAGTTGAAGGAGTCAGGAATGGGTTGTCAATTTTACGTTCTGTGACTGGGGTTGGTAATCCGATGGCTCCATCTTCTTCAAACAGAGACCGCCGCCGTTTCCCGGGTGTGGTTAATGTCTCCGAACCCGCACCATTTCCCTTTTTCGGCGTCTCTGGGAATGGATCAGGTGGGATTTTGCGGGCGGAATCTTTATTTGATGCCATATCAGACCTTTTGGCCCCATGTTCAAAAGCTGAGTCCACTTCTTGGGTAAGCGCCACCTCTTCCTCTCCCGTCAGTGGCCACTCGAATGGCTCTTCATCAGCTGCGGTGTTTGATGGCCCTCTCGCCGCCCTGGAAGGAGATGGAGAAGCCGTGTTAGACGGAGAACGTAGCGCAGCTCTTCCCGTTCGCGGAGGTGTAATTGTATTATTATGACCATATTGTTGGTTTGGGGTGCGAGGAGCTTCGTTTTTAGCTTGCGCATGTAAGCCGGACACAGGTTCGGGCTCTGAGCGCGAATTGTTCAGAACAGCAGCTGCCTCTCGCGGTTTTGCTTCGTCTTCCCATAGAAAAAACTTGCAACGTTGATGCTGTGGCTTTTGACAGGTGTAAAACCACCGGCCGTGATTCTTGCCACCATTCTTCGTTTGGAAATGCGATGCCGGTAAACGTGGTTCGCAATTGCAGTACCAAACCCCATCAGCGAAGAGTCCCTTTAAAGGAACTTTAGAGTATCCAACTCTCCCTCTTCCCCAGCCCTCTTGTCGCTGTCCTGCTCCCTGTGCTTGTGCAGCCCGTCCCTGTCCTCTATTGGCTCCGAAGTCATTTCCTTGGTTTCTGTACATTTCGAACCCTCCTGCGTCTGGTCGGGCCAGTATATTTGCACTTCCTTTTCCTCCTTCACAGCACCTCAACCACGAAACTCTCGGATCCTCCTCTTGTGGTTTCGTCCTCTATATACGATATATACCCAACCTTCTCAGCTCCCTTGAGCTCAACTTTTCAATATTCTCAATTTTTTGTAATATGATAACCTCGCAGGGACCTAAAGCCCTTTAACTTACCGCCAGCATTCCAATATCTTTGATGTTTGCCGTGCAGTCGTGGCTCATAGGGCTTCTAATCCAGCGTTAATCAATGTAAACTCAATCAAGATATCTCCCGATTTCACAAACGCGTTCGTCGCAAAGAAGACGGTTCAATTTCCCCTGTCGGAGTCAAATTCCAAGTTCCGGAATTTGTTGGGCGGGAGTTAACAGTGTGTAATTGGCAGGTTTTGCCCAATAGACACCGCCGCGATAACGTGGGGGTGAAGCGGTGGCTGGGTAACGATCAAGTTCGCCTTGGTAGAAATTCTAGCTCATCACTTCTCCGAATAAAACGACGCTGCAGAAGTAGAATCAGTGCATCTATTAGCAAGAGAGAATAAAAGAGTAAGGAAGAATGCAACTATCGGGAATGAGTCTGGGAGAAGCTGGACTACCAGATGCTCTGTCCCAAGTCCTTAACAGACACGGCTACCTTGGTTATCGATAAAGGCAGTGTTCCTCGGTCTGACGCCATTAGTTCGCCGCGTTCGTTCCCAACCTCTAGCCGCTTGTCACTTGGAATCCGGGGGAAGTTGCCGAGCCCCAGCCTCTTTAAGGAGAACCGAACCGAAAATCCAATGGCTGGGGTTGGTTTCGGGTAACTTAGCTTAGTATACTTCGGCCAAAAAATAACTGGACTTTCACTGTAACGGCCACTACGACACTACAGTAGAGCATTTTGAGTGATTCAGGACAAAGACAAAATTCAGAATAAAGTAAATAATTAGCAAACCCCATTGTCCGATAAATTAAACTACCTACGGCAAGATAGTACTATGTGGAAAGTGGGAAAGGAAGAAATGCAAATCTCTCGACCTCGACGCGTTCCCTCCCATTCATGCCTTTTTCCATCATTCGTCGCAGCACAAGTGTACGTCTGTCCACCAGGGAGACTAAAAACACAGAGCCACAACTACTAAGACGGGGAAAACAACAGCAGTGAGGTACTAGGCAATCGAGAGAAACGAGGTAAAGACTAAGAGCTACAGCCAGGACTTAAAAGTCGCGGGTAGCTGGAAAAACAAACGCCAGGCCCGTAGATTAAAGAAAAGGAGGGTTTTTTGTAAGCTTTTCCGTCCGTAAAAGAAACACCGCCTTAGGAAAATGAGAAAAATAGAAAATTCAGACGAGATGCAAAGGAGAAAGCCTCGAGAAGGGAAAAGCCTCAGCTGATGAGCAGTTGGCATTCGTATCTCGTTGTTATCCTATTCCGTGCTCTCGTAAATTCGTACCGTTATCCACCTTGTTCGTCGTTGCAATGGGAGAGCTATCCATGGTGAGCTACTCCATAATCATCCGGATGAGTATCCAGAACTGAAGGTCGAAACATCTGATGACAGATAGAATATCCTGGTCACAGCATGTGCATCGACACCGGATTATCTGAATCCAGTCGTTGTCGTTCAAGTAATACCAATAGTAACATAACCAGTCATGCATGCAAATGGCAGAACTAATGTCGTGTAAATTGCAACGCGAGACACGAAGTGTTTGCAAATCAAATAGGAACTGGAGTCCACACAACGCTCAATATGCCGCCCAATACACGCGCGTACACCAGGTAACTCCATATCAGACCGTGCCTGTGTCTGACATCAGGTTTTCGAAACGAATTAAAACAAACGTAACCGTAATCTCGCTGAGAAACTTTTATCAAATCGGGGGTATCGTATCTTTTTTAAAAACTTCTTCGAATGTCGTAATTATCAGATTATATTGAATCCGCCGTGAGGCTTATGGGCCTTGCAGTCTTCTAATGTTGGAGACCTTCATCCGAAACGTACCATTGACGCTCTAATTCTGCAATGATGTTGTCGAGATTTTCGGGGTCAGAGCCATTCGCGGACAAGAGCTCCTGAGCACGCCAATTGTCGTGGACTTTGCTGTGGGTAGTATTGGCTTTGCCCATTGTCCCAGAGATCAGCGCAAAGTCCGGTCTGCCATCCTCCATGTCGCAATCCGTCCCATCGGAGGCAATATTCCACATCTCCTGATGCGAAACCCTATAGTCGGGATAGGCCTGCCGGAAGAATAGATCGGAGAAGCGTTGGCCAGCAAGAGAGAGGTTCACCACCGAAGACCATTTGAACTGGCGATGGGGAGGAAATTGATATCGGAGCCCAACGAGCACGATGCCTTTCAATGCACGCGCCTGAACACTGTCAACCGAGCTTTGGAGTCCTGGAATCTCCCCAGCACTGAGTACGCTTCCCATCTCCTCATTGGTCATCCCAATGTGTCTATCATCCCAGAGGATTGGAACCATAATTCCGACTCGCCATGGCATCGCTTCGCGGTTGATTTCATGTTCGTCAAGAATATGAACAGACCCAACTTGATCACGTAAAGCTCTCAAGTGAGCCATGCCGTTTAAGATAGGAAACGGCTTGCTCATGCGATAACTTGCGATTACATTTGCTCGCACATGGACGGGGATGGGGCGCTCGGGGTCCTCCGAGGCGGTAACGTGAGCGAAATAAATACAGTCAAACCCCAGTCTATTTGCAATCAGGTTGAGAGCAAAATTGGCCTCATCAACAGCACCGGCCATGAGTGTCCCTTCAAGGATGGGAATTTCCGGGTACGCTCCCGGCTCTTCTTCAAGCCTGGGCTGCGCATTGTATGCCGGATACAAAATCGGTTCGTCGCTCTTTTCGTAAATGGGGCTGACGGGACGTGGCATGTGGATCAGATCACTGCTAATTGGCTGCTCGGCAGGGTCTGCACCTGCAAAAGAATTGTAGCCTGAGGTCCTTTCTGTTTCCGATCGCGCGGCCGACGGTCTTTGAGCTTTGATCTCCAGCGGGTGAAGTCCAGGAACCGAATAAATCGAGCTGGAGGTGGGCGGGCGAGCTGGTATGTCCACGTCTTCATTACCAGCAACTTCCTCATCGACTCCATCATTGTTGTCTTCATGGAGGTTCTCGTCTTGCATGCTAAGGGAAATAATAGAATCGAGGTCCCCATACCCGGCTGCATCGGTCGTGCTAGCTTCAGCCCCAAGTTCCTCCGGAGTCATCTTGAGCATTTCCTCAAGGGACCAAACCTCGCCGGCAAGTTTCGGGGCTTCTGCGGGAGGAGCTGGCAGCGGCGCCAGTAGTCGTTGGAGCGATGGGGGACCGTCTTCGTTCATGCCCTGTTCAATGTCTGGGAGGTCTTGCAGCCAATGCTCTAGTTCCCTCCCAATGCACTCAACACATTCAGTAAAATTCTGACGGAAGGAGCGAGGCAAATCGGAACGGGCGTGCTCGCTGAACATATAGAGAACTCCAATAATGACGTCCGAAGACGAGATGATTGGAGCTCCAACAAAGTATCGGATAAAAGGTTCACCAACAACAAGCGGATGACCTCGGAAACGCCAATCCTAAGGTTGAGATCGTTAGCCAGAGTATTAGAAAAAGGATCAATGCTGTTTGACCTGACCAGTCTTACCTTGTTTGTGTCCTGTATGACCACAAGCTGATCGCTCACCATAACATGTGCGGCCAAACTTTCTTCGCGAAGAATATTCTTGGGGAAGACATAGCCGTCTTGATATTTGATCACCTCGTACTTCTTATTAAAGAGGCTGATGACCGCGTTTTGTGTGCCTAGCTTCTTCATGGTCCATCTGACGACACTGCTAAGCGGTTCCATGATGTCCTCTTTGAACTCTCTCAGATGAAGACCTTTCACTTGCTCCCAACGCTCGGCTTCAGTAGGCGGAATGGGTGCAGGGAGGTAAGGGAAACTCTTGTGCTTGCGAGGAGGCGACGGCGGGTTTGAGAGGTTGTAGGCTCCCTAAGTTCTTGTGTTAGTCTTCAGCTGCGCTTCAGATGAGGCGAGCTGCGGCCGGCTGTTCGCCATGGGCAATCTTCTTTGCGGGAAGGGAAAGGGATCTTGCGTCATGAGACTTTCTCTACGTACCGCAGCATAAAAATGAAGGTAGTCCTTCCACGGCTCAACATATTCATAAGACGCGGCAGCAGCCATCGCGATCTCGCCTCGACGTTTTGAAGCTTCGATCGACAGGGTATTAAACTCGCGTTGTAGCTCGGGGGATTGGGGAGCGGAAGGAGGAACAAGAGTGTTTGCAGTCGTTGTTGACTGTCCACAAGAAGCAACGACCTCTTCGGTAGTCTCTTTGGTTGAGGGAGGGGTTGACCGAGCAGCGAATGGAAATGAGGAAGTCTGAGGGGACACTTGAGGAGTTGGGGATTTGATCTTAGCGGAGGTAAATCCGGCTGCTTCCTCTCTTGCCCGCGGCTTGCTCAGCAATGGACGTGTGTGGGGTGAAGGATCCAACAAGACGGAGGATTTTCTCTGATGGCTGGCAAAGGGCCTCTGAAGGTCGAGTGAGCTTGACATCTCGGCCTCAACAGGTTTGGCAGCGAAGCCGGCTTCGTTGCCAGAGCTTCGATGAAATATGCGTTTTATGAAATGCGGTCGAGCGGGCGGGGACCGTGAGCTCATACTCGAATCTGTCGTCGATGATCTGGGAGTCTTCATCGTGCGTGATTTCTCCGTGGAGCACGATGATCGTTGTTGTGGTTGGTGTTGTTGAACGTAGAAGGCGGTGGTGAAGTGGAAAGGAGGGTGAAACCCGTCTCGTTGACTCTGAGTGCGGCGATGGCCCAAGGTCCGCTGAGCAGACACCAGGTCCACATTGCGGTCCATTGTTTTCCTCCGAATATCCAAAGAAGGGCGCGCCATGGCGAGACTGTTTTCACGCATGAGCAAGCAATACCACTCAAACAAGAGCAAGCTAAAGATAATTCAAGCGATTGAGCAATTTGCACTCTAGCATGTCAAAATAAAACATCAATGGCATGCAGAACGCAGTCAAACATTACTTCAATTTTGGGAACAGTGAGATCCAGTGAGGGAAAACTTGAGAAAGGGGTTGGAAACAGTGAAGGAGAGGTGAAGTGAATGGGCAGTGGTGAAGCGACATCCCATTCTCTGCCATGATCACGTATTGGTTTTTTCTCACCTTAATTTTTTTTTTTTTTCTCCTTCTCCTTTTCGTCCCTTTCCTGCCTGGTCTACTGACCGCTGAGTCCCGCCTGCAGTCAAAGGGGAGCTCTGGGTTGAAGCTGGGGGACTGCCCCGCAATGGTCCTTTCACCCCAGAACCGTTGCTCGGAAGCTCTTGGGGTGGTGCGAGCTGCCCTGGAGCTACCCTGGCAGGTAGCGAAGAAAACCTGACAGGGAAGGAAGTGCGGTCTGCTCCGGCGGACGAGAACGATGACGGGCAGGCGTCATTACAACAACCGTCTCGAGTGGTAAATCTTCAAATGACGATCTAGGTGAGTAGGTAGAGAATAGAAAGAAAAGGTCGACAAGGAGTTTACAACAAAAGTCATCAACAACGACGGCAACGACGCAGCGAATGTTCGGTCGTCACCATCATTGGCGTGTCGTCAAACGATGATAAAAATAATTGTAATAATAAATTTACGGGGCCCTGGCTTACTGCGGGTACAGCATCAAAGGAAGGGGGGGAATCAAGTAGACAAATTGTCTTGGCCTGGACCCCTACAAGAAATAGTCGATTCCCATTTTCCCTTTTTCCCTCGTCGCTCTCAACGACCGGCAAAAGCCACAACGGCCGTGTCATGGATCATTTGGGGGTGGGGGAAAGCAAGAATCGAGTGTGGTATAGCACCGCGTACCTCCGGGAGTTTAGATGGTTTATGGCCAGGGCTGTCCGTCCGACTGGGCCTCTCTACTGTACCATTCCACCACCGTCAAGATCTCTCGTACGAGGGTGGCATATTAGAATGACAAGGATGGCAACGCCAGCGAGCGCGTACCCATGTCGTGAGGCGCAGTTTCCTTTCTGTTCAGAGAGAAAGTCCCCGAAAAAGGACATGTCAACCGGGGTTGTTGACAAGGGTCGATGATACGCTTCAGTTGGCGCGTGCTCGAGGTAGAATACCAATACAGTACATGATACCCAAACAAGTTGAACGTAGCACAAATCAAACAGCATCTAGGTAGACAAAAGATGGTTACTACCGTAGCAAAGAGACGAATGTGAAAAGGGGCAGACCAAATGCAGAAAAAGGACCAATTGCCATGTTGAACACCTTGCCCAAACCGAAGAGACTGAGAAGTGGCAATCAAATGAATGAGCGAATAATTGAGCGACTAAGTGAGCGAATGACCAATATGGAGTTACTGAACTTTAGTACAATAAGTACAGTGGAGAAGTGGAGAAGAGGAAGGGGGGACAGAAGGAGAAGAAAAGGTGGGCACAAACAAACAAGTTTGGTTCTTTCCCGATTCGATTTGAGTCGTGGAGAAACCGACGCGAAAAAGGCGAGTCAGAAATACAAGACAAAGATTTGCGACTAAGGGCCGGCTCGAGGGGACGAGGTCGCGTCATGTCGTGCCTGCCACGCTTTTCATGCGCCTCAACCCTTTCTAGTCATAGTCGCGAGTTCATCCGTGTCACCTCCCGCCCAGACCCTCGAGGGTATCCTGTACGCACAGGTCTTGTTCCTTACCGCCTCCAAAACATGGCCTGTATCCATGTTCAATGGGCCACAGGATGCAGGCCATGAAAAGGCGGAGCGAGACCGAGGAAGTTTTTGCTCGTCAAGGTATAAATATACAAGGTAGACTCTGAAATACCTTATGAAAGTTTGTGCTGCACAATATATCAAAAATAAAAAACCCCATGGTGACCCCACACATGTCCCCACACGGACGGAGTATTCCATATCCTAATTCATCTCATCTCTCGTTCTGTCTCCGTTTTATTGCCATCTCTCGCTTTATTATAATATTCCGTACATGGCAATGAGCAGCATCTTCCGGTATAATATTTTCATTCCAACTGGAAAAACACGTTGGGATTATCCCCTTTTTACCCGATACAACCGACACGCGATGTGATAAAAACAGGAGGAGTTGATCGCATCGTACTTGTAGCTTAGCTTATCCAATACTATTCTATTGCTACTTTTGTCCCGTATACAGGTACTAGTAAACTAAAATCCATACGCATCTCACCATTGCTCGCCTGTCTCGACTCTTGTTCAACAACAGAAAGTCTAAGGCGTTACGCCCGTGCCAGCCCCCGCTCGCAGTAGCGCTAGTGTATAACATACTGTGTCGTACAGCACTATCCTCTACGCTCGTAGTAGTGTTCAGCCTACCCAGAAGAACTAATCTTTCTTTTCCCGATGAGGACTACTCGTGTATCATTATTGCTCTTTCCACTTCCAACTCAGCTGTGCTCGAGACACCATGCGAACTCGAGTCTCAATGTTCCCTTATCAAAAAAATAAAAAAAAGTCTCAGTGATTGTCTTACATCACTATTCAAGTAATATTGAAAACTTCAGCCATGATAGATGGCTTTCAGACAAAAACCACGACTTGTACATTGCGTACAGTGCTTTGTATTGGGCCAGGCAGATCCTGCTCCAGCTCCTCGCTTCCTCTGTCGTCCTCCGAGGGCTCGTAGAGGCGAAGGACGCGCCAGCGAGTGCACGTACCGAGGTACAGCCAAGAAAAGAGCGGTAAGACCCTGCTAAACGAAGACTAAATCTGACGGACGGGACGGGTATCGCTCTAAGGCGTTTAAGCGTATCGGTCGCGATGACGGGTGGATCACCCAGTACAGTACAGCGGTACCAGTACGTAAGCTACCTCGTTAACCGTCAGCTCTGGCTTCAGCATTGGAGGAATCGAGGTAATAACCCAACATTAAGGGCGGAGAGCGGGAAAGGCTGTAAAGGAGATGGTTCTTATCTGCACTCTTTTCCTTGTAAAGGTTTATAGTTGATCTATATCCTGAAGAAATATTCAGTACCTATGCTGGTAAAGAATCCCCTTCTAAGTTGCCAGCTGTTAGCTTACTGCCATGCTATATGCCTATGAAGATAATCATAGACGCACGTACAGAGAAAATACTGTTAATCCATCATCTTACAATATTAGGAGTTTGTTCAAACAGAATCTTGGTGTCTACCAGCAATGCACGTAGTTAAATTTAACATTAGCTATAACTCTACTTTGATCCCATCCACTTGATCTCGAATGAAAACACTTTATCACAGGCTCAAGCCCAATAAAGAATACAGCTAAAAGGCCTATATAGCTCTCTATTATTCAATCAGCTCTTTTTGATCTATTCTACTAAGATAATTCTACTCGTCCGGCAGGTCCTGGGCAGAAATATCAGAACTTGTACCCATCCTCTGAAGCACCCGGGCTGGTTCAAGACAGACAGCCTCATGATATTCATGGTCATATAAATCAAGGTGGCTACTAGGGAGTTGAAGGCCCTTTGAAGTATCATGATACCCATAGACATGTAAGGATGACAACCCCATGGCGACCTCTACAGCATCAAACACGTCCCTTACTCCAGAGGCATGAGCTTCGGCAGAGTTAGGACGAATACCTATAGTCCTCCCAAGCCCGCCATTTACGAATAGATGACTGCTTGTCTAAGATCAGATCTGAGGCTTAATGTTATTTGTGCGCTGAAGATCTGGCGTTGCATCGATTTCACCGCGGGTCTCTGCTTCGTGGTAATATAAATATTACCGAGATCTTAGTGTAATCATACTAGAGTATCATCCAGAGTTTCTCTGAGGCTTCACAGCGTAAGGCAGTAAGGAAGATTGATGCATCCTGGGGACTGTGATGTTTGATCAAAGCATAGAGGCTTCGGGTAGGAACCTGAAAGGATATGTAGTGCCATCCGAGTTGCTCTTTTGTAGGTTTCCGAGTTTGTGAAGCTCGTCGCCTCCCCGGTTGAGGTCAGAGATTGGGTGAAGAAGGAGAAGATACAAAAGTTCATCGTTAGTCTCAGCTGGATCCAACTCCTCTTTATCATCTTCCCCGGCAAAGAGCGCAAACACGTTGCCGCTTCAAAAACCCAGTGTCAAAGGCCTTCAAACGGGCTTGTCCGTTTTGAGCCAGACCATGGCCCTGGTTCCTTCGAACTTGTGCAATACGCAGCGGACAGCCAATAAGTCGACCAGCCTCTTCATTGTTGTTCCTCCAAGGCCAGCTGCCTCGTCTGAAGGAAGCCTTGAGTGTTTTACAGACTGTGCGAGGCGCTCAGAGGGGTTTCCATCATATTCCCAACGCTTGGAACGTATCAGAGTCCTTTGCCTGTTCCTCGTCAGTTCGTGCAGCATTGCTGGTGGTGCCCTGGATATCAGAGGCTATCTGGCCACGATGACGAGAGAGAGACGACTGCGACGTCGCTGCTGACGCCATTGGCCCAGCCAAACATGGTGAAGTCGACAGCTCTCCGTACTGTACCTGAGTTTAAGCTCAGGGTCCGGATCAGGGCTTGAGTGGCCGTCCCATAGATAAGCTGTGCCTCAACTAAGCAAGTTAGTCGACCATAACTACTCGTAGTATAACAAACCTTCCGAGGATTGTTCCGGGGGAGATAAGAGCCACGCGACTCCACAAGCCAGTGCAGCCACCGGTTCAATTCAACCGCCATGAACCCCCTTTAGTTCATTGTTAGGGTTCCATCGGACCCGAATGGGCGCAGGTTCTCTGTCGAGTTCCAGAATGACCTCTACACCTTCCGTGCCAACGGGACCGGCTACGTGTTTTCCGGAGGCGACGAGGTCGGTACTGAACCTCTAAACGCCCTCGTGGTTTTTGCGAGTCCATCTCTCCCGCAGGACGTGATTCCTCCTATGCACGGGCCAGATACTCATGTTATGAAGCCTGGCCCGATAAACAATGGAGACTGGGGCTCGAAGCCCATTCTCTATTTCCCTCCTGGGGTATACTATATGAACCAAAACACCGCTGGACAGTCGGGCAAGCTAGGTTCAAACCATATGGTCCTGGATCCGAAAACCTACTGGGTATACCTCGCCCCAGGGGCGTATGTCAAAGGTGCGATTGAGTATACCACCCATGCCTCTTACTTCTACGCCACTGGACACGGTATTTTGTCTGGTGAGAACTACGTCTCTCAAGCCAATGTGGACGAGAACTACGACTGCATAAAGAGCGATGCGACAAGCCTCCGGATGTGGTGGCACAACGATATTCAAGCTGGCCAGAAGTGGTTCTGCCATGGGCCAACCATCACTGCGCCGCCATTCAATACTATGGATTTCCTCCCGGAAGACGCCGCCATCAGCAGCGAGATCATTGACTATAAGCAAGTTGGAGCGTTCTTCGGTCAGACTGATGGTCCAGAGCTCTACCCGAATAGCACTGTTCGAAACGTCTTTTGGCACGTCAATGACGACGCCCTCAAGGTATACCATAGTGGCGCTTCGGTCATCAACACCACTATCTGGAAGTGCCTGAATGACCCCATTATCCAGATGGGCTGGAGCACTCGAAATATTAGCGGGATAGTCATCGATACACTCAACGTGATTCACACACGCTATCTCGGTCCCTATATGATCGTGCCCCCGGCCATCATTGGCGCATCCCCATTCTATGCAGATGGATTAACCCCAGACCCAAATCAGGCCATCAGTCTGAAAGTCTCGAATGTGGTCTGTGAAGGGCTCTGTCCTTTGCTGATCCGAATCACGCCTTTACAAAGCTACCGGGATTTCATCGTCGAGAATGTGGCCTTCCCAGACGGTTTGCTGAACAACAGCCTAGATATCGGTCAGAGTGAGATTCCAGCTGCTCCTGGTGTAGTCATGGACCTTCACATTTCGAACTGGACTGTGGGAGGGGAGCAAGTCACCATGGACAATTTCCAGTCCAACAACCTCGGGCAGATGAATATTAGTGACACTTATTGGGGCGAGTGGAGTATTACTCCGTGATTAAGTCCTCTCCTAGTGAGGCTCGCGGCTCGCGGATTCAAGTAATATATTTTGTAGCTTACCTTTCTTACTTGTAGATGTAGCTAGGCTGCTAGGGCCTCGAAAATTTCAATGAATATATATTCGTAGAATCGTACTAGTTATTCATCTTTACTTCCTACAATTCCTGCCTCGTCGTCATGTTTCCAAGAATGAGGGAGTAGTTTAAATCCTTTATTTTTATTCTTATTCTAATTTTTATTCTAATTTTTATTTTCTTTTTATTTTCGTATTATTTTATTTATTTCTTTCCCGCCCTTGAGACCTAGCATTTTCGTCTTGTCTTGGTATTTCATATTGACCTTATGAATGGTGGTCGTCACGTCGTATAAACATGTCTACCTTATTCAGGAGGCCGTCTAGAGCATATCCCGCAAGGCCGGAAGTCTTTCGAGATATCTCGAGGTCAGTTGGATAGTCATAGCCAACTTATCAGTATTTGCGGTTCATTACCTTAAGAAGCTGGTGATCTGTAACGTCTCCCCTTCAGGGTTTCAGGGCTTAAATTATCTACCTTAGGTAAGTTACCCAGTATACAGTGTAAATACTGTAGTGGACGTCTTTACTCGCTCAGGTCCAACTTAATTATAATAGCAGTACCCCGAAGTACACTACAGAGTACAGCACGGGTCAACTGCCCGGTGGCAACACGGTCTGTCTCCCGCTACAGCGAGGCACCTTGGCCTACAAACGATCCACGATTCCACAGTGTCGATCAGTCGAGCAGTCGATCATCCCTCTTTCCCCCGCCCTCGCCCCCTTCCACGTCGAAAAATCAACAAACCCTACTACGTGCTACTGTACGTATAACTCCGGCCACAATACGCAATTTGCTCCATGACATTGACAGTAACGAACTCCGTAACATCAAATTTACCATGGATGATCACACGGAAAAATTAAACGCACCACCTCCGCATTTTCCCCATCCTTTTTTTTTCTCTCCTAAAAAGAATAAAAAAATAAAAAAATAAAATAAATGTCCATGTCCATGTCCATGTACGAAGCAATTCCCAGCAGTGCGGATCCGCATTACACTGCATTGCATCTCCTTCTGGGAGGGCACGGACTTCTGCCCCATTAGAGAAATCAGGTCCGGCGTAAGGGCTCCCGAACTGCGTACGACAGTATTATACCAAGTCACTTAACGTACAGAAAGCCCATCTGGGTGGACCGTGGGACCATGGGTCGCAGTGACCTGAGTGCTGGTCGCCGGGCCGCTAAAAAGTCGGTGTGTCACTGCTGCAGTGCTGTACTACGGTTACGGTGTACAATGATAATAACAAAGCTACAAAACAGTAAGTTAACTTAACTCATACTCTGTACTCCGCCTACCTACCGTACGTAGGGCACAGGAAGAGTGAGCGACACGGCATGACACAGACACGACGTATGATCTGATCCGCCTTTCTACAATTGTCAATTACCCTCTTTTTGTGGTGGAGGAGTCCCATCTGACACGGCTGTCGAGAGGCATTGCATTATATCCTGAACCTTTGGGAAAAAAAAATTTTACGAGACACGTTTAAGAAGCAGAGCAATAATCAAAATAAAATGAGAAAAAAAAAAAAAAAAAAAAAAAAAAAAAAAAAAAAAAAAAAAAAAAAAAAAAAAAAGGAAAAGAAAATGCGTAAAGGAGCATGTTTCATCCGCTGGAAGTAACCCATAGGCCCACTTTCTTCAATGATACGTACAAGTCCGAGGGGTCTAGACGAGATGCTCAAATACTTCTACTTCGCAGAATAGGAAAAGAGCTTTATGATAAGAGAAGACATGAATGATCAATTTGCGTATGAGTCAAGTGGAATAATTGTCTTGTTAGAGCAGAGCATCGATGATGTAGTTTTCTAAGCTAAATCACATGTCATTCGAGGCATGTCCATTCAATAAAACAAGGTGGAAAGAAGAATAGATAATATAAAACGGAAAATAAAGAGAGACAAGAGCGCATCAGGCACAAGAGGAAATTTCAGAGTATCACATTAATCGTGTAAATGCATGTGCCGATCCCAAGACTCCATGCCAATTTTCGGTTGCAACAATTCCGACAGCTTGACGGGAAGAAGGAAAAGGGAACAAGATTGTGTGGCCATCATTCAGAAAAATTCTTCAATCTTGGCAGAAAATCCTGCAGTTTCAGGACTATCATTAAGACAGTGTCTAATCTTCATGCACAGGACGTCGCATGCTTAATCTGCCTTGACCTTCCGATGTTGACCGTACATCACTTCACCATTTAAAAATCCCAGAAATTCTTGTCGGCTTGTTGCTTCGTCGCGCCAGGGAACCGTCGAGTTGTAGGCACTGGTCCCGATACTTTTTCAGAATCGCTCTCTTCTCCAAATGCCCAGCTACGGGTTCCTTTGCGTCCACCCATTCCGTCTCCTCCAGTCTTGATCCCGCGATGGGTGACATTTTCCTTTTGTGCGCCCATCGCATCTGGAGACTGGTCGTACAAACCCCAGTTGGCAGTCATCATCTTGACGGCTTTTTTATGATCCTCGGGAGCGGGCTTCGTCTTCTCCGCCCCGAGATCGGGTGAACGATCATACGAGTCCCAGTTTGACATCATCATCTTGACCGCCTTCTTCCGATCCTCAGGCACGGGCTTCGTTTCCGCGTCAGCCTTATCACCCGCGGCAGGTGAGAAATCGGCAAGACTAAAGTGCGGGTCGAAGATTTTGTTACGATTGATGTTTGTTACATTTCCCAGGGGTTTATCTGGGTGGGCGGCTTCCTGCGGCGGATGGTCCTCGTCCCCGAACAAATTATTCTTGTACAATCCAAGTCCGGCATTATGGCTGGCACCCCTCGGCGGTCCCGTCGGGCGTTTTGCACCCTGAGGGGTACCGTCGTCTTGAAACTCAAAATGCTTCTCTGCGTCACGTCTGGGCTTGGCCGCCTTGGTGCCGTCTTTCACTGGGGTGACAACATAATCGCCATCCTCCTCACTCCAGCCAAAGTGACGAACCTCATGAGCGCGGACCTTGGTGCGCACCTTTTCCGGAGTATCAAAATCTTCAAAGTCCCACTGCGAGCCGTGCTTGTCGGACTTTGAGCGCACTGGTGCTTGTTTGGAGGGCTCTGCATGCTCGTCCTCTCCATCGCCAAAGGTAAAGTGCTCGTACCGCTTGGGATTCGGCCGGTATAATCGCTCGGACGCTTTGACAGATTTCTCTGCTGGTGAAAGTTCGGCATCAAACAGTCGAGAAGGCTGAAAGTTTTTGCCAGTGTTGCCTCCTTTTGGTGCGATGGAGCTTCCAGGTCGGCGTTCGGGCGAGTTCACTGAGGGGCTGGGCGAGTAAACTACCTCCTGCTCAGCGAACAAATCGTGATACTCTCGCGGTGGTGGCTTCGCCGAAGCTCTCGGGAGAACGGGAGCAGGACGAGATGGAGTAGGCTCGGGGTCGTCGACTGGCTCAAACAGGGAAAGACTGGCGTGAGGGTCTTTGGTCGCAGTGATCTTGCTTGGTGATTGAGGACGGCCATTAGCCATCGCGCTTGCTGGGTCAGTCTTGAAAGCATTATGTGCCAAAGAGTGTTCATTCCCAACAGATTTGGTGCTGCTGTTTATCAAGCGAAGCTGTTCCAGACCGTCATGGAGAGGCCAGTTCCGGCCACGAGAGCCAATGACATCTACAGATTTGAGCAGCGCGCCTTGATCCCAGTGAAGGCGAATCTGAGAAATTTTCCCTTGTGGATCAAAAAGGACAATATGAATCTATGGGCAATGTCAATTTAGTCTGTACATGGTCAAGAAATAGGAAATTGGACTGCTCACAATGGGGATTGTAACGGTTCTATCGGCAAGGAAATTGTCATCCAGGCCGGGCAAGTATGCTCCTCCGCCTTTAATAAACTCGAGGGTGGTCTCGACGTCGAGGCAGAGGGCATCTTGGCTCTCAATTGCGTTTACAACCTTCTCATTCTTCTTCCTGAGCAGCTTCTGCTGCGAAGATAAATGTTTCAGAATAGAAGACGGCTCGTTGATGGTAGTCAAGGTTGGGATATAGTTAATTGCGGCCTTCTCAGACAACCCAGCAGCCGCTGGGTCTGCCAGGAAGCTCTGATACGCGGCCTTGAGCGACATGATGGCGATGGCGTCGAATAGTTCTCAGCCAATCTGACACTGTCTATGATTGCGTAGTGTCAGCCTTTCTGAATCCACGCCCAAGTCTCCGATGCCACGGGTTGAAAGTGTACCTCGGAAGCCAATGGATAGGCCCAAGATGATAAACCTAAGGAACGAGGATTAGGAGCTTACGTAGATGGTGAAACACAAGAGCAAGCAGCAAGCCTGTCAAAACTCCCGCCGCTTGGTGCTCTTTAGTGAAGGTCAAATCTTGTTGTTCGGCACGTCGTTTGTTTTGAGACTCAAGCGATGACGAGGGATGGTCACAACTTGTTAAACTTGAACGGAAAATGATGGAAGCCTTTCGACTCTGGAAAATAAACACTCCGGTCAAGGATCACTTTGAGACGGAAGTTGAAGCAAGCCAATAAATCAGTGGCGTGGCCGGTGTTTCAAGAGAGAGAGGGGCCAGATGATTACGACCTACCTAGAGTGCACTGTCACCCTGGGGGGTTCTCGTCCCTGTTTGTTTTGCTCCTTCCTTACCCGGCGAACGCGCACCCTCTGCCCAAACACCATCGATTCACTAATCTCAAAAAGCACGACATTTATCTAGGTATCTACTACTGATGAATTCTTCGAATGCAGGGAGACTGAACCAACATGCATTACGGCAAGTATTGCAAGCTACCACACTCTGCAGGGCATCCTGTGGGGCAGTGGACAGTCAAGGGTTCATGCTATTTCGTCCAGGGTCTAATCGGACTTAAGCGGGGGATCAACCGAGAAGACGATCGGTTCGCCTCGGTCGATCAAAACCCTCCACTGAACGATTGTAGATACTGTACGACTGTAGACCATGATGATATCAAGAATACCCTCTACAACCTCTTAAAACCCCCCAATTCAAATACAGTATATATAGCAACGATAAGATATGTAATAAGCAAAAATGTGACGTCAATAATTCGCATGTCATATTCATAAATCCATGCATCTCTGTGTGCCAATGTCCTCTTTTCGACCTCGAAACCCCATTTAGCAAAGGAAAAGTCATCAGGGAAAAGAACAAAAGAAGTATGGCTGTAACCCCATAGCTGAGCATGAAACGACAATGGAGATATCAAGAACCAAAATCCAGTGGCGCATGCGCCTTGTTGAGAAGGAAGGGGAAAAAAGGGTTTCTTCCACGTTGAATTGAAATATTATTAAACTTGCTGCAGAAGGGTCGAAGTATAAACAAAGGGATTCATCATTGGCAAGAACAAAATTTTAAGCTATACCATTCAAGCGAGTAAGCCAACATAGATCAAAGTAAAAGAAAAGTGCTATCGTATCGTATTCCCATGGCGCCGTATCCTATTTGCATTTCATCCATGTCCCTTCCATTAGTAGATCCGAAATGTTATCGTGACATGGTATCTGGTATCTCAAAAGTCGACTTGAACTGAAAAAGAGGTACATCAAATCTGTGGGTTTCGCTTTGCATTCCAGTCAACGCGAATTGCACAATCATCTTCAACGCTAGCTCGCTCCGGACGAAGGATTCATTCCCGAGAACCCGGTTCCCGTGCCAGCGGGGGCAGAAGTGAAGCTTAAATTTGAACCTCCAGCTTGTGAGGCGGCTGGATGGTGAGTTTGCGGCTCCGGTTGAGAAAGTGATGGTTGATGCGTTGTGGAAGGCGACCGCAACGGGTCAAACCCCATGTCAGCTGAAGATACAGATAACGTCATGTCAAAATTGTTCCCTGACCAAAAGGGGTTCATGTTCGGATCGAGGCTGTTGTTTTGTATGTATGAATCCCAAGCATCCTGAAATATAATTGTCAGCATAGTTCAAAAGCACGGGCTTGTTACTTTTACAAAAGCGACTCCGTTGGGCAATATGCTAGATGAACGAACACGCAGACAGTGGATACTTACCCAGTCAAGATTCGGTGCGGAGAAATCCATTGCTGCTGTCGGTGCTATGCCGCTACCGAAGAGGGAGAATGGACTTGGTGCGCTCGCTGCTACTCCCGTCGATGTATCCAATCCACTTGTTGGTGCGCTGCTGCTTGAGCTAGTTACTGGTGGGTCTAGTGACATTTGAGGCGCCAAATCTGTCAGGCTCGAATTTGCATTGCCAACTGGGTTGGTCGTTGGGGTAGCATCCGTAATATTTACATCGCCCAGTGTTGGAGGATAATAAGCACGGTCAAATATGGCTCCAGAGTTCGGAGTCATCCCACCCGCGCTCAGCATGCCCAAGGTCATGGCAGCGGAATGTTCAGGTTTGGGGTCTTCCCGAGAATATGCAAAAGTTCCATCTGTGACAGGGAAGCTGCCACCGCCTGGATACGTGCTTCCTCGCATGGCCGGTGATGGTTGCGAGGGCGGAGTTGGAGGTACACCAGCTCGGTCTTGGCGAAGTTTATCAATCATAACCGACAATAACCCTGAGGCCTTGTACGCCTCGACAGAACGTTCTTTGAGACCATCCCAAATAGCCTTAGAAGTTTCAAGCGCCTGAATCATATCCGGTCGCCGTTCAAGCCCCCACGTGTAGAAGTCAGCGGAGGTGCCATTAGGGCTCTTGACCTCGGTGCCATGGTACAGATCCAAGCAGACGATCATTGCTGCCATGATAAAATCATGTGCTGTGAGAGACGACGCGAACCATTCCACGCCTCGTAGCCGGCCCTGTGGTCGAGACTCGGTATGTAGCACAGTCTGGTGATGCAACAATTCCATGGCTGAATCGACGCACGTGCGACGCGAATGCGCGTATCGAGGATTTTCTCGAGCCCGAGCGAGGAATTTCCTGTGAAGCACACACTGGCCTTTATTGTACAGGAAGTCCAGGCTAAATCGCTGCATTATGACACTAGGTGGATCACGACCCATTTCAGTCATCGGTCGAAGCTGAAGATGAGGTGGAATCATCGCGTACGCCGCGCGCAGCTCATTGTCAAGCCGCATCACCTCATCGTACGAGCAAAGGGACCGTGTATGTAGGTGGCCAACAATTTTGCCAAAAGCAAAGGAAAGCCGAGCTTTGCTAATCATATATGCCACCGGTGTCGACTCAGATCCCGGTCTTGGCGGCGGCAGCACCTTGGTATCCTCGTCGAAGTCGTCATCGTAATAATTTTGCGGCAGCTGCGTATCACTGTCCTCTTTCCGGATCATGTTTGGTAGACTCATCTGAAAAGAGAACAAAATATCCATCATTCGAATATATGTCCAAACGCGACGCCTCATCTCCACTTGAAAAGGTGTCACATTGGGATAATGCGAGGGATCGCGGTGGTAGCCTTGACGCATTGCCAGTCGTACAATCATACCCACCATTGCCCAAACGCCTACTTCCGCTTCCCGGCTTCTGGTGAACTCTCCCTGGATGTAGAGAATCATTGTCTCCAAGGTGTAGTTCACGGGCATAGTAAAATCCGAAAGCACCAAGCACTGACACGTCAGGGTCCGGTAAAGGTTCGCAAGCTCTACGCTCCGGAACCGAAATTCTTGTGGCTCGTCGCCAATCCGAGTATATGACTGCATCGCCAGGCGCATTATAGCGTAAAGCAATCCAATCCATATATCGTTCGCTTGTCGAAGGTCAGACCAGTATTGTTCAAGCTTATGGAAGAGTCAGTGATTGCTCATATCTCGTACTGTTCCCAAACGGTCCCAGTCCAGGGCCACCCGACTCACCTGCTTTCGAAAGAGCGGCGCATGTATGATATCTTGCTAAAGGTTAGTTTGACAGGAGTCAAGGAGCAAGAGAGAAAGATTCTTACGAAGAGCTGGATCGTATGAGGTAAAGTACCTCTCCACCAATTTATCTACCATCGGCTTTTTTGGAATCGCAGCAAGTATTTCTGCTCGGTTTGGCGGCCTTGTCGCACCGAAGACAAAAGGATAAGGATTCATATCGCTCGACACCTTGGATTGGTGCAGTCGGTCACTTTGCTCGGCAATTTGCCTTTTATGATTGGAAAAAAAGTTCTTCACCTCAGCAATCTGTGCAAAACAAATAACGTTAATGAGTCATGCTTTTGATGTTTCGCTGAGTAAATGGAGGCCAACGCGTACATCGATGAGAAGTGAAGCCCAGTGCTCATCACTGAAATATGTGGATTTGTTGTTTTCCACCTTTAATATTCCAAATGAACGAGCAACCTGATCGGTCTCACTCTCTTCCTCTTCATTTTCACCATGATCCATATCCTCTTCGTCATTGCCTTGTGATTGTTCAGGTGACGTCGTACTCGCGTGGGTTGATATTGCTGCAGTGGCTGCTGCCGGACCTGCAGATTGACTGCCGTTGGTCATCAGTGAAAGAACTAGGCCTTCTAAACGGTCAATACGATTTTGCATCTCGTCTGGAGAGTTAGCATAGTCATGACTTGACTGATTTCGCTTCCTAGCCCCCGCAGCGGCATAACTACATGATTCCGCGTCGCCCCTCTTTACACAATTCTCGCAAGGATGTGCCCGGTTGCACTTGAGCCTAGACAGATTATTAGCTGATTTCAAACAGCAGCAAAGTCATTGTTGCGTTCTAGACGCGATAGCAACGGGAGAGCATATACTTTCGATGTCTGCAAGGCCCGCAGGAAAGAGGCACTCGATTCCTCTTTCGTACAACCCGGTAGTGAACGTCAGGGGAGTGGCTCCCTCCACTTGACGGCGTGGTCGAGGGAGGCGTGGGAGGCATAACGAGTGCAGTGAAAGTCGGAGAAATAAAGGATTTAGCGGGTGCTCAAGCTGGGGGCGCGATCGGCGGGACCAGGCGTCGATATAAAGCAACCCAATATGGTGCAATTCTGCGCTTATGGTGCCGGATCCTTTAGGAACTTCCCAATAAGCTCCAAAGGCTGTTCAGTGCAGGTATCTTCCTTTGCGTCTGTCAAAGGATTTGGATTGGCTCTCTTCGAAGCTGGGGTGGGGTAAATGGTGCGATCAATCAAAGGACAGCCTTGCACCGGGGTGACAACATTCCCTGGTTCCAATGGTGGCTCGCCACACAACTGGCTCCCTGGGTCGCCTTTGTATTTGTCCAAGCGTTCCCAGTAGAGAAGAGAACAGAGCTCAGATACTCCGTTATTTGGGTTGGTCGAATCAAAGTTTCACCAGAAGCTCGTCCAGGATCGATCAGATCTACGGGACGCGCTACTCCTCTTCGAAAGCCTAGCGGTATCCCAACTCCACACTGTCTTATCGCAAAATGCAAGGAAGAAGTGGCGATGTACCTCTATGGAAGGAAGCGGTCAGGAATCTTTACGTCCCCCACGTGGCGAATTCGAAATGGAAATTTGATGTGATCGAACTCGTACAGTTCTGCGCCCCAGTGCTGCAGAACCTGTGGGCAACAAGCGTTTGGCCCAGACTGCGAAAGTAATGGAAAATCGTGAGGAAAGCGTGCGGCCAATTGGTCTAGGTTGAACGGCGCATTCAAACGCTCGAAAAGGCCTCAAAGGAATCTGCGCCGCAGACATCAGCGTGTGTCATAGTGCGAAGCAACCGCGGAGGGGGAGAAGGTTGAACAAGCCGTCCACAAACGTACCTCTGTCGAGACTAGACCTGATAAGGTGGCGGAAAAGACGAAGGATAGAGTTACCTCCGACGGGCAATTTTCAAAATTTGAGGCGTTCGCAAGTAATAGAGTCCGCTGCAGTCCTCGGGGTTTAGAGGAGTTAAGCAAGACTTGCAGACGAGAGCGCGGAGGCACCACCATCAGGTGCGCTCGGAGCGGCTAGGCGGTTCCCTCGGCTAGAACCCCAGTTGGACATGACGGAGTACTACTGTGGCTTAAATTCTAACGTCGATATTTGACTGGAGTCTGCGCCAAATTCAGCGAAACTGAAAAGGAATTCAACGGGAAATGTCTTTCGAATTATCAATAAAGCTACACAATTATCCTTGGGAATTTTTCAACACAAAGGGTCTGATCACCCTCGTTCAGGGCGAACGAGAGGGGGGTTCGCTGGTCTGGCATAGAGGTGACACAACGAATCCGCACCGAAAGTGATGCTGGAACCGGCCGAATCCAGGCTTGATTGATTATCGAATACCTCAGGTACCTACCTACCTATATTCTACATCAATTTTCATATGGTGCTGAGCGTAAACGTTTGATTTTGGTGATGCAGAGTGTGCCTTAGTAAAGATGTTACTAAAGTCAGTTCATGGAGAATGACATGCTGCCAACAATACTCAAAATCATACTCAAAAGACAGTCCCTATAGATTAAGATCTGTTGAAACTTGCATCAGACGACTGACTTCCAAGACGATCCTAGTCGTGTGACTAAAGAGGCCCTCTTGCCTCAATGGCGCTGGATATCTATGAGTGGCAAATCCACGAGAAATGCAAAAATTCTAGTCTACCGTAATTGTAGCATTGAAACTTGATCAATCTCCAATAAGAGGTGCTAAAAAGGCATTCATGCGCATTGGCTTGCACGCGGCAAATACACGGATCACATTACAAAATCTACGACGTACTCGTAAACTATTGTCAGTATACCACCGTCACGGAATGTCCTTGGTTGCCCAAAATTCTGGAATCAAGAAAGAAAACAACTTTATTTAAGTACAACCGTTTCATAGCTCGTCCTTTGGGCCTCCAATCATCATCTCATCCTTCCTAATCTCGACGCCTGTCGTGAGCCTTTACGTTCTCTGATGCAGCAAATATGCACAAAGATCTTTGCTCCCATGGGATACAATGAGGCACAAAACAAATACACGAGCGGAGAAAGAAGAGATGTTACAATGGTAGAACTCGCAAAGAAATGAGCATGCTTATTGTACAGCTAGCATCAACCATATTAGTCTACGCCGCGCCTTCGACAGTCGACGCTGCCCATCGACACGTCGTCAAATTTAAGAAAGGAAGCTCTTGGTGAAAGAATCGACAACATCCTTCAGCTTGCCCTCAACCTCCTTGCTGAGCTGGCCCTCCTTCTCGATCTGGGAGAGAAGGTCAGACTCGTTGCTCTTCAGGTGAGCAAGGAAGTCTTGCTCCCACTGAAGGATCTTGTTGACCGGGACGCTGTCCAAAAATCCGTTGATACCAGCGTAGATGAGGGGAACCATCTCGTTGACGGCCATGGGAGTGTACTGCTTCTGCTTGAGCAGCTCAGTGAGACGCTCACCACGGCTAAGAGTCTGCTTAGTAGCAGCATCCAAGTCGGAACCGAACTGGGCGAAGGCAGCGACCTCACGGTACTGGGCCAAGAAAAGCTTCAAGCTACCAGCGACTTGCTTCATAGCCTTGAGCTGGGCAGCGGAACCGACACGAGAGACGGAAAGACCGACGTTAATGGCGGGGCGGATACCCTTGTAGAACAGCTCAGCCTCCAAGAAGATCTGACCGTCGGTAATGGAGATGACGTTGGTGGGAATGTAGGCAGACACGTCACCACCCTGGGTCTCAATGATGGGAAGAGCAGTCAAGGAACCGCCACCGTGCTTCTCGCTGAGCTTGGCAGCACGCTCAAGGAGACGAGAGTGGAGGTAGAAGACGCTGAGAAACGATCAGCAAAGACATCATGCATTCAACAATCGAGCTTACTTACTCTCCGGGATAGGCCTCACGACCGGGGGGACGACGGAGCAGCAGGGACATCTGACGGTAGGCAACAGCCTGCTTGGAAAGGTCGTCATAGACAACGACGGCGTGCTTGCCGTTGTCACGGAACCACTCACCAATGGAGCAGCCAGTGAAAGGAGCAAGGTACTGAAGAGGAGCAGCCTCGGAGGCAGTGGCAGCAACGATGATGGAGTACTTCATCGCATCGTTCTCCTCAAGGGACTTGACGAGCTGAGCGACGGTGGAACGCTTCTGACCGACGGCGACGTAGACACAGTAGAGCTTCTGCGACTCGTCGTTGGTGTTGTTCCAGCGCTTCTGGTTGAGCATAGCGTCGAGAGCGACGGCAGTCTTTCCAGTTTGACGGTCACCAATGATCAACTCACGCTGACCACGGCCAATGGGAACCATGGCGTCGACGGCCTTGAGACCAGTCTGCACGGGCTGGTTGACAGAGCGACGGGGAAGAATGCCGGGAGCCTTGAGCTGAGCACGGCGCTTCTCAGTGGTGTTGATGGGACCCTTGCCATCAATGGGGTTACCAAGAGCGTCAACAACACGGCCAAGCATGGCCTCGCCGACGGGGACGTCAACCTAGAATATTAATTAGAGACACGGACCAATTTCTCAAACAAGCCGAGGTCAAGACTTACGATCTCTCCGGTACGCTTGACAGTCTCGCCCTCACGGACAAGACGGTCGGAACCGAACAACACAACACCGACCTGGCCGGCTTCCAAGTTCATGCACATGCCCTTGACACCAGAGGCGAACCTTTGATAGTCATCAGTATCCGGTTGAAGGTATTGGGAAAATCCCTCAACTTACTCGACAAGCTCCTCAGCCTGGACATTGTTCATGCCGTGAACACGGGCGATACCATCACTAGATTGAAATACCATTAGCTCATTGTTCGTTTACGGTTCTATGACACCTTCAATTGCAATTTGCAGTGGTGATTGAACGCCATTGACGACCAAAAGTGTACTTACCCGACCGAAAGGACACGGCCGGTCTCAGCAAGACCAGCCTCCTCCTGGACACCGCGGATTCTCTGCTCGAGGATCGAAGAGACCTCGGTGGGAGAAGCCTTGGCATCAGCGGCGTAGGTTCGGACCTGCTTGGTGGCGCCGTTGAAGACAGCTGGGACGGCGGGCCGGGCCTAAAGAGAGCAGAAATGTCAGCGCTTCGGTTAGGACAGGCAAAGCTGCAGAACCAGCTCCCACATCATCCATCAGGTCCCAAAAACACCTCTTTGATGTCGGTCAAGCTTTAAAAAAGCTTAATTGAGCCAATTGAGACACGCGATGATGATTTTTGGGCCTTCTGGCGGCTATTAAAGCCCGCAGAGGATGAAGATTTGATGGACGTACCGCAGCGATTCTGCCGGTCGCAGAGATGGCGCCGACGGTCCGGCTGGACTGGCGAATGGCGTTCCTGAACATCTTCGAAAAGATTCGGAGGACGATTAAGAGATGTCCGTCGGAATTGCAGATGCAATTGACGGGGATTGAGGGGAGATTGTGATGGCGGATGGAGATGTGCAAGGACGGCGAGGAGAAGACGTCGAGAGAAAGAAGGGGAGTGAGGGAACCGGCTAACGGGTGGGCCACGTTGATTGGTGGGAACCACCCACTGCCAAGACATTCTCGACACCAACTTTCTCTGAGCTGTGGGAAAGGCGAGGGAACTCGGAAAAGCTCACCGACGACGAAAGATGGAGATCTCAAAATATCATTATATATAGACGATAGAGAACAGGAACAACTCTTCGATATCGCATCGCTTGCGACTAATCTTGATCCTCTGCATAAACCCACGCTTCCTTCTACCCCTACAAGTACTATTGATCAAGCCGCAATGCATTTCCCTCAACAATTATTTACTATTTGCATCGATCCACTTACAACATTATAATTCTCTACATACTCGCCCTCTTGAGGATCATGTTAAGTCATGACGGCACCAATTATGACCTCGCTTTCTTCAATACTCGGGATTGGTGCCATTGGCCTTCGCTCCCTTCTCTTTGTTGAATTTGGTGATTTCCTGCTCGACAGCCTTGTCCAGTCTCCCTTTAAGCTCCGGTCGATATCCAAGGAAGAAGAGAACCTCGAGCCACACAAAAAAGGGTGCCAAGAACAACGCTTGGACCAAATTATCCAATAAAGCTGGCGCCCTTCCTTCGAAAGCGCCATGCCCAATGAACTGAGCGATCCATGCAACAATGTGGACTCCCAGAGCCCAGTAGTTGGCAGTCATGCCGTACGTTGATGTGAGCTTGTTCATATATGCAGCACCACCAACCAGGAGTGGTGCTGCAAGGCCTCCGGCAACTGGTTCCATTAATATATAAAGAGCAGCATATACTATGGAGGATATAACGCCTAAATTTGGTGGAAGGCTGTCAATGACGAGCCAGTCTGGTAGAGGCAAAGATGGGGTATTCGTGCCCTGGGTATGTGCATTAGAAAGGATGGATATTTAGATTCGTATGGGGATACACTCACAAAGAGAAAGGCCGTCATCAAAATCAGCGGCACGCATGTTATATGAATACCGACGTTGACCTGAGGTTCGAGACTGAGCATAAGCCGACATAGTGCCAGGGATTTACCCCCGTAATTCTTACTGGATGATGATGGTAAGACCCATACTGCGGGTTCGGTGGTTAGTCGAGCATATCAGTGCAATTGAAATGTCAGAAGAATCGCGTACGAATAGAAGCTGCTTCTCCAGATTGAGCGACATGATACCTTGATAGGCGACCAAGATCAAATCGCCATAAACTGTGCAGAACCGCGGAAGATGCCTCAAAAATGAGGCTCACTCTCAAGACTGTATCTTTATCAAAGCGAAAAAGAATATCTAGTGCGTGTTCGGACGTATCAAATGGATAAGGGATATACGCAGCAGCAGAAGCGGGAGCGGGAACTGGGGAAAGAATGATGTGGTTCGAGCACCTGAACTACCAGCCCAATGACGGATTTACCTTACCTTCCATGCCTGCCGAGGACAGTACTCGATGATGTGCGATTGGATCACTCGATGGGCACTAGCACACTACACTTCAGGGCAAGAATAGTAGAGTCATTAAATTAAATGCAACATCTAATTTTTCCATTTTTATTTTTATTTTACTTTTCATTCCTCGTTCCATCACTTCAAAACGTGTTGAATTATATATCCTGTGAGGTATTTGGGCTTCGTAAGGTCGGCAGCTGGAGAAAGTAAGGTAACTTACTCCGTACTGAATTCGCATTTGGTAAGAGTCCTGCGAGAGGCCCGTGCCTTCGGTACTTCGGGGCTCTCCGTTATACGCGCTCAAGGCGAATATCGCAGCACCAACATCGTCATGGGGAAAAGTTCCCTTGGACAGCAAACATTCTCAGCTCCATCAAGCCCTTAGCGCGGCCAGAACGTCGTCCTCCAATTCGATTATTCCTCTACGCTCTCTGACATAGAGGCGCAGAGCGAGCAGAGGGTGGACGACAGTGCTTGCCATCGTCATTCGTTTTTCCTAGGTTGACTGGTATGTGATCCAGTGCTCTACTGGCGCCCTAGATATGGGATGGGTCTCATCTCAGGAATAGTTAGCAGTGCCGTCGGCCGCTTTTCAACTTATTGTGAGCCGCCCGCGCTCACCTGCGCATTCATTCGGACTGTTTCCCTGTAGATAAGCAGTCATACTCGTTGCTACGGATGGACTGCGACGATTCCGGCTCTTAGGCGCAATTCGCACGTAGACCGCTACACCTGCTTCTGCCCTCGCGATCTCTCCTGCGGCCTGGTTGCGAAATCAGCAAATCAAAAGAATACAGTTTCGTTAACGAAATAATATATAACGGAATCGCCATGTTCTTCCTCTACGAATTGGAGCGGGTCATCACCCTCCATCCGTCGTTCTTCGGGCCCCGCGTCAAAGAATACTTGACAAACCGCCTTCTGGAGGATGTCGAGGGCACATGTACCGGTCAATACTTCATTATTTGCGTTATGGACACTTACGATATCTCGGATGGTCGTGTCATCCCTGGAAGCGGTGTCGCCGAATACACCGTCCGATATAGAGCGGTTGTGTGGAGACCGTTCAAAGGAGAGACAGTATGGAAGCCCAATATTTATTCTGGCTGGAACTCTGAAGCTGAGATAACTTTTCCGCTTCGTCTAGGTTGACGCCGTTGTTAATTCGGTTAACAAGATGGGCTTTTTTGCTGACGTTGGGCCTCTACCTGTTTTCGTGTCTACCCATGTATAGCGCCTTATAGCTCGAGGCTTTAACTGAGCACCGTGGAAGCTAATATTACTATAGTTGATCCCCTCTGAGATCAAGTACGATGCTAACGCCACACCGCCTCAATTTACCGACAACGGAGACCAAGTGATTGAGAAAGGGACGCATATTCGCATTAAACTCATTGGTACGAGAAGTGACGTTGGCAGTATGTACGCTATCGGAAGTATCAAAGAAGTAGGTGTTCCAGTATCCATGAGTTTCTCGGTGTCTCCTTTGCTAATAGCATGTACAGGACTTCTTAGGGTATATACTTCATTTTTTCTGTAGAAACGGAACTATGGTGATTTGGCTGACAACCCTCGCAGGACTTTGTAATATTTTGTTTTCTTTTCCTTTGTTTCCGGGCATTGGAGTCTTGCATTAAATCTGGCGGCCGAGAGACGGCTCTGCAGCCCACATTGAGTATCAAACTGGCGGACAGCTCACGCTTCAAATTGATGACTGGGATGTTTCCCGGCAATCGACACAATAGATCTTCGACCATCATCCATAAAAGCAAAACTAACTACTTCGGCTTCTGTGTAATTAATAGCATGTCCGGCAACCTTTGTTCGATAGCCCTTATACAATCAGATATTTTCACATCGGCTTGCCAATACAACAACTTTAACCCAAGGGGCGCTTTTCTAGTCACACTCAATAATTTACTGGAAATCAATGGTTCTCGCCTTGACAGGGCAAGTAGTTCCTATTTGAAATATGTTAGGTTGATGCAGTGACCTGTCCACCTGTGAGCCAGCAACCTGCCTATGATTGGCTTATGCAACCAGGCATTACTATAGGTTTCTTTTACGGAGTGAGATCTAAGTCGTCCCCGCAAAACACATTGCTCTAACTTTGGAGCTAAATTCCACAACAGGATCGAGCGGTCTTGAGGTGGAGACCGCTTCCGTAACTCTTATTAAAGAAACACTGCAAAATAATCTAATCATTGTAAACTTATTCATTCCCCAGGCAATTGTGTCAAGAAGCCCCGGATCATCGTGAACGCAAGCCAATGGAAGAATTGGGGCTTGACTAAAACGAGGCATCAATAAGGTGTTAAGACAAAGGAATCTAAATTGCTGGAGCGCCGAATCTAGGACCCCTATCAGGACGCACTAGACTCAATTTAGCGATGATATCTCTCGATAGGCAACGCAACGACCGTAGCTGGCTGGCGGACCATCAACAAGCTCGTGCCCTTTGGAGCGCCCCGGCCTGCCTCCTCTCGTTCTTTCCTCCTCCATATAATCATCTGGCACATTCTGGTGACTGTGAAATGTCTTGACGGTTTATAGCTCTCTTTGACTGCAATTTCATTCTTTCTAGTCACATGCGGTCTCTACTTTTTCGTGGTTACCACAGCTAAAGTATCAACCCGCTCGTCCCTCGGCGCCATACAATCTTCCGAGATGTCCGGAGAACGTACACATGATGAAGAAGAAAAGCAGCCGTTGACTGCAGGTGATCTCGGAGGTCGGCCGTCCTGTGATTCTGTGACATCGGCCTCAACGACATCCTTGATATTAGAACACATAAATGGGCGCGGCAGAAACGGGTCGCGGAGCTCATACCATGAAGGTCTCGAGTCAGGTCAGCACTTTCAGGATGATAAGCTCGATTCTGCTAGCCTTGAAGAGGGACTTGATTTGCCTCAGCGTACCAGACCGGTTGAAAAGAAACTCAAACGAATCATATGGATATTAACAGCAGCGTTCATTGGCAGCTGGGCCCTCGCTCTAATAGTTCTTATCGCTAGAGGCTCTTATCGACATGCTTCGAGCTTTCCGCATGATCCGACAGCGACTTCTTCTCGAGGATCCGCACATAAAGTGACACTCGATCAAGTCCTCACGGGACAGTGGCGGCCCAAAGCCCACGGCATATCCTGGATCAAAGGCGCAAACGGCGAAGATGGCTTGCTTCTCGAAAGAGATGGCGGGAATGGTCAGCCATATCTGGTTGTGAAAGATATACGCAACCGGAAAAAAGATTCGTCCTCGACGGCGTTCACAACCTTAATGGAAAAGCCCGATTTCAAGGTTGGGAACAGACTCGTGCAACCGAGCAATGTCTGGCCAAGCAATGATCTTCGGAAAGTGTTGGTTGTTTCTCACCAAGAGCATAATTGGCGTCATTCTTTCACTGGTCGGTATTGGATCTTCGACGTTCAATCTCAAACCGGGCAAGCCCTTGATCCAGGAAATCCTGAAGGTAGAGTTCAGTTGGCATCTTGGTCTCCGCAATCAGATGCAATCGTCTTCACAAGAGAAAACAACATGTTCATCCGCGAGCTTTCTTCTGACAAAGTTGAACAAATAACCAGTGATGGCGGACCTGAACTCTTTTACGGAGTTCCCGATTGGGTGTACGAGGAGGAGGTCTTCAGCGGAAACAGCGCTACGTGGTGGGCCGAAGATGGGCAGTATTTGGCTTTTCTTCGGACAAACGAGTCCACCGTTCCTGAATACCCCATTCAGTATTTTGTCTCGAGGCCGAGTGGGAAAAGGCCCGAAGAAGGACAGGAGAGCTACCCCGAGGTGCGAGAGATTAAATATCCAAAGGCCGGAGCACCGAACCCCATTGTTGATCTGCAATTCTATGATATCAAAAAGAAGGAGGTGTTTTCTGTCAGAATTGACGATGACTTTCCTGACTCAGATCGCCTTATCACTGAGGTCGTCTGGGCAGGCTCTTCAGGACAAGTCCTGATCAGGGAAACGAACAGAGTGAGCGATATACTAGCTGTGGTTTTGATCGATGTCAAGTCCCGGTCAGGCAAAGTTGTTCGGACGCAAGATGTCTCTGCTCTAGATGGCGGCTGGTTTGAAGTCTCCCAAGAAACACGATACATTCCAGCAAGCAACGCTCAAGGTCGTCCGTATGATGGGTACATCGATACCGTCATTCATGACAATTATGATCATCTCGCATATTTTTCACCTATGGACAATCCGAAGCCTACCTTGCTCACCTCCGGTGGCTGGGAGGTTGTACAGGCTCCATCCGCTGTGGACCTCATCAACAATCGTGTGTATTTTGTGGCTACGAAAGAAGGCCCCACCCAGAGACACGTGTACAGCGTGAAGCTCGACGGTACTGATCTGCAATCTATGACGGATACGTCGAAAGAAGGCTATTACAGCGTATCCTTTTCGACTGGAGCAAAGTTTGCGCTATTGACCTACCAAGGACCGAACGTTCCGTGGCAGAAAGTCATCAACACGCCTAGTAACAGCGAGAAGTATGAAGATATTATTGAAGAAAACAAGGCACTCGCCCAACTGGCAAGGGAACATGAACTGCCTCCCAAGGTCTATCAGACGGTCAAAATCGATGGTACTGAACTCAATGTGGTTGAGCGTCGGCCTCCCCACTTTGACAAGAATAAGAAATATCCGGTTCTTTTCTATCTGTACGGGGGACCAGGTTCGCAGATGGTTGACAAAAAGTTTGTCGTTGACTTCCAGTCATACTTGGCTTCAAAATTGAATTATATCGTCGTAACGGTTGATGGGCGTGGTACTGGCTTCATTGGGCGGAAAGCCCGGTGCATAGTGCGCGACAACCTTGGACATTATGAGTCTCATGACCAGATTGAGACTGCAAAGATTTGGGCAGCCAAGGACTATGTTGATGAAAGTCGAATGGCGATTTGGGGCTGGAGCTACGGAGGGTTCATGACGTTGAAGACACTTGAACAGGACGCTGGGCAGACCTTCAAATATGGTATGGCTGTTGCTCCTGTAACGGACTGGAGATTTTATGGTGGGTCAAATTCTCTCAATGCTGCTCAACAGAAGATTAACATGTCGCGCAGACTCTGTTTACACCGAGCGCTACATGAGTACACCGCAAGAGAATGCTGATGGCTATGCCAATGCCTCCATCAGCAATGTCACCGCTCTCGGTCAAAATGTCAGGTTCTTGCTCATGCACGGTGTCGCCGATGACAACGTGCACATGCAAAATTCGCTCACCTTGCTCGATCAGCTCGACTTGGCTGGAATTGAAAATTATGACGTTCACGTCTTCCCTGATTCTGACCATGGCATCTCTTTCCATAATGCGTACCGGATCGTCTTCGATAGTAAGTTTTATCTGAATGTGCTGGCGGTTGAGCCTCAGACTATGAACGACCTGGCTGTCGTACCAAATTTTAACGGACGCTGACTATGATGAAATGAATCAGAACTCAACAACTGGTTGATCAATGCTTTTAACGGCGAATGGCTTCGTACAGAGAATCCAATGCCGTTGCTGGATATCGCGACGCCACCGTAGGCGTAACCGTTTCCCTGTAAATTATCTTCCGCATCATTGCATATTTCTCTCATTGGTTGGCATATGAAGGCGCATATTTCTCATTTTTCTTCATTTACGACTTTTTACAAGCAATTGGTCCATGTGATTTACGAGCATAGAAGTTCTTCTTTAATTTAGGGATTTATCTATATAATAATATATTCAAACAGTGAGGAGAATTGGGTCACTCTATCTACGACTTGCAAATTGACCAAAGTTGTCTGGTCTGCATTTTTCAAACTTGCTTTAGCAGTCTATATAAAAATACGTTACATTACCATTCAATCTCACTACAATTATTATATTCTATAATAGACTCCTCAGCCCAGGAAAGACAGCTTATTCTGTAGACGGAGTTTCGACGTGGTCCGAGCGTTGATCGAGGCCGAAAGAAGCATTGCCGAATCGAGGTGACATCATGCCACCCCAAGTTTCGTTTACTATGTACACAGCACAACGCTGACAACAGATGCACGTAATGTTGGTGTTAGACCAGGGACCTTGCTACTAATAAGCTTAGATTGAACTTCGATTTTACAACATTCGTTCGGACAGATTTTAGCATCATTGATTCTTACACAGACATAATTTGAAAAAGGCAGTCGGAAACTGTCTGATCTATAATTTGCGATATACTTTCCACGAACACTTTAATTTAAGCATCAGACCAACTAAAGTCGAAAATGGTCTCCCAAACTACCAAGGACCTACTCACAAAGGTCCACAAGATGGTACCTCCTATGCTTGAGAAGTTTCATAAAGGTAAGAGTGATCTGGTCCTTCAGTCCTGAGAGTTGCCTTTGCAGGCATGGATCTCATGAGATCTAACAAATATTCTCGAATAAAGGTCAATTGGGACGAGTAGCTGTCATTGGCGGCAGTGAAGAGTAAGTAAATTCCCCGTTATTGTCTGGCAAGCTGCGAGACTAGATGAGGGTCGTGTAGATTGGATTACTCGTGACTAACACCCATTGTGCAGTTATACTGGCGCACCATACTTCTCTGCGATGGCTTCGGCACGGCTGGGCTGTGATATGGTATGGCCCAGCTTCCCTTTGGAAATTATTGCACTTATCTTGCTGCAAATCAATAAAATGTCAGAAATTAACCATCAGCGAATAGAGCCATGTTATCTGTGAACCTCAAGCGGGTCAAGTAAGTCTTTCTAAGCAATGGGTAATTCCATACCCTCACTGTTATACTCATTTTTTCTTCTCCTTCACAGGTCATCAAAACGTATTCCCCAAACCTCATGGTACACCCTTACATGAGACAATCCAAGAATCTCCGAGCAAACGAGAATGCCGACACTGTCGCTGAGTCCGTCATCGGGATGCTCTCGCGTCTTCATGTCCTCGTTGTTGGACCTGGTCTAGGTCGAGACGAACTCATGCTCGACACTTGCGCGAGGGTCCTCACAGAGGCACGGAAGCAAAACTTGCCATTTGTCCTTGACGCTGACGGACTGTATCTGGCACAAACCAGACCTGAGCTTGTTGAGGGCTACAAGCAATGCATTCTTACTCCCAACGTTGTCGAATTCGGCCGTCTCGCCAAGGCAAAAGGTGTCGACACCAATGGCGATCCGACGAAGTTATGCGCTACTCTGGCCAAGGCTTTTGGTGGAGTGACCATCATCCAAAAGGGCGCAGTGGACTACATTTCCAATGGCGAACGCACGCTCGTCTCCGACATTGAAGGCGGATACAAGCGCTCTGGTGGCCAAGGTGACACGCTGACCGGTTCTCTGGGTACACTCCTTGCATACCGAAAAGCCTATCTGGACCGTATCTGGGACCACGAAAACGATATGGACGAGTCCGAATTGTTGGCTCTCGTCGCGTTTGGTGCGTCTAGCATTACTCGCGAGTGCTCGCGGTTGGCGTATAAGAAGCACGGCCGCAGTCTCCAGGCGAGTGATTTAACGGAGCAAGTCACCGTTGCTTTCCAGAACCTGATTGGTGAAAGGGAGGAAAGCCGGCTGTAAAATAAAATTAAGAGGTCAGAATGCCTCTCTTGATGTGATAACGATAGCAAAGTAACGAATCATTTGCATTCGATTTAAAATGGCAACAAGACCTTCTTTACGGGCACGCTTATGTTAGGAAATAAAATATACGGCGTCTATAGTATCGTTTAGATAAAATGTACTTGCTCAATACCGTTAGTGGTCATTTGGGCGTCCGGCAACAATTGGTAGGCTACAAACTGCGCCCGAATCTCCTGGAACGTTATAATGTCGAAACGGAGTGGACTTTACAGTGTTCCTTGATAGTAAGCTTTTCCTTCCATGTCCTATTCAAAGATGAAGAGGGAGAGAGACGATCGCCCTAATTGTTATACTGGTGAGATAAAAAAAAGGATAAAAAACTTAGAACAATGACCAATTTATTGATAAGAATAGATTAAGGGATGATGACAGTGACGATGACAATGATAATGATAATGGTAAAATTGATAAATAATGAAGATGATAAATTAAGTGATAATGATAATGATGAGAATGTTAAATATTAATCCAAACTCGAACACAGTCTGGTACTAATCCTAACTAATTTCATGCTGTTGAACAACTGCTACCCAAATACGCGGTAGGTATCGCAGACGATGAAAAGTCTGTAATAAATGCGCGGCTTGTTCCCAAACTCAGAAATGTATTGTTGGGTTCACTAAACATGAAGGGACTTGAGTTCAAACGCGTTATGGGAGAATGTGCATGGTTTGCAGAGTTAATAATAAGCATGATTCCAGGAATGGAAGGCGCAGTTGATGATTGAATGAACAAATGGAAAGAACCACTGAACACGATAAACAGGTGATAAGAATAATAATCTCAGAAAACGCCCCTTCTCCTTGCTCCGCTTGATAATATGTAACGAGAAAGAAAAAACACTGGCGCTCATTCGTTCATCGAAGGTGTTTAAAAAAAGCAAATAGCGATGCAGAACGGATGGCGAGGAGAAAAGCAAACAGAAACAGAAGAGAATAAAAGGGGATAGCGCCGAAAATGCTTCGTCTTCCGCCATGCAGTGTTTCGAGAGGACGAGTGTGGTGTTAGATATTAGGACGTAAGTGTGATTTAGTCTTGAATTATTCAATTGAACTTGGAAGGTGGTCAAATGAAAGGGCGTCAAACGGCTAGTGTTGAAAGAGGGTAGAATCGAGGCAATTGCAGGGCCTTATCTCCGTTTGGCAGCCATTTGGGCCAGCCGCCTTTTCTTTTCCTCCTTGACACGCTTGAGCTCATTCTCTTCGTTCAGTGCCTCTTCATCCTCCCTGCGGGCCGTGCGTAAACTTAGTTGCTCTTCTTCTTCGAGTTCATACGCAGCAGCTTCCATATCAGACGACCCTTCTGATTCCTCCTCATCCGAGTACGTTGCGTAAGTGTAACGGGAAGGAGGACGAAGGGGCATTCCAGCTTTTGCGAGTTCTGAAGTGGCATGTCTCGAAGAAGGTCGTGGGGTATTGGCCTTTGGAGCAGGCGCTTCTCGTGCTCGGTTCATGGTGCCCTTGTAAACGGGTTCCTCGGATTTGGGCCGCATCGTTCCCTTGTAACCGACATCAACAGGCTGCTTCTTCTTGGTAATCTCTGAGTCGGATCCCTTCCCACTGGTCACAGCTGCGCCTTTTCCTGCCCTATCCTTGGCGTCAGGACGGGCTTTACCAGAGGCTCCTTGCTTCGCTTTAGCCGCTGCCTCTGCCTGCTGAGCTAGTCGCTCCTTCCGAGTAAGTTTCTCCACAGGCTTGTGCTTGATGACTCCGACCTGTTTGGATGAGCTCTGTGCTGCTTGGGCACGGGCTAAAATTTCTGCATAGGACCCCTTCTTCGGGGGCGCTTTTGCCGCGGATGATGCGGCAGCTGCTGGAGGAGGTTGAGCGGTTTTTGTTGCGGTCGCTGATGAGGTTCTTGCAGCGGCTGTCGATGTGGGCGTGTTCGATAGTGTACCATTAGGTCGTGCAATCGGCTTTGAAGATTGAAACCGGTTCGGTGGCGGAGCCGGGCGCGCAGAGTCATTCTTTGGTGCCTTGCTCGTATTGCGTTGAATCTCTTCCTCTGCCTTTCGTTTTTGCCCTGAATTCGCTTGTGGCCTTGTCTCGTTGGATGTCACAGATATTGCGGCATTCCTCGCATTCCTTGATGGTAGTTGAGTGGATCTAGGAGCCGTGGCTGCTGGAGCAGGGCGCGGTGGTGTCGGGATGTGTGGTGTCCCGCCACCGATAGAGGAGAGGACAGAGTTGAGGAACTGCACAAAAGATAAGTTTGATCCTAGAAAATCTTTTACGAGAGGAGAAGGTTCATACACTCATCTTAAGGGAGTATTCCTCCTCTCGATAGAAGTTTCGAGCACGAATATCACCGCTGTCGAGGGGTTTGTTGGGAATTAAGCATAACGCCGGGTACAGTTGTGTTGTAGAAAACGCAACCTTCGGTTTCGGTGGAAGATGGAAGAACGAGAGAGTTACGCGCGCACCACCGGCACTTTATAGAAGAACGAGTTGGGCGAGAACTCGAAAGCGAAAGATCCAGTGTCAGTGAATTGCGGGGAAGGGAAGGGTCCGTCGACGATGATAGAAGAAGTGGACGTCAAGTTACAGATTGGGATCCGAGAACTAAGCCCAAAAGCGGGCCCGAACCAATAATTGGACAAAGAAATGTCAGGCAGTGGCTAAGTCCGAAGAGTAGAGGTGTTACCCGGCAAGGACGAGACATAAGCGAGCCCTAGCATCACTTGGCCCGAAGCGGTTAGAGCAGCGCACTCAGACTTTGCCGTTGCAAGGCAAAGTCCCAGAGCCCGAGCCGAGTTGAATTGAATTTCGCGTGCGGTTCCTCCAACCTTTCCGACTCTTCAAACCTCAACCCACAGAACTTGACGTTTCAGTCTCCGCTCAACTCGCGGTTAAATCGATTGATTCTCTTGTTCGTTGAACGATCAACTAAGAGTATGCGATACCTTTTCTCTTCACTCCCGCGAGTTCTACGGCGGACAAATTTGAAATGCTCCGCCGTGCTCGTGCGTGACGATGGATCCTTGGAACAGATGCGCTGACGGCAACGACTCCTACAGACTCCATAAAAATGAAGCACCTTGCCGCTTACCTTCTCCTCGGTGTTGGTGGTAACACCAACCCCTCTGCCGCCGACGTCAAGGCCGTCCTTGAGTCTGTTGGTATCGAGGCCGACAACGACCGCCTTGACAAGCTCGTTGCTGAGCTCGAAGGCAAGGACATCGCCGAGGTACGATTTTACTGTCGAAACTCGAGAAATACATCTTCGCTAATGCACCAAACAGTTGATCTCCCAGGGTACCGAGAAGCTCGCCAGCGTTCCCTCTGGTGGCGCTGGTGCTGCTGCCGCCCCCGCTGCCGGCGGTGCCGCCGCTCCTGCTGAGGAGAAGGCCGAGGAGAAGAAGGAGGAGGAGAAGGAGGAGTCTGACGAGGACATGGGCTTCGGTCTCTTCGACTAAGCGCGTTCTCCAAGTTCTGTGGCCATGCAGACTACTGTTATGCAAAATATAGGCATTATGTAGCGCTGCGACAAAATGGAAAGTCCTTTGAGGATGATACCCTTTTTCATCACTGGCTTTTACTTGTGTGCTATGCTGTGCGCTTGTTTCGTGATTTTGTGGCCAAAATTGCATCAATGATTCGCTGGATGATATATCATTTATGCACTTTTATCATTCCGAATTCCGTTAATCCCTGAATTGCTTTCTTTTGCTGTGAATAGTTTTCGCAGCTAAAGCCGCTTTCTGATAAATTCCAAGTGTATACTGGAGCAGCGTAGTTGATTGAATTGATCGGGAGAGAATATTGTAGCGCCAATTACTGAGGCATTCGTCGCCATCCACAACCATATCAAGAGATGCTCATAGAATTTCTATGAACAGCCACCAGGAATTTTCACACAGCCCAAAGCTACAATACGGATAATTCAAAACGTCATCGAACGTACGTTCGCCATTGATAACGCCTTGTTCGTATCCATCGTAGTATCTAAGCATGAGGCGCCAAGGTTGGCGAGCTGGGCAAGCCCTTACCCTACCGTCTCTCGGCTCTGGACTGCTGGACGCCAAGACTCGCTTAGCTCCCGGCTCAACGCAACTTCGAGAGTGTGTGTGAGGATTGCCTACGCTCGACGAACGATTAACGACGACGCCTTTCCAACACCCAGCGACCCATACGGGCTTTTCGAAGAGAGTCAATCCAGCTTCGAAGAGATAATCGCAATCATGGCTGACGTTGAATACGTGAGTTTTACTTTCAAATGATGGTTTCCGCAAGCCGTCATTCGATATATCAGTACGCATCGCTAACCGGTCAATTTTGTCTAGAACGCTGAGGAGGCTGCTGGTATGTTCAACTTCCCTATTTTACACGCGCTATATGGATACCCGGAAATACCTTTGGGCGACATGAGTTTGGATAAAAGGATGGAATCTTTTTGGACGGGCAATTTTACCACGACGAAATCGAAACCGCTATATACGAATAAACGCTGACCCGACTTTCGATATCCAGAGCTCAAGAGAAAGAGACAGTTCCGGAAGTTTTCCTACCGTGGTGTCGACCTTGACCAGTATGTTCGCCTATATCACCGTCTGGAGTTTGGATATATTAGCCATTTGGAGGAAACAGGATGCTGATGGAATGCGATTCAGGCTGCTCGACCTCTCTTCTGAACAGCTCCGGGATGTCGTCCACGCCCGTGCTCGCCGTCGGTTCAACCGTGGTCTTAAGCGCAAGCCCATGGGCCTGATCAAGAAGCTCCGCAAGGCCAAGCAGGAGGCTAGACCCAACGAGAAGCCTGACCTCGTCAAGACTCACCTCCGTGACATGATCGTCGTCCCCGAGATGATCGGCAGCGTCGTCGGTGTCTACTCCGGCAAGGAGTTCAACCAGGTTGAGATCAAGCCTGAGATGGTTGGCCACTACCTGGGAGAGTTCTCCATCTCATAGTACGTTTCACTCCAACTACGAAATTTTCTTGTGGAATACCAGCGTCTAACGACCCCGCAGCAAGCCCGTCAAGCACGGTCGGCCCGGTATTGGTGCCACCCACTCTTCTCGTTTCATTCCTCTGAAGTAGATGTTGTGTTTCTCGCGCTTGGGTGATGGAGATCAAAACATTAGGCAGGGATACGAGTGTAACACGATGAGGCTCTCGTGCTCGCCGAGCGTTGCAACAGCAGTATAAAATTCTAGGGATATGGAATAAATGCTGTTCATGGAGTTTGTGCAAATTACTTCCGATCTACTGCACCCGGCAAAGTGAAATGAATGAGTTTGCGAACTTTCAATAATGAGCTAAATGCTGGCTTCCGACTACCGTGCTCACGTTCTCCGAAGAATGCCATTAGAGAATATCAATATGCCTTATCTTCCAGAGTCCTTAGATGGCCAAACACCCGCAATGACGTTAATCATACCCATCTCGACCTATGACTGAAGCTTTGGTCTTGCTATCCTTTTGCCCGCCCACGTGGTTGAACTTTACAGCGATTGAAAGGCTTCAGCTATGTATCTTCTCTGACGTCACATTAGACATCTTGTGATTGTGTTTCTCCCAGGTATAGACCTACACTTGCGAAGGCTGTATAATTCATTCCATCCTTTTCAATTCATGGGACGTACATAGCTGCAATGATACAGGGATCTTGCTGCTCAAGCATATAGTGCTCGGTGCAAACGTCAGAATAGCTCCTACTTTTACTTCCTTTCCGTGACCTATCACTAATTCTCTGATTTAATCTCAGGAGGAAGCCACTGCACCATCTCCTCCCTCCTTCCATCCCAACGATACACCTCCCCTTTCTCCCCTGTCCGGCCTCCATTTTCATCTGCATTTGCACTCATCCCGACATTATACGTGTAATAATTCTCCGTGCCGCCGCGTACCATTGCCTTTCGAAACGTGATGTTGATCCTTCCGCGGTCACTTTCTCTGCCTTTACGCTTCGGAATGCTATGCAGCCAAGTCGCTTGCGTTGGGCCACGCATAAGAATCATATCCCCTGATGCGAGTGGAAATTTGAGAGGTTGACCTGCGGTTTCTGACGACAACGTCGATGTTGCTGTGGACATTCCTGGCGCTCCGGGTCTCTCAGTAGGAGGTTTATGTTTCATTAAAAAGTCACGCTTCGCGCCCAGTGAAAAGGAAGCGATACTTGGATTTGAACCAAGGAAGCGCTCATCGTCGCTGTGATAGGATATACTGTCCGATCCGCTGGCGTAATAATTGACAAGACAGAAATTATAAGTAGTATTTGTACTTCCTTCTGTGAGCTATGCGGGGTATAGGTGTGAGTGACATTGGCTTTTCAAAGTCTGCAGTATGGAAAGGAAAAGAGAAAGGGCAAGAAAAGTAACACCAACAGCGATTGTTTGGGCAGGAGGAAGTCAAATTGGAGCCGTACCTTTCGAAGCTCGTTAAGACATTGTGGGATTGGTCGTGGTTTGCATCTATATCGATCTTTAGGCACGGGTCTTCCTGTGGACGAATCGACCAGCGATCCGTCTGCGGTAAAGCGGGAGGTTTCGTCTACGCCAAAAACCGTGGTACTAATGCTAAAAGTCAGTATGAATGTTACGCTGAAGCATGAGCATATTTACAAAGAGCAAGATGATAAGAGGCAGCGCATGTACACAAACGTTGCGGGTTGCTATACGAAACCCTGAATAGGGAAAATGAACATGGAATATAAAACCAACAAAAAAAGGCATTTGAAAATCAATCCTGCTCGAATGCTCGAATCATGGATGCAAATAATTAAATCAGTGCAGGATGAAATACGTAGCACAACGGAATAACAAGCAATTGTATAAAGGGAAACCCTTAAACGCAACGCAAGTCAACAGACAAGTTGAACTTATAATCCCACGATGAAACAAGCAATCGAAGCATGTATGATACAATTCAAATGATAGCAGATAAAAGGCCAACCAGCGACCTCCATCGTGATGTGGTTACACTTACAATCTTGGGGTATTGATCAACGTCTCCACGCCTCCTCTTTTAATCATATACTTTACTCTATAAAAGAACAATTCCTGGCGGAGAAACTCAAACAAGTCTCTCGCTATCTCCTTTGGAATATACGGCTGAAAATAAAGTAAATCCAAATCAGGCTGATCTTTGATCACGCTTGGTTCTGCGGCCGGCGCAAACCCTAACATGGACTGGATGTTGGAGGGGAGATACGGTATTGGGAAAGGATAAGTAGTGTGAGATGATAATTCCCGGGCATCTTGTAAACCGACGCCCTCAGATCCGTCCTCGAGAATTTTTGCTTCCTCTGGCCGAATGCTGTCTTGGCTTAATCCTGAAACACGGTGGTTATTGAGAATGCCATTGCGCTGTGCCGTCCCATTTTCGGGAGATAGTTGCTGCTTCTTTCGCAGCGGCTGGAAGAAACTATCCAGGGTCCTTCTTTTGGACATTCTGATAGGGTTGGAACAGCTATTGTTTGCTTGAAAAATCATGGCCATACGTTGGTGGACACAATGCGGTAGGACGTTATGGCGGAGGCCGGGCTCGGTAGACGCGTCGTTTGCGAGTCAGGCGCGTCATCGACTTTAAATGACGGCGCCAAGTCACGTTTAAGCTTATTATCTCTGGGGCAACGTGAAATGAACAAAGGCAGTGAAATAGAGTAAAGTCGTTTAAAGCATATATATATATATCAATTCATAGAACATCTGGTGTACAGTAACGAAATGCACAGTGTTCCAACGCAATGGCAAATCCGGTCTTATTTGAGCAAAAATATGAATGATGTGTTCCCGTTGATGAAATGTCTAATGAGGCTCAAGTATCATACAAATAAATCAAAGAACTTCTTTTTAGATTTATCGCGCAAGGGCAATGTCATCAATTCTCAGAATCATCTTCACGGTCTCCGCAGCCAGCTCAATAGCACTCGTGCTGACAAGCAAAGGCTGCAAAACCTTCTCTTCAGTAATGTTGTTCTTGACGCCGCCACTTCGGATGCTAACACCAGCATTCTTTTCACCGATGGCATGTCTGTGTCTCAGGTCTGTGACGACCTTGATCGAGTTGAGGCCCGCGTTCTCAGCGAGAGTGGTAGGGATGACTTCCATCGCATCGGCAAATGCCTTCCAGCAGATGGCCTCGGTTCCAGTCAGGGAACGAGCCTGTTTTGCAAGAGCTTGAGCGACCTCAATTTCGGGAGCTCCACCACCAGCAATCAAAGCCCTAGCAAGTGTACACGTTAGCCATAGCTCATAAAATAGAAGCTTGGTACAGCTTACTTCTTCTTTACCAAACAGCGAATGACGCAGAGCGCATCGTGCAAACTACGCTCAGCCTCATCCAAGATCAGAGAGTTTGCTCCTCTGCAGACAATGGAGACGGTCTGGGTAGCACTCTTAACGCCAGTAACCTTGACTGTGCGGGCGCCTGAGGATTGGACCTCCTCGACGAGCTCCGCTGAGCCGAGCTTGTCTTCCGTGAAGGAGTCAATGTCGGCAATAGGCTTGCAGCCGGTACTCTATATTCAAATTAATACTAACTCATACGGTTCTTTTCTTGCGTGGCTCACCTTGCAAATGAACTCAACCTCGTCTCTCTCAATGTCCTTGATTGCGAGGATGTTCAATTTGGCGAGGAAGTGCAAACTCAAGTCGTTAACAGCGTCCCGGAGAATAGACTTCTGAATGAAGAGAACGTTGCATTTGGCCTTCTTGATCTTCTTGACCATGTTCAAAAGATACGTTCGCTCCTCCTTCAAAATCTTATCCATCTGCCTGTAGTCGTTGACAACGACCTGGTTTTCCATCTATAGCACAAATGTCAGCCCTTTCTTCAACGCTCAGTCGTTTGCGCGACATACATCAGGCTTCGGCGGGCTTAGCTGGAACTGGATCAATCCTATCCGGGCCTTCTCCATTCTTGTAGGTCCGTTGGCGCTCTTAATCACGGGCTGTGTAAGGACAAGGCCATCCACCATCTCGCTTTCGTCAATAGTGCCGCCAACTTTCTTCACTATCCGGATGTTACGGAGGTCGACATTGTCAGCAGTCTTAGGATCGATCACCTTAAGAACGGAGTCGACGGCCATCGGGCCGAGGAGGTTGGAATATTGAGAGACAATCTTCGACGAAAGAGACGTAGAAGCGGCTTGGAGAAGGGTAGCGCGGTCCGTCAGAGAGATAGGCTGTGACATGTCGTGGAGAGTCTGAACAGCAGCGGCGGCAGCACGCTGGAAAGATTCCGAGATGACGGTCGGGTGAATTCCTTTTCACAGTATTAGAATGCATGTAATGATGTATAATCGTCTTTCCGGGTCGCTTGCCTTTTCCGAGCAGTCTCTCCGCCGCTCCAAGTAGACTTCCTGCAATGACGACAACGGAGGTTGTTCCATCACCAGCCTCAACATCCTGAGCAGCAGAGAGATCGACGAGCATCTTTGCAGCCGGGTGCATGACACTCATGTCTTTCAGCATTGTGTTACCATCGTTGGTCTATCTTCATTAGCGGGGGTCGGTTCGCCGAAAAGAGTATAATTTTGGAGCTTGCGTACGATGAGAGTCTCGCCTTTGCCAGTTTGAATCTGTAAAGTTTCAGTATTTCTTCTTTTAAGAGAGCGTGAGGAACTATTACTCACCATCTTGTCCATTCCTCGAGGTCCAAGGGACTGTACGTTGCTTTAGTATAAGTGCCGCGAATTTCCGGTTGTCCAGCTCACCGTTCTGATGGCATCCGCGACAGCTATTTAAAACTCAGCAAAGTTTCATAAAGTCAATATGAATAGAGTTTCCTTACCTCTTGCAGCCACGATGTTGGCGGTCCGCACCGCCTGAGGCTTCGCCTTATCCTGCAGTATGCTTAGTACTGTCACAAGCCCACAAAAACTGAGATTCACGAACTCTGAAGGCATTGTTGCCGGCGTTTGATGAGGGCGCTTGCACTGAGGCCATGTTCGGTGAAGACACTCTTAAATTCGAAGCACAAAAGGTAACAACAGATAACCACGACCTATTCCACTCTGTCGACAGGACGCGACGGAATGGGAATTACTGAAGAGTTGATAACGCGCTAACACCATTTCGGGAAACATGCTTCGGTGAACTTCCTTGAACCGACGCTTACCCGGCACGACTCTCTTTGGTAAGCATCACTATCATCATACCCAACTTACCTCGTTCTCAACCTCCAGCTAGCTTACAACCTCCAATTACAACGCATCGGTCATTCTCACCATTTCTGTCATCGTTGTATCCATCTCGGAAAGAGAAAAGCTTAAAAACTCTATCTGCAATTCGAAACTCAATCCAAACACATCACATAGCGCACCATGCCTAGCGCCACAGGTGCAAACTGGGAGAAGTACCAGAAGAACTACGCCGACGAGGAGGAGCCTGAGAAGAAGATCACTCCTCTATCAGATGAGTATGTTTAACCACTACAAAAGCTTCTGTAGATGGAACCAAATATGGACACGCTGCGCTTTCACGGACGGATTAACTAACGCACCCAAAAGCGACATCCAGGTGCTGAAAACCTACGGTGCCGCGCCGTACGCTAATGCGTTGAAGAGGCTTGAGAAGCAAATCAAGGACAAACAAACTAGCGTGAATGAGAAGATTGGTATGTCTTTTTTCCATCCAGTCGAAAAATGATAGAAGATTTGCTAATTGTAATGGATGGAATATAGGTGTTAAGGTAGCTAGTCCAAGTTGTCAATCATGTCGCCTTTTACTAAATATCGCACCAGGAATCGGACACCGGTCTCGCCCCGCCACACCTTTGGGATGTTGCTGCCGATCGACAACGTATGCAGGAAGAGCAGCCGCTTCAGGTTGCAAGATGTACAAAGATTATCCAAGATGAGAAGGATGCGGAAAAGTCCAAATATGTCATCAACGTGAAGCAAATAGCGAAGTTCGTCGTGAACCTCGGCGAGCGAGTTGCGCCAACAGATATCGAGGAGGGCATGCGTGTCGGGTATGTTGCTGAAGGATCGTTGCGTTTTGGGTTTCGCTTTTATTTTACTGACGCTCCGCTAGTGTGGACCGCAACAAGTATCAGATTCTTCTTCCTCTTCCTCCCAAGATCGATCCCAGCGTTACAATGATGACTGTCGAGGATAAGCCAGACGTCACATACGGAGATGTTGGTGGATGCAAAGACCAGATTGAGAAGCTCAGAGAAGTTGTGGAAATGCCGTTGCTCTCCCCCGAACGATTTGTGAACCTGGGTATCGACCCGCCGAAGGGAGCTCTGCTCTACGGACCTCCTGGAACTGGAAAGACTCTCTGCGCCAGAGCCGTCGCCAACCGAACAGACGCGACCTTCATTCGTGTGATTGGTAGTGAGCTTGTGCAAAAGTACGTCGGCGAGGGTGCAAGAATGGTCCGAGAGCTTTTTGAAATGGCAAGAACAAAAAAGGCTTGCATCATTTTCTTCGATGAAATCGATGCCATTGGTGGTGCCCGTTTTGATGACGGTGCTGGTGGTGACAATGAAGTACAGCGAACCATGTTGGAGCTTATCACTCAGCTTGACGGTTTCGATTCGCGAGGAAACATCAAGGTCATGTTCGCTACTAACCGGCCTTCGACTCTGGACCCTGCCCTTATGCGTCCAGGCCGTATTGATCGAAAGATTGAGTTCTCCCTCCCCGACATGGAGGGCCGAGCCAACATTCTCCGCATCCACGCCAAGAGTATGTCTGTGGAGCGTGACATTCGATGGGAACTCATCTCCCGTCTTTGCCCCAACGCCACGGGTGCAGAGCTTCGCAGTGTCTCCACGGAAGCAGGCATGTTCGCCATTCGCGCACGGAGAAAGATTGCCACGGAGAAGGACTTCTTGGCTGCAGTTGACAAGGTCATCAAGGGCAACTTGAAATTCAACTCGACAGCTGCGTACATGCAGTACAACTAGACGAGATTTTCCCATGTTTCGAGAGTTTGTCTCACATTTGGTTGGGCATGCCGGCTAGTATTCGGGCACGGCGGATTGTATTTTACTTTTGCATGGGGAACCCTTTTTTTTCTTTTCTTACATCTATAAGGTAGCAGGTAGCGTTTCCATTCAATGATATATGGTGCAAATTACACGTTTTTTAGTGTTACATGATGCAATAAATTTGGGCTGTCCCACTGTCATCATCTCTCCAACCCGGACAATTCCGGTACTTGGACTTTCTTATCCCAAGCTAAAAGGGTGCAGAGCCTGGATTTATAAATACAGTAGACATCTCTGCTAGCTAAGGGCCAGGACATATCAACCCAAAGCTACCTTCCGGAAAGAAACAAAGAACAATCTGCTGCACATGAGAAACAATGCTATAACAAGCCAGCCTGCGGTACGGAGTCTCCACTCCATCCTCACAATTTAGTATCAAGCTATGCAGAGGGAATCGGGGTTGTGGGGGAGGGCAGGAATTGGGTTATATACTCGCTGTGTGAGCCAGGGAAGCGCCAATAATGAATTTTACTAGCAAAAGGATAAGTGGCGCTGCATGGGAGAGCGAGGGGGCAGACTGGGAAAAGGACCAAAAGAACTCGACGTTGTCGAGACAAATTCCGGTAGTACTAGGACACAACTTTTACGGTTTTTGTGGACATCTTCTCACATTTAAGCATTGAAACGAACGGACACACACAATGCTAGTTTTTTTGCTTTTGTTCTTTCTTCTTTTTGACAGATTCATTCCATTTACAAGGGATGCTGACTCCATACACGGCGCAAAAAGTTACAAAAACGCAGGGGAAATTATAGAGTAAAGGGAAAAAAAAAAAGTAAGAGGCTCAAAAAGAAAAAAGCCTACTGTAATGCCTGACGCGTGTATGGCTGCCAGTGGCATTCGCATTTAGGTCGAATACATGAAGAAGTTACATGCCAACAATCGTGGGGTAAATATACTAGAACTCTCAAGTGTAGGAGAGTCTATTCGGTTGTCGGAGAAAATGCGTTTAGTAAGTTCTGCGGAATTTGAGTCAGTATTTTCGCGTTGATGAAGTGGAAAGTGCAGAAACATACCTCTTGAATGGAGGGACAGACTTGCACTCGCTCTCGTCGAGCGAGTGGCCAACGACGTTACGGTAGGTCAAGTCAGTCTTGCCGTGAGGTTTCTTCTGGAAGGTAAGAGTGTGCTTCATCCAGTTCTCGTCGTCACGGTCGGGGTAGTCCTCGCGGGCGTGGGCACCACGAGACTCCTTGCGGTTAGCAGCGGCCTCGGCGGTTTGGACACTGTTCGAAAAAAGTTCAGTAAGCTCTGGTAATTCTCCAAATGTGGAGAAATAAGTCACTTACGCGCAAGTCAAGAGGTTACGGAGCTCAAGAGTCTCAACAAGGTCAGAGTTCCAGATCATGCTGCGGTCCTTGGTGCCAACATCCTTGAACATGGCATCAACCTCGTGAATCTTCGAGACACCCTCATCCAAACTCTCCTGCGTTCTGAAGACGCTGACATCCGTTTGCATAGTCTTCTGCATGGCGAGGCGGACATCGGCAGTGCTCTTGGGCCCCTCGGCGGTACGGACCTTGTCGAGGGTGGCAATGGACTCGGCACCAAGGTCGGCGCTCGTCTCCTTGTGAGGCGTGTTAGGAGTGAAGTTGTCACGGATGGTGTGGGAAACGGCACGGCCGAAGACGACAAGGTCGAGCAGAGAGTTTGCACCGAGACGGTTAGCACCGTGGACAGAGACACAGGCGGCCTCACCGCAAGCGAAGAGACCAGGGACAACCTTGTCGTTGCCCTGCTCGTCAATGGTGAGGACTTCACCGGTGTATTTGGTCGGGATACCGCCCATGTTGTAGTGGACAGTGGGCAAGACAGGGATAGGCTGCTTGCGGACATCGACACCGGCGAAAATGGAGGCGGTCTCAGAGATACCGGGCAGACGCTCGTGGAGAATCTCAGGGGGCAAGTGGCTGAGCTGGAGGTAGATGTGGTCCTTGTCAGGGCCGACACCACGGCCCTCGCGGATTTCAAGGGTCATGGATCGAGAGACGACGTCACGAGAGGCAAGATCCTTGGCAGTCGGGGCATATCTCTCCATGAAACGCTCACCCTCAGAGTTGAGCAAGTAGCCACCCTCACCTCGAGAGCCTTCAGTGATCAAGCATCCAGCACCGTAGATACCAGTAGGGTGGAACTGGACGAACTCCAAGTCCTGGTTGGGAAGACCAGCACGAGCAACCATAGCCATACCGTCACCAGTGCAAGTGTGAGCAGAGGTACAGCTGAAATAGGCACGGCCGTAACCACCAGTGGCGAGAACAGTGTGGTGGGCACGGAAACGGTGAAGAGTGCCATCCTCCTGGTTGTAGGCAATGACACCCTTGCACTCACCGTCCTCCATGAGCAGATCCATAGCGAAGTACTCGATGAAATAGTTAGTATTGTGTCTCAGGGACTGGCCGTAGAGAGTGTGGAGCAGAGCGTGACCGGTACGGTCAGCGGCAGCGCAGCACCGGTAGGCCTGGCCTCCCTTGCCGTACTCCTTGGACTGTCCACCAAAAGCACGCTGGTAACTAGAACAATGTCAATAGAACTGAATCCAGATTGTGTCCGAACAGGAAATATTTCATACATCTTGCCATCTTCCGTTCTGGAGAAAGGGCATCCGTAGTTCTCAAGCTCAATGATACTGGCCGGGGCCTCACGAGTCATGTAGTGGATGGCGTCCTGGTCACCGAGCCAGTCCGAACCCTTGACGGTGTCGTACATGTGCCACCGCCAGTCATCCTCGTGCATGCTGTGGCGAAGATTTAGCATCCAGAATCTCTTCTACCGTGTGTCTGACCTAACGTACTTTCCGAGCGCAGCGTTGATACCACCTTGAGCAGCGACAGTGTGGCTACGGGTGGGGAAAAGCTTTGATATACAGGCAGTGTTGAAGCCAGCCTCGGCCAGACCGAAAGCCGCACGGAGACCTGCTCCACCGGCACCAACAACGATAGCATCGTACTCGTGATCCTAGGGAAACAATCAGAACAGCCTCAAAGCACCCTTTTTCATGCGGGGGAAACGTACAACAACAGGATACTTGTTGCTCACGAAAGGAGAGGCTTCCTTGGCGCGCAGCGGCTGATTCGCAATGATGCGAGCTAACATTCCAATTGATCAGAAATATTTCGACATTGACACAGGACAGTGCGAGGAAATCCGTAAATCACGTACCGGCCGGTCGCGTGGACGAGAAGTATCGAGCAGGCGTTCTAATGCCTCTCGACAGCTGTACAGCAACATCAATCAGCAACATATTCCCCAGTATATTCAGCTTCAATTGCGGAAATTGTTTCTCTGCTCAATGTCGGAGGCGATGCTACGAACCTTTGACGAGGCAAAGCTCCGCATTCCCATGGAGCTCATCTTGACCACAGCCTCCGAAGGCAACCAAAGCTTTCCAATCAAGATGATAGTATATTAAATTGAATAGGAAAGAAGGGAATGACGTGTGGTCGGCAACACAAGAGAATGCCGAATTGTGGATTGGAGAATGAGAGGGATGGGGTTGAAGGAATCGGGATGCTTCAAAGTCGTGAGATAATGCCGCTAAGCTTTCCTCAGTTCGTTGCCGGGCCCTCGGCCAAAGTACCCTTCCACACAACCGACCAACCAATCAGCGCTACCACAATGTAAGCGGAACAAGTTGGGTTTTCCAGCATCACAAGATTGTCGAGTACGAGGTACAAAGTAAAGTACCTTGGTACACACCAGGACACCAACACATTGCATGGGACCATCCCGTCAAGTTTTGTTTTCCTTCACGTACACCGTATGCGTTTTGTCTCCGTCGTAGTGCTCTACGCCCGTTCAAGCATTTTAAAAAGCAATTTGAGATGGCGCTCAAATCTTCTCGAAGGATAAATGGTTTCTATATCCGCTAGCGGTGGAAATAATGTCTGAACATTCATATCATTATTATGGCAAAGCTTTGCGGGGTCTTTGCATTTGAATATCTCATGAAGGTCCCTTTCTACTTAGACACCTTTGCAATGCTTGACATTGGCAGATGCGTTAAATTTCTCAATGCAGAGCTAGAGAGCAGGAATATGCGCAGAATGCGATAATCGTAGAGTGAGTCTCCCCGTTAATGGAGAGACTGCTCAGGCAATGACATGCCTAAGTTCAATGATGAATCCAAAAATGATCAAAGGAGTCATCTGGGTCTAGAGCCATGCTAGCGATCTGAGATTTCAGTTGCTGTGCAATCTTGGCCTGGGTCGCCATACAGTCAGGGAACATGCTGGGACCAAAAGTATTGATTAGATCTGTGACCTCCTTTGACAAATGTTCCCTTTGTTCCTGGAGCTCTCCCAATGTACTGGCCGATGTCGGAACTAGACACAGAATCAATGGCCGCATGGATTTGAGAATGTCCATGCCAACTTCTCCGATGCGTAAAGCAGCAAAGCTGATTGCTGGGAAAATAATGAATCCGAGAAAAATAATTCGCCAAATTGGCACATCATCGGGGATATAGCCCTGGATGCGATTTCGAGAAGTCCAGTAGGCAAGAAGCAATGAATAGACTGTATATAGAAGAGGCGCAAAAGCAAGTGCAACGAGAAGCTTCCAAGTGGCCATAACATCGCGTCCTCGTAGCTTGACACTTGACGCGGCGAGCGCCTCTTTGGATTTCTTGTCTGAGATGATCTTCGAGGCAACAAAAACGGGTGCAAAGAGAACGAGTCCAGGTAATGTCCCTACGCTCAAAACGACGAGGAGTCCAAAGCGATAGAGAAGAGTGGAAAGAACTCTGGATGCAGAAAGCCGAGCAGTTTCGACTTGATGATCGCGAATTCCCAATTGCCGTAGCCGTCGATTGTACTGATCAATGGCAGTGAAAAGTCTCATTATCCTTGGGTCGCCTTGGTGTTCATTGTAGCCCTTGAGCAACCTCCTATTGATTTCGATAACCTGAGACAGCGAGATTTTCGGATTTCTTGCAGCGTATAAACGTCTCGCAGACTGGATGACCTACACAGTTAAGCTTTAGCAGTTTTCCATTATGGTAATCCACCGCCAACATACCATCAATGTTTCATAGTCAGCACAATTCAACGTGACAGAGATGAGTGATTTGTAAACATCATTTAACACCTCCCCTATAGCCTCGCGTCGCCTTCCCTTCCTGTACATCTCAACAAGCTTTTCTGGGATTTCGACCGGGTCACCAAATTCTATGACAGCTCTAGATCGAAATTTATGCGCGCGAAAGTAATTGAGCCCAACAGGAATCACTTGGACATCGGCATTATTGGCTCTTGCACCGAGTGCCATTATAGCTATACCCGCTAGAGTAGAATTAGCAAACAAGTGATTCTCGTGAAATATTAAGATACTTTAAGCACACCTTTCAGTGGCAGAAGGTCTGGCCGATCATGACTACCACCCTCAGGGAAAATGCCAACGCAGCCGCCCTGGTTTAGTCTATCGAAGACAGCCTGGTAAACATGACTTTGATCCATATGGGGTGCAACCTTGTATCTGGAACCTGCAAAGCTAGGATATCCCTTTTTGCAATCAACGTTCGATTCAAGCCCAAAAACATTATGCTCTCCCGTGAGCTGGTAAAGGGCATCTGCGGAGCTCGGTGCTTTCTTCAGAATAACCTCTTCAGGACCCCGGATGTCTGCAATATCTAGCCGCTCAGATTGTCCATTGATAGCTGGTAAGTAAATCGTTGACCCAACGGCAAAATCTGGTCCGGTAAAATCAGTTCCAATGCCGCGTAAAAGCAAAGGATTCTCAATCGGATCAGGCAGGTAAACAGAGCCCTTTCCAGGCTTAGCTCTATCCATGGTCCTGGCAACAGGAACAGTGCCAAGTTTTCTGGCAATTTCGCCAACAAACTTCCGTTCGAATGATTTCTCGGCCATCAGCCAAGAGACCTGCCGGTTCATGTTTCGCATGATCTGCATTAGGACCACAGAATCAACGAACTTTTTAGGTATGATTAGCAAGGAATTTGATACAAGAAGATGCTCCAGGGAAAAGACATTTGACTGGGTGATACAACAGGGCTGCAATGAGCTGCTGACATACCTGATTTGCATGCGGCGCTGCGACCAGTATGACACCGCCTTTGCGTGGTATTTTCCATCTTCCGCGAACCTCTATTGCTCTAAAAAAGAGCTCCACCAGGGTATTCAGAATCATCAAGATTAGATCATAGATCAATGATACCCTAGGTAGGTCTGGAGCTTTGCTCGCCATGGTTGCTAAGACCATGCAAGGCTTTTGGATTATTGTATACTCAGTTTAAAGCTAACGATTAGTGTAGAAAGCAGCTTCGCTGATTGCTAATGCATTTATATTACACTTTATTGTCAAAAGGTATAGGAAATAAAATTATCGCTGGCTATTTTTGAAGCAAAGTTAGATATGGCGGTCATGTTCAGAGCAGGAAGAACGCCGAGGTCCCAAATTATTGTTGAGGGCTGACCTCCGAGCCTCCTTGACGCCGTCATTGTTCCCGAAGTCGGAATTTCGGCGCTTCGCGATGCCGTGCGCCACAGCATTTCCACTCCAGCCGCCTCGGCCTTATGCGACATCCCTGCACGGGTGTGGAGTTGGGATTCTTGTCTTTGCTGTTAATCAAGATTGTTGCCGCTAGGAAAGGTATTTATTAATATATATCTTAATATTTTGCATTCTTTGGTTGGCTTGGTCAAGAAAATAATTTGATCAAAACGAAATCATTATTGAATCAATCCTTTGACTTCGTGACCGCAAAGAAAACTTATTTTCGATTTCGAAAAATAATGGAACAAAATGTTTTGACCATAATAACTTATTTTTCGCAATGAATCGCAAATCTCTGGATATTTAATATGAAGATACTGTGTTCTACCAGATTTCGAAAAAGACAAAAATAAATAAAATAAAAAGCAAAGAAATATTTCCCTTTCATCGTCGTACCGCCGACGGGCATTTCTGGGGGAGAAAAAAAAATTGATCCCTCGGGCGTGAGTCGAACACGCGACCACCCGGTAAGCAGGTGTCATTGGATACTCGAGTTTGCTCGAGTCCAAGAGACTTCGATTACAGCCGGGGGCCATAACCAACTAGACCACCAAGGGCTGTTGTTAAAAACCATTCAACAAAAGTAATTATTGTACCCTCAATTTGCCTTGGAGCGCAAAGCACACTCTGTCGAGGTGTGAATTCTCGGAAGCTTCAAACGTCTTGGCTAGGTACCTTAGGTACCTAAGGTATAACTAGTAAGTTGGCGAGGATGCAACTCCCCTCATCCGTTTACTTCAGCTATATGCTCTGTGACTTTTTGACACGCGTGATGACCCTTGAAATTGGTTCAGAATGAGTTCCAGAACTTCTACCCAGGAGCAATTCCCGCCTTGATAACCAAGTAGACCAAACCCTACAAAGCCGCCGTTAATACCCGAAAACAACGGTTGATAAGGCCGAATGGCCCTGTTGTCCAACTTGCGTTATATTTTGGTAGTTATGAGGAAGGAAAACAATCTGAAGCTATCCGTTGCAGGGATCCAAGGGTGGCGGGCCTTGAAAAGCATTTTAATCTTTCAGTTTCTACAGGCGGCCAACGGCAAGGAAGCTGCCTCCCTCCGGATTGACTGAGAGCTTCCATATTGTTGCCAAGTCACATTGAAACTTAATATACAGTGGACAATTTACTTTCCCCCTATATGTTGCCCATATTTAGCTCAAAGTTTCAGCATTGTCCCATCTGTGATGCCAACCTCATATTCGTCATTTAGAGAAAGGCATTTTTACTCAAGGCATCTGGCGCCAAAGTCTTCAAAGACCAACCTTAGCTTACGATGAATACTTGGCATTGCTCAGACAGGCTATTCATAGCACCTGGGTCATTATAAAATCCTCGCGCGGATGAAACAGCTCAACATACAGTATTTGCGAAAACCTCACAATTATCGAGACGCGTGTTACAAAACTTGTAAGTGCGAAAGACAACATACTGGAAACCCGTAGATATTGAATCGAATAAAACCACCCGATTAGTTGCGCCTTCCCACCCGTAAGTTCACATTGCGTAGACACTTCTACTTTTTCTCAGGCTCTTCATCAACATACTTGGTGTGTTCGCTCTTCGTGGATGGAGGAACATTGCGCTCCTTATCAGCGAAAGTCCAGCCATTCAAATACCCAGTGCCAGCCTATAGAACAAGATATATTTTAGCACTACAGCAAGTTTCAAGAAATAAATTTCCAAGTGTAACTCACACTCAAGTAGGTGGCAAATCCTAGCCACGCCAGGTATGGTGTCAAGGCCCATCCGGCGACCTCATCAACCTGACCCCAAATATAGGTCAAGTAGCCCGTCACGCCAGTTAAAGCGACGATATCAACAGTCGCCTCAATTGGTCTTTTCAGCTCATAGAAGAGTGGCATCCAGACAAGATTCAAAGCAAGCTGAATCGTGTAAAGTGTTGCTCCTTGCTGCATTGAAAGAAGGAAAGTTCGTTAGTACATGGCCCCAACGGCGGTGGGATAGCAAGGCGCAGTACCTTGGTCAGGAGGACCTTCTGCGGATCCAAAGATGCCATGCCCGTGGTCCAGGCACGGTACGCGGAAAAGCCCATCAGTCCATACAGGACAGTCCAAACTGGCGGAAATATTTTTGGAGGAGGCCGATACGGTGGCTGCTTCAATGCAAGGTAAGTTTCCTGTGTCTCCTTGGCTTTAAGGGCAAATTTCAATCAGCGGATCGGTAAACAAAAGTAGACAAGCAAGAATAAACCTACGCTTCACAGAAAAGCCAACGCCAGTACCAAGCGCAATGGGCAGCAAAATAGATACCGCAGGCTGAGCAAACACCTGGGCGGGTAGGGTAATTGATGGAATATAAGACGTCATATTATATTTGTTTGGGCGTTTTGCCCTTACGAAAGCGATGTGAATTGGGTGTTTGAGTGGGAGGATATTAAAAAATGTAAAGCTTCTGGTAGCGGAGAAGATCAAATCCAAGTTAGAACTTTACTTGGGTGTCTTATGGTTGATAATGGCAGGTAAAAAGCGGATATTCAAGCCCCGTGAGCGCGGGATAGTTCATTACAATAGTAATAGCACGGCCCAGACGGCCCAGGCGGCGACATGAGCTCATCCTACAACTGAGCAAAGGGAGGGGTCCCAAGCTTGACAAGTCTTTACCCGAAATGGAAGACAGCTACCCCGACCGAGACTATTCCTTCTTTGGCTGCTCCAACCTCGGCTTCCCGCCCTCTCATCCGCCCCGGGATTGATCATCGACACTTGAATACTGGAGAATACGCCATCGTACTCTAATGTACCCTATTCTTCACAAGCGAATCAGTTCAGCTGACATAATCAAAGCTCCCCCTGCGGAGGACCAACTCGCAATTGCTCTCCCAATCGTTGATCTTGCTCTTTCACCAACTCTAAGGCGGCGTCTATAAGCCCCCAAGTCTGAGGCATCTTTGACCTCGTGAGTCGACTACTTGTTCCTATTGCTTCTAGAGTCTCTTGTTCGTCTTCTCCCTGCTTGTCTGTATCTCCATTGGCCGCATAGAAGCGTTCCTTATCATCTCGTTGTTCTCATCCCTCGTCCTCCGCGGTCGTAGCTTCCCTCAATTTCATCTCTTATGACAAGCACTTTCAATCATTCTCTTTTTCTCGTGTCCTTTTGAATTTTTTATCTCTCTGCATCGTGCTACCGTTCACTTTATCTACACATATTTTGGAGATCATCCTTCTAACCTGCGGTCATGTCGGCAAACAGCAATTTTGACTCGTTGCATCGTTCGCATTCACTTGGCATCACCTGATGTTCGCTCTTGTTCAAATCTCTTAAAGAGATATCAGAATCGTATACCCTACGTCATCCAAAGACTTGCCTACGGACACCCAAACAAACGCGTGCTCTACGAGCTCGGATCTAGACGTTGTGGGCAACCTACCCGGCTACAGGCATGGACACCTATCAGCCGAACAGGTCTCCAGTAGACCAAAGATCACCTCTGAGGAGCGAGTCCAGGTATACCGGACGCGACGATACTCTAGATCGGCCTTCGGTGGATTCCTACCGGCGCAGGTCTCCTGGTAAGCAGCTATTTAGATCCTCACAGATCAAACGATCCTTTTTTCTTTTTGAAATCCATGTGTCTCCAAGGCCTTGTTTTCTTAGAGAGACTTGGGACATTCTTGCAGAAGCTCCGAGAACGATACTACAGTCTTTCATGCATCTTTGGTCGAATGTGGCTTGCCTTTCTGTTCGTTTATTACATCTGCGGCGCTCCAATAACCTCACTACATGGTCGTCTGGTTCCTTGCTGGGCTAATTGGGATGCATGTGTAGGACCTTCAGACCGTCGTACCAGAGGCCGAGGTCGGTCCCGTTCTCCAGTTGCCATAGATCGATACTTACCTGATTCACGTTCCGGCCGAGATGATCATTATACGCCCACACGCGATCGGGATGACCGGAGACGGGCATCGCCCCCGCCCGCTCATATTGATCGATATGTTCCGGGGCAGGATACAGGGAAGCCCGCAGTCCGTGTCAATCCATTGCCGAATCCTTTGACCCTCGACTTCCAGGTCGGATTCAACTGGTTCGCGGAGTGGTGGCGAGTCAATGAATCAATAAAGGAAGATCGAGAGCGACAAAAGACTGGTGGTAGACGAGTGAACGATCGGGTCAAGGGAGAGCGTGAATCTCGCGAGGAACGTGAAAAGGAGAAAGGGCTGATACAAGCTGCCTACGATGCTTACAAAGAGGAGCTCCAAGTGAAGCTGTCGCGAAGTTTTGTTCAGCATCACAAAGGAGAGGAATGGTTCAAGGAGCGTTATCTTCCAGAAGTCAGGGATCCTTTTCGTCGTCGCCTCACGGATTTTCGACGTGGGAACTACTCGCAATGGGAGCAGGACCTGGATTCGGGTATTTTTGACGAATTTACTCTCGAGGGAATCTACAAGAGTGAAAGCAACGGGCAGGGTGGTATTGTGGAAAAGGAGGAAGGAGAAACCACTGCTGTTGCTGAGGTTTTGCAGGTGGGAGACCTCTTACCGGTCAAGGGCGGTGACGTCAGGGACGAATCCGCTTTCCAGCCAGCGTTGTTAATCAAGACAATCGCACCGACTGTGAGTCGGGAGAAGATTGAAGAATTCTGTAAAGAACACCTAGGCGAGCAAGATGGCGGATTTAGATGGCTGAGCTTGAGTGATCCCAATCCACTGAAAAAATGCCACAGAATTGGCTGGGTGATGCTCCATCCATCGTCGGAGCAGAATGTGGGCTTGGAGCGAGGAGATGGCCGCGATGAAGAAATGGAAGAAGCTGCTGAGAGCAACACGCGTGAGGAAGGAGCTGCTGACGTGAACGTCAATCCGGCAGAGAAGGCTCTGGAAGCCATCAATGGAAAGACTATTCATGACGAAGTCAGAGGCGACTTCACTTGCCATGTTGGAGTTCACGTGCCTCCAAACGTACCACGGAAAAAGGCGCTTTGGGATCTCTTTTCGGCACCGGAACGAATCGACAGAGACTTAGAGTTAGCTTCCCGATTGGCGTCGAAGTTTGATGAAGAATTCGAGTCGGAAGTCAGTGCTCTGGCTAAAATTGAGGACAAAGTCCAAGAACTCAAAGATCGCGGACTGATCAAAGCACCGGAGACTAGCTTGCCCAAGGTGAGCAAGACCAAGAAGGAAATTGATCTTGATGCAGATGGCGAAGATGAGGAAGGGGAAGCGGTGGAGGCTGAGTCAGAAGAAGAGGGAACATATGATGAAGATATAGACGATGAGGATACACTGCTGAAAAAGAAGAAGCTTGATCTTCTTGTCGAGTATCTCCGACGTGTCTTCAACTTTTGTTTCTTCTGTGTGTTTGAAAGCGACTCAGTGCATGAGCTTACGCGGAAATGCCCTGGTGGTCATCTTCGTCGGCCGAGAGCCAGCCTTAGCAGTGCGGCCAAAGAAGCTGCCAAGGCTAGTGCATATGGATTGCCGTTCCCCTTCAGCCGAAAAGATTCCATTACGGAAGGCGAGAATGGTGAAATTGTGACCGAAGAAAAGAAGTTTTTCAAACCGGGCTCGAAAAGCGAACAGCAACTGCAGAGGGCCTTCAATTGGGTGAAGACCTTTGAAGACAAAATCCTCCAGATCGTCGAACCAGAGAATGTCGACCTCAAGAAGATTGGAGGGAAACCCGTTGAAGATGCTGCCCAAGAAGAAATGAACAAATACGTGAAGCAGGAGGACGAAGCCAAGTTCAGGTGCAAGATTCCTGAATGTACCAAGCTTTTCAAGGCCGACTACTTTTGGAGGAAACACGTTGAAAAGCGTCACGCTGACTGGTTTGAGAATCTGACCAAGGATGTACGTAGCATATCTTCTCCATTCCCCCCTTTTGATGATTGCGCTAACATGGCTCCTAAGCTCACACTCGTAAACGCCTACTGTCTTGATCCTGCGCGCATCGGACCGGGCCGACCAGATGCCAGCAGTAATGGCCACTTTCCCGCTGGTGGGGGCCATATGCCGGCAGGCACCCCGCGCGGATTCAGCCTTGCAAACATGCCGATGAACTTCGGGTTTGGAATGGCCGGCAGCGTCCCGTCGGGGTTCCCTCCATTCATGGCACACCACCCCGTGCAAGCCCCTGGCGGCTGGAATGGATTACCTCCAGACATGGGAGGAGGTGATGACCGTCATCTTCCTGGGCCAATGCGTAGAGGAGGAGCAGGCGGCGGCGGTCGCTATGGTGCTCGTTCGGGCCCGTATGATCGACGACAAAATCCACGCGATGCAAGGTGGAATGCTGCAGGCAGACTTAGCCCACCTCGTGGTGGTGCTGGAGCTCGACCGGCTGGGCCTGGAAAGTGGGGAGATGGCGGTGCAGCCGCTGTCGGACCTCGCGAAGCGGTCCAAGGCCGGAGCCTGAAGAGCTACGAAGACTTGGATGCCGTCGACGGAGGCGGCGCTGGCGATCTGAATTATTAATTGCACGCTTGCTTTTCACTGCTTTACCTTCAAATTACTTTTTCGAGACTAAGTGTTGGGGGTGGCTCTTGTTTGCAATGCAGTATACATCACTCGGACTTTTTTCCTATGATCATATCTCCGTTTGTCCTGCCAATTTCTTGGTTCCCAAAAAGGAGAGGAAAAGCTCACTCGACCATTTTGCTATCTTGAGCATATCATCGGAAGGCCTCTTGACTTCACCTATCAATCTTCTTTTTATTACTTTCTTTTCCCTTCTTTCTTTTGTTACTTTTGCCCCCTTTCATTTCTCGTTTAATGCGCGGAGCTGGAAATGGACGGAGAAGAATTTATGGGATCTGAGACCCCTTTGTTTTGTTTTCTTTTGTTGGGAGATCTTATCTAGTTCTATCTAAAGTGATATCTAAGGATCAGATACTGTGCCTTCTATAAATGCGTTGAACCATGTAAGATGCACCAAACCTGCCTAAGTGAATTGTCTTGGACCGCCATGGAATTCACTCAGCCATTCCAATTGAGATGTGCATCTTTCTTATTCGATACTTGATATAAGGGGAGTAAGAAAACAAGAACCGGTTTCTGGACAACGCAGTCGAATACTGACGTTACAGTGTACATGCGTACTGTTCACAGCCCTTTAACGGCTTGTCTGGTCAACGTTCAACAAATATGTGGCAATACGGAGGACGTCCCTGACGTCAATTGCTTCTGAGATCCAGTAAGGCATTACATGCTCCATGCTAATCCAAGATAAAGATAAGAAATTGTATTTATTGATATATTCTATAATAGCTTATGACCCCCGTCCTTAATTGGTAATATTGCATATGATGGGAGCAGAATCTGCAATCCGCCAATTTTAAGTTTTCTTGCAAAAGCCATGCCGTTTTTGATCTTGTGCTCTTGTGAACAGCCAACAAGCCAACAGAAAAGTGGGGATGAAAGGAGAAAGAGGACTCCAAATATGCCCCGGCTGCATAAATGAAGTGAATAGAAGGAAGTTGGAAAAATACGCGCCGTGTTGGATGAAGAAATTGCCAAAACGAAAAAAGGGCTAAAAAAAGGGACGCCATTCGCCTGCTTATGACCGAAATGATTTTGCAGCGTACTTCTTTTTTGAGGCCGTCTTGAATGTAATAAGAGAAAAGGTAAAGGGAAAATGAAAGAGAAGCAAAGAAAACAAAGGAATCACTAGAGTGGATTTCACTCAGTATAATTCCTCAGTTTCGTAATTTCGTCCAACAGCTCCTGCAGGTCCGCATCGCTAATCTTGTTCGCGATACTGGGGATCAGGGTCTTGGCTTCTTCGGCAGTGTCGCAGCATAGTGAGCCTAGAGGGGGAATGGCATCAATGTTAGTTTGATATCTTGCACGTACTTGTGTTTTCAATGGAAGTTCGTCCGGACAATCAAACGTGCAGGGGATGTATGGAACTAGTAATATGAAATGGGAGCAGGAGCGCAAGAACGTACCGAGTTGTGATCTCTCAAAAGACTCGAGCTCGACATGTGTCGCGAGCATACGTTCCACGGCTTCAATGTTTTCTTTTTGCTTGAACCGCGCAAAGACGTCGAGGTAATCTTGGGTTTTGATGAGCATTCTATTCGCGAAGAAGTACCGTCAGCTTTTAAGTCCTCTTTTCTTGCGGTCATAGTCTGGTGTGTTTGACTGCTCTCTTGGGCGTATATGAGAACGAAGTATTTATCTTTCATGGTTCGGCCGATTCTCGTAGTTGTTTGGTGGCTTTCCAAAGCAGGATAAGGAGGGGAAAGAGAAAGGACTCACTCCGTCTCTTCCACTTTGCGCTGTGCCTTTCGATGATCCATGACTGCATTGATAAGAAGTCTGGCTTCCGACAGCGTCAGGGTAGGCACATTCTGGAATTCTCCCAGTCTGAGTTCTGCAGTGGCTTCTTCGTCTCCCGGGGGATTCTCGCGCGTGCGAGACGTGGGCGCGTGCATAGACATTTTGGATTTGGGCGCGTCGGGGTAGTAGATATAACTGAATGCGACGGTTTGATATGCTCGTGGAGTCGTGTAAAACAATTGTTATTCCCAAGATAAATCCGTGCCGCGAATCAGGTTGCGATTCTTTTTGCCGATGCCTACTGAGATTGGCTATTTGGGCGGCTTCAAGGCGCGTTTGTAGACGATGAGTGTCCGACGAGCGAGAAGTATACGTTGAGGCTTAGGACAATAGACGCCGTAATCTATGTCCTGGATCGAATGTGGAGAGTTGATGGTCGATATGATTCGGGAGAGTGAAGTGGGATGGAAAGGAAGGATGGCAGGGCGGAACTTGCCGCTTGAAGCTCCGTTGCGGCCGCGATACGTTGGTGCAGCCGACGTTGCGGAGGTTGATACCAGATGATAGTGGAGTATTAACTGGCGACGTTGTCCTGGATCTTTTGAGGTCAAATCTGTTACGATTCCGTATTAAAGACTGCAACATCGTTTTGTATCTGCAAAAGGAAAGAGAGTCAACAACAATCGTCTACTGTTGCTCCTATACAGACTACCCTCCCAGCTTCATGTGTTGAACCCGCCCTTGCGCCAACGAACGTCTGGAATACTGAGAGTCGTGCAGTAGTGGAAAGTCATGTAAGCTATCTGTGACACTCTGGAAATTCTGTGCTCTGGGATGCTAATAAACGTGTAGGGTCGTCTTTGCACTGATCGTCATTAACAAGGCCGGTGGTCTCATTTACCACCGCGAATTCCACGAGGGCTTGAACAAGCTCAGCGTTAACGACTATCTGGTCCTTGCTGGCACGTTTCATGGGTATGTAACGCCATTGAAGGGACTCAACTACACAACGTCGTGCCGTGTTAGTATCTGGTTTTGCTGACCATCCTTGCAGAGTGCATGCCATCACAAAGAACCTCTGTCCACTACCTCGAACCCCTGGACAGCCGCCGACAGGAATCGAAGTCCTTGAGAGTGAAAGCTTTAGGCTGCAATGCTTCCAGACCTTGACCGGCACCAAGTTTCTCCTATTTACAGAACCGCACCAGCCGAATATCGATGGTATTATTCGGAAAGTGTACGAGCTCTATTCGGACTATGTCATGAAGAACCCCTTCTATCAGATTGAAATGCCGATACGGTGTGACGCGTTTGACAGGCATTTGGCAAGTTACATCAAGCCCCGGCAATAAAGTGGTGCTAAGTCAATTTGGTATGGAAGGAGGCAAAGCGGAATTGCATATTCTTGGCGTTAGACATGGAGAGGCGTTTTAGCGGGTTTGGATGCATTTACATATGATTGAGTGTGGTAATCTTGCATCTAGAGATGCTCTTCAATACCCCATCATTAGATTTATACATTCAGAGTATCAAAATTCAATTGATTCTGGCATTTGAGTACATAGATACGCCAGCTATGCTGCAGAAGAGAATAGAAATTACATGTCCATCTAGGTTGAAAGTAAAGTGTTTATGCCGTGTCCATCTTGTCTCCGCCATCGCCATCCTTATCCTGCTTGTCCCCTTGACCGCTTCCACTAGATTCCCCCTGATTGTTTAAAAGAGGCTGCGACTCTTCCGGTATGCCTTCCAGGTTCTGCTTTCCTTCCTTCTCTTCCTGCTCCCGCTTCTCCTTCTCTTGCCGCGCCTTCTCTTCCTCGAAACTCATCCGGAGAGCCAAAGCCAGCTCGGGATCCATAGACGGGTCAACACCAAACTCGAATTGGCTGGCGCCGCCTTCGCCTCCTTCAGCGCCGCCCATTCCGGCACCACCCATACCATCTCCCCCAAGGATGGGCGTCGTCACTATTGAGTCGCTAAGCAGGTTGGGGCCAGGCGGGATGATGGCCAGATGCGAACCGTCTCCACCCTTGACGTTCTCGTTGAAGGCCTCAAGCTTCTTGGTAATCTCATCGTCGAGTTCTCCAAAAGCAATAAAGTCGATTGAAATATTGTTCTTCTTCATTTTCTTGGCGAGCTTGACCAAGGTTTTCTCATCCTCCTCGATAGGCGAGCATGTGAAAACGATTATCCTTTGGCGTTGGGATTTGTTCTGTCTGTGCTTGAGAGCGAGCTGAATGCCAATATAGAGAGTTAGCGCGCAACGATCTTAGCCATTTTCTCTGTAGAGGAAAATGCAAAAATTACATACACCGGCCACCTGAATGCCTGTCGCCAGGTGTGATGTTCCCTTTATCTTGGTCCGGTGCAGGCCGTCCAGGATCTTTCCGAAATCTGTCGTCAAAGTGACCAGCACTTCGGGTCCCTTTCCACCCATGCTCATAAGGCCGACTGATGACTCGGGGTTGGCTTGTGTCTTAGCGGAGAAGATCAGGTTGACAGCATCCGATTGAGCGTCGTATCGTGAAGGACTGCGCATTCCAACGTTAGCAACGAAATTTTCAACGGATTCAGTGATAAAAATGAAGCAGATAACGTACACATAATCTCCATTGCGGCTGCTCTCGCTGTTGTCGACGCTGTTTCATGTCATAGTAAGCTTCTCATATCCGAATGACGAAATGGTGGCAGATGCACGTACATGATCATCGTCGCTTCGAGGACCATATTGACGGTATTTTGGGCCTATCTGGCACCTCAGTCTTCTGTTAATAGATTAAAAAAGGCTGAAATAAAAGGAAATGATGACAAGGTCGGCGAAAGAGTGAAAGAAACGGCGTAGAGTCGATGCCGTAAGTGTTGCTGTACTGGTGGTTGTAGCTATCACCCGGATTGCTTAGGGAAGCTCTCCGGCGAACCGACAAAGACCCAAGACGCTGACGTGCCTGCCAAGACTTTGAGCCTCCAGCCCCCATTGTTTACACTCTTGCTCTCCAACCAACCTCGACACTTTCGCTGCTCTTTCAATCCTCAACTGTCGCCCACCCAGGGATAGTTTTGTTCTCACACTACGGATTTTACTTCAGCTCGCACAACCAAGGCAGTTTTCTCTACCCACATCAGACATTATTCTTCGACATAAAACGCGCGAATCATTGTTGTCCGCCTGTCCCGCGCGGATCAAAACATCATGACTTCAATCGAACCTGCAACCCCGTCACGGACGGTAAATGAAAACGACTCAAGGCCAAGAAAGGGAATCACTCGAGCGCAGAAGCAGGTGCTTATCAACAACCTTCAACTAGAGAGTATGTGCATAATCTTGGCATAGACGAAACTGCGACGCGTTATTGACAGTATACTCTCAGTCACAGAACGCGCGAGAAAGCTTCGTGCCCAATACGCTCTTCAAGCGCAAGGCCTCAAAACCCGCGTTGAGATTCGCGTCAATCGAATTCCCACTGCTCTTCGTAAGATCACCATGGGAGAATTACTAGAGAAGCATTCCAAGCGACCAGCCGACGAGAAAAAGGATGCCATCGCCATACCCGCTTCAGAGCCTTCCACTTCAATTACCACCAAGCCTGCCAAGGCAGAATCCTCCAGCTCTGCCGGTCAATTACCTAACCCTCAGACATCTGAACCCAAAGCTCGCGTGGAATCGCCGAAAAAGGGGACTATTAGACAGATTCCCACCCCTCGTTCAAGAGGCACCAAGCGCTCCAGGTACATTTGCTTTTCAATCGCATCATTCATATTTAATCTCGCTAACATTATCATGATAAGTGCGCATCTCGTTGAAGTTCAAGGCAAAGAGAATGAAGATGCCGGAAATGACTTGAACATTCCCAAGAAACGTGCCAAGACCGGCACTACTCCTGGACCGGCTACGGCTCCAAACAACCGCGCCATTTCTAGGACACAATTGCAGTCTTCTCAAGTATTGTCACCACGTTCAGCAAACTCAAGGACCCTCCCCAAGTCGCCCGTTCGACAAACGGCGCCTCCTCCCAAGCCTCAATTCGCCCGGCCAACATCGTCCATGAAGACGACTGCTCCTGCACCATCTTCTACGGCTGCCAAAGCTGACAAAACCCGCACTACGACGACGACGTCTCGTACAGCTGGACGAAAAGTCACGCCTGCTGCTTCGGCGGCGTCAGTCTCGACAACAACAGGTCCCGGGCGAGGAAGACGAACTCCAGCTCCACCAGCAGCCCCACCATCCCGGGCAGGTCGCGGTCGGCCCAGCAACAGCAGCGAGACCTCGACTTCTACGACAAGCACGGTTGTAAACAAGACCAAGAAGCCACCGGTCACGAAGAAACCTCCAGTTCCCAAAGCCTCTTCCGCTTCTGCAACGGGATCAATCAGAAAGGTCCCCGCTACCGCCACCGGAACAAAACCCGAGGTCTCTGGAACCGGTACCGCCAAACGGACTCTTCGGAAGAGAGTCTAATGGCGGTGATATCCGCACGGCATAGGAATTAGGCGAATTAGGCCACTGTTATCTTTTGTCTCTTTCTAGGTTCCTTCAGTTGGCTGCGTTGGCTTTTGTGAAAAGCTGGCATCCTGTGTGGAGTCTTGGTCACATGTGGTGCTGGTGGGGGCGGGGAGAAGGAGGAGAGTGTATACACGCATTTTTAGCTACTTATTTCTTTATCTCGAACGGGGTTTGCAAGGGAAGTTATTGTTCGGGTTCGGGTTTCATGCAGGTTATACTACTGCTTGGCGCACAGAAAATGTATGGTTTTAGGTTCTATGTTTTAGGTTTGACATTCTAGGTTTGGGTTCTGGGTTCTAGGTTTTAGGTTCTAGGTTCAGGTAATAAGGCGCCGGATGATTGTAGGAATAACTGTTCCGAGTCTAGCATATTCTACTGTTTAGTTTAGGTCACCCTTTATATTATCTCGTTGTTCTCTACCATTTTATCTTTTCTATTTATTATTACTTTTTCCCTTTTTCTTTTCAAGTGTTTCACCCAATGATATATTCTGTTATCCCGCATTACTTTTACCACCATGTAAATCTTTGCAGTTCATCTTGGATCCTTGCCACCGCCCTCATGTCAGCCTCAAATAAAAGCAATTGAGCACTCAGCTCTCCATTCTTCCTCGGATTTTCCCCGAAATTGAGGCCAAGCTAATATTAATGGGTAGTTGAATTACCCTGTTAAAGTATTATATGTAGTGATTCAATAGGTTGGATTAATAAATGAAATGAATAAATCAATTTATTTCAGCGATGAAATCAATTAAAAAAACGATTAATCTCATCGCTGCAATTAAGCTATTAACTAGAAGCCTAGAGCGCTTAACTAGATCTCCCCGCTACGTACGGAACCGTCCCCCATTTCAGCGAAAAGAGAAAGCGTATAAAATACCGTATGGTGTGAGATATGCTACTCGTAAAATAGTTGGGCGGCAATGGCACCCAACTCCAAAACTACCAGAGTATTGCCAATGAGCATGTTGAGGGAACTAAAGTCTGGGGCGTATTGGCGTACGGTGCGAATAGCGAGTTTGTCTCCTTCTCTAATTGGGGATCCTCGGGATAGCTACGGAGTACGCGTCCCATTAGTAGCGGCTTACAAGGTCAGTACTTGGGTATACTCTGTAAGTATAGCAGAATGATCTACAGGACGTGCGTTACTAATAATGCGGACATGCTACCCTGCTACGGAGTAAGGCATGCGAATATGCGGATATGCGGATATGCGGATGTGTGGCGGATGTGTCGAAGATCATTTCAGTACGGAGTAGCCACATAAGTGCCACACATGAGATATGATATATAAAGTAAGGATACCTCCGTCTGTGGACAAGGATTGTTGTATTATCCTATATAATGGATTCGGATTGTGCAATCATAACATAAGATACCTAGTAAGTTACCTTAGATATATAAGGTAAGGTAAGGTAAGGTATTGTAATTGACAGGGTTCGCGGAACATCGGATCTCAGAGAGTCAGGGTTGTTTTGATATTGTTTTGAGACACAGAGGGCTAGGCTGAGGCCATGATAGGTCGAAGATGGAGTATATAACCAGGAACAGCTCCAAGCTCCAAGCTCCAAGTTTCGTCATGCCCGAAACGACAAGGTAGCTCATTTCCACATTATACCTCCGTATGGTCGTGGTTGTTTTGTTGTTGTTGCTGCTGCTTAGGTAGTATATACGGTGGTCATGATATTGGACACCAGGACATGCAATTTCCACATTAATTTCAGGTTAAATGATGCATTGATGCGGCGATGCCTCATTAACCGCCGATCGCCCTCGTGGAGGAGGGTCATAAGAAAATACTCTGTACTCCTGCCAATCCGCCCAGGGCCTTCGTGCCGCGTCCTTGGTCAAGACTATGGACCCCAGACGGCATTTCCCAGATAGAGAGAGAGATGACGAGCCGCTGTGGCAGAAGCGGCTCGGCATGGGATATTCTTCAGCGGGACAGATCCGGAATTACAGTCTGCCCGTGTTGCTCATTGAAATGAGATCTACCTACTAATGCGAGGCTGATGCTATACATGGTCGTCGTATGCCAGACATACCCGTGTCCGCAACTCGTAATACAGGTTGCCCGTGTTCTATTGGTGACGCTACAGAGTCATGATCTCCGCCTTCTTAATTTTGCACGCGGGGGGCGAATGACCTGGTGGCTTGCGGCGTGGCTCCCTGTCGCTGGATTCCTGTGAACACGTGCAAGAACCTGGTGCACGGATTACTTTGTATAGATCTGATCATTAAACACAAGGACGAGTTTTATTTTTACTTTACCTTTATTTTTTTTATTTGATTTTCTCTCTTTACTGAGTTATATCTGTTTGGTCATTATCCCTTTAGTCCGCATGCCGCAGTTCTGTCATCCTTGTACGTTCGGCAATGCTACTGTACCATGAGCCGGTTAAGTAACTTCACGTATATACGGAGTATTATATGCGGAATAGTAAAGGAATGAGGGTTCTGCCCCATTGTGCCTGGCCTTTGACCTCAGGAGTCTCATTAGAAGCCTGGGTACGATCAGTTCAACAGAGTGCGACAATGACCGTTGTTGCCGCCGGCGCCCGCAGATGTCGGGCAGTACAAGGCTCAAGACCAGCAGCGGTTCACCGACTTTTTGTACTCGGAACGTTTCTCGCATGTAACGGTGATGATGTGCAGCTACATTGTCTTGCTTTCTTCTCCTGACATATGTACGAGGACATTGGTGATACAGAAGAAGTAAAAAGGATAAGATGGACAATGCCATTCTTGTCTTGTCGTTGTCATTGTCGTTGTCCTTGTCCATGTTTGCTGCATGTCTAGGAGCTTTTACTCTTACGGGACAATGTCGTGCCCTGGTCCCTGACGGGGAGGGTGGGACACAGCAGCAACCCAAAGGAACGGTGATACGTACAGAGGTATGGACGAAGAAAGATGAAATGCTTACAACATCTTCAGTCATATCACCCTGGTCCTTGCCCTGGTCCCTGTCCTGGTGCTTGCATTGCGACCATGACCACCTTTTCAGCGGCGAGGCTGATGATGATGATAATAATAATAATAATAATAATAATACTAGCTATAAGTTAGTTAAGTATTCTGCCCGACCTCTCGGCTCCCCTGGATCGACTTGTCTCAGCAGGGGGACAGAGGCATATATACCGACCGTATTAATGCTCTTTTGCTTGTGACCATGCTGTCAATGGCTATACGGTGAGTAGAGAGTCATATAACAATTTAAATTAATAGCAGGGCGGGTGCAATGATGACATTGGCAAGGAGATGATCGTGAAACTAAAAGAGTCTGAGGCGGCAGCCATCCCACGCGGGAAGGGTTCAAAAGAGAAATGGACCATGCTGGACGGGAAAAGGTACAGAACAGTACGAGGGCATCCGCTGCCCCGATTTGACCGGGGCGCCACGAATAGTGCCTAATCCTTGCTCAACATGGCGAGATGCTTCACTACTTGGGGGCCGTTCTCTTGATGAATCCTGATGCGCTTTCCTTTGAGATTACTGTGGTGGCTCCAGGGCGTTTCCGTGTTCCTTTTGGCGCCGTGACCCTTGGCGTTCTGTGCCCGGGCACAGTGTTTAGACTTTTACGCAGGTAATAGAACATGGCAGATGCTCTTTCACCACCCCCCTCCAACTCATTGCCGTTGATGAAGAAGTTGATGATGATGAAGGACAGCCTACAAAGCCAATATAACGGCCTAACTAATGGCTCAGAAAAAAAAAAAAAAAAAAAAAAGAAAGCTGGTCAATTGGTCAAGGATGCTTGTCACATCAACTCATTCGTCATCCTGTGCTTCTATGACCGGGGGCTTTCATCGATATCGTAGTAGAGGGCGATACAGGTAGGGTATCAAGTCAGTGAGGCTGCCTCGGATGACGGCCAGAGTTGCTGTGCCCGAGAGACACGGCCACGGTCTCTTTTTCTCCCCTGCCCTCCGGAACTTACGACGATAGAATGGATGCATGTCCTTAATCATCATTGCATGCCTATAGGTAGGTATTCTTCGACTTTTCTCTCTCGGCTCTCTTGACTCTTCTAGGTCGGTACTGCACTGCTCTTCCTGCCGCTGTCGTACTTGTTATCATCTTCCCATGAACGGAATCCTCATCTTCCGTCATTTCCAAGGTCATGTCATTCATCACTACCTACGGTACATTACTTCCGTAGTCCAGTCTTGACAACTGTCGCCCTTGGTCCTCGGTCGTGGCTGATGACGCTAGGCGAGTGACTTTTTCTGCTTTGACAGCTAAGCTTAGCTACCTTACCGAGCGAGGGGGACGAGAGAGTAACTAGAGATACAGTGGGACCAACCACTTTGGCTCCTCTCACTCCGTCTCTTTTGACTCTCGGCCATGCTTTTCCCATCTGGTCCTGCTCCCGACACTAAACCGATACAGCGATAATCATATTCTCATCGGTTGTGCCCGATCCTGATTGATCCAATCTCTTCTCTCTTTTCCCTTTTTCCCTCCTCCCTCCTCACCTTTGGCCCCCCCCCCAATTCCACCCAATCAGTCCAACTCATTCGCTGCCTTCCTTTCCAGCCTCCCAAGTCAACATTCAACGACCAATCATCGTCATCGACCTTGACGATTGCGCATCTCGACACCACGCTCTGTTTTCTAGAGCTCCCACGCGCGTGCACTGACAGGGCTGCCTGCTTCTCGGTGCTTTCTTTGCTTTTGCTTGCTGCCTCTGCTTGCTGGCTGGCCAGGCTGGGCTAGGCTGACAGCCTCTAACGCCATTGAAGGTATCTGCAAACAAAGGAAAAGTCGAGAAAGATAACGAGGAAGAGGAAAAAGGAAGGGGAAAAAAAAGAAAAGGCGGAAAGAGACACCAAGACAGTTGCGACAACTTCCGCCAGTCTGCCGTCAGGCTTCCTTTGGTCCTTTTCTCACTTGTGCCCCCTCCCCCCCCAAGTCGTGAGATTCTGCACGTCTCTCGCTTGGCCGCCCAACCTCGTCATCCAATTGATCAGGTCTTCTGCCGGTCACTTCCTACCACCCACACACAGACACACACAGAGCCCCAGGTCCTACTTCTTGCTTCCTCTTCTCCCATTCGTGAGCTCAACGGGCAGCCACAAAAGCTCTCCCAACGCTCGTGACTGAAATCGTCTGCGGACTCCGCGCTTCTTGGGTCACTCTCCGCCCCATTGCGTTGGTTCGAATACACCACGAAACACCCCCCCACAGACGCCAAAACGGGACTTCCGACCGCACTGTCCAGACCAGGTGACATCGCGACCGTGTTGCGTCCTTGACCATCGGAATATTTTTCTTCTCTTTTCCCCTTTGCAACCGCGAGGCGTCTGCCCTCTGCCGCCTGAAACCGAAGTAACGTCGCGCCGACCCGTGACGCGCTCCGTTTGAACCGCTCAATTGACGTCGCGCTTCGACTCTGAGCCAGGAAGAACCGGTTGGTTGTTCAACCATACTGTGCTTGCGGCGATCCCGGTCACATTTTCGCTCATAAAAAACTTCCGTGATCGGCTACTTCGCATCAGGCTCAACGAGACGCGTCCGAAGCGACTGAAAAGACACGCTTTACGTTGGATTCGCATCATCATCATCATCATCCTCATCGTCATTGACATTGACCGCTCTTGGATCCTATTTTCCTTTCTCGGGTGGACCATCAGTCCATTTGCTCCCCAAACAGGTACTGTCCCAGAAGAAAGGCGAGCCCACGTCATCGGGCACAATAAGGCGAAGCATCATTGCTTTTTGGGTGTCCCGACAGCTCGGCGAGCTGACCCAATTCAAAGTATGTCTTTTCCCTCTCTCTCGCTCTTCTTTTCTTGGGGCTATGTCGCTGCCAGCGCATACCGCATTAACCCTCATCCACCACACCACACCACGCCCAAACATACACCCACCCACCAACTCACTCTCACACTTCCACACCGTGCCCCCTCCTTGGTACTGCCCGAACTATGAATGCACCCAGCCCTTTTATGTCCATGGTGCCTTTGCCCATGGCCCTCTGAGACGTATACCTGAGCGATGCTAACGAGCAACGGTTTTCCCAGTTCATTCTCAAGCGTCGGTTCCCCACATTGTACGCACACGCGATCACCCGTGGACCCTGACGGACCGACACCTTCTCTTTCGTCGGCCTCCCACCCCCAGCAGCGAATCGTTGCCATTGTGCGCAGACCTTGGGAACGTAGATTTTCGCCCGCTTGAGATCAAGCGCGAAGAACTGTCTTGCTCCCGCACGCCTTTCTTTCTGTCCCTTGAAGCGCGTTGATGACCATTGCCGTCGTCGATTAGCGTCCCCGACATCCCGCTCTTCTAGAATCTGGGTTGCCCCCGAGGGAGACAGACACACAGCACAAGCTTCTGCTGCGCTGACATCAACCGGCTATTTTGGAACGACCGACGCCGCTCCCACCCTCCCTCTGACGACGACGCTCTCTCTTTCGTTCGCCCACCCCTCCATCGATCCTGGCCGTGGCCACCTCATTTGCCAGCGCATCACCACACTGCCGGGTGACGCCAATCGCCTATAGTAGCTGGGTCGCAGACTATACCAGATCTCCTCGGCGCGCGCGCGCGAGAGAAACAACAAACGTTCCAACCGGACAGCTTCACCTTTGATTTTGTCCCAATTCATCCCAGGTACGCCCCGGCCCCCTTTTCTTTGGGTTTCTTGGTCCAATCCTTTGAAGCCAAGGCTTCGCCCCGGCGCGCGCAACGTCGATCAGTTGGGCTGCCCTTGACGAAAGCCAAAGTAAGGCTGTGAGAGAATGCTTATTTTTTTTGTTGCGCGCGCGGTGGCGAGCAATGATCAAGGCCAAAGCGAGGTCAATGCTGGGCGGACATGTCCCTAAGCTAATCAACTTTGCAGGATTGTAGTTTTTCCAGTCCCGACCATTACAACCCCGAGTCGCTCTCGACGGAATCGACCAACCGCATCCGCTGCCTTTGTTTTGACGACAGAGCGACGCGCTTTCACTGTGGCCGTGCCCTTGGATTCGGACACTTTGTAATTGTTCAGCTTTTCGCTATCCATTCTCGACCGGCACATTATTGTGGCGAGCGCAATTCCTCTTGGTCAGTGACGACTGCGACTCAACACCGCCACACCCGTTACTTTATATCGAGTTGCTTCTTTTCGTATCCTCCTTCCCACCGATAGTTCTACGACTACGCGCGACGAAGATTCGTTGCTGGAAACACTTGCTCGTTCGACGATCCTCTCGCCATCTCGCTCTGTCTGACAATCAGACCTCGAGATGATGGATTACGGTCCATACCAGCAGCCGCCACCACACGGCCATCATCCACAGTCGCGCCTTCAGGGCGGATATACACCTGCGACGCAGACCACCGCGCCCGGCGGCTCCATCACCTCTCCTCCCACACAGACGCCACAGATGCATCAATCACATCCGACACATACGCAAGCATCACCCATAATACCGTCTCAGGGACACGCCTTTCAACAGCAAGCGGCGGCAGCGCAAACCGGACATCCGCAAATGGGTTACCCTGGCCCATATGGCGTCGCCGCACCGGCGATGCATCAAGGTTATGGCATCTCTCCGACGCAAGCAGCTGCCATGGCAACAGCAGCGGCTTCAGGACAAGCATACTATCCCATGCCCGAAGGACCTTTACCGGCCAGTCTCGGGCAGGATCCTCGAGCCTCACCACGCATGGCAGGCGTCTCCAAGAAGGAGCCCATGCGCCGAACGCCGCCGCACGTTGCCGGGCAGTTGTCAGGACAGCCCTCGCTGCCGTCACAAGTCGGTGCTGTTCCCGGACAGGCGGCCATGGTTGCGCAACGTCGACCGAGCCAGCAAATACCTAGCCCAGCGGTGGCTAACTCGCACCCGATCATGAACCATGCGGGACCGCGAGGCTCTGTTCCCCCGACCATGTCGCAGCCGCCTGCCATGGCGCAACATCGTGCGTCACCCGAAGTTGCTGGCGGTGCGGCCGAGGAATCACCCCTCTACGTCAACGCCAAACAATTCCACCGTATATTGAAGCGACGCGTCGCACGACAACGGCTGGAGGAGGCGCTGCGGTTAACGTCCAAGGGCCGGAAACCTTACCTGCACGAGTCACGGCATAATCACGCCATGCGACGGCCACGTGGACCCGGTGGGCGATTCTTGACAGCCGACGAAGTAGCGGAGATGGAGCGGGTAAAGGGCACTGGCATCGTCGGTGCACCGCTGAGCGAGGCCGGCAGTGACAAAAAGGAAGATGCCATCAGCCATACACCAGCCAAGCTCGCGACTGCTCCCAACGCCACAGGAACGGGCACCAAGCGAAAAGCAAGCACATCAGAAGGACACTCGACGACACCGGCCAAAAAGAGCAAGTCGGATGAAGCCAGTGAAGCCAGTCTCGTCGCTGGTGGTACTGGAGGAGGCGAAAGTGAGGAGCCGGAAGAAGACGAGGATGCAGAAGAAGACGGATAGATTTCCATTCGTCTGGGTGCAACCCCGGTTGAAAGGCACAGTCTGGCGCTTCCTGAGCGCAAAACTGTTGTCAGGAGGAGTAGCGTTTTTCAAATGTTCTTTATTTTATTTTATTTTTTTTTTTTTTCAGGGGACGGGCTTTTGCAGGCCCCCATCTTCTTTTCTTTCCCATGCTTTTTTACAACTCATTATACCCATGCGTCCACGCCGTCTGTCTCACATTAGGCGTGCCTTGACGTCTGATTCCATCTTTACTCCAAAACCCCCAACTCTTTGTTCTATTGTATGGTTGCTTTTGTCTAACTTTCTCTTCTTCGTCTTCATAACGCCAGCGCTTTGCGGTTTTGAGACTCTTTTTTATTTCCTTCACCCTTTACTCCATGTATTACGCCTCTATCACGTTTTCACCTCTTGTGATTTATATACTATTTCACCGCACCATACCGTCACGAGTCACGAATTTGACAGCTTATGGACTTGCTTTGGCACAAGATTGCAAATTGTATGGAGTGCAATTTTGTCTCCTAGACTCGAGGTCAAGAATGCAACTCATTGTCTTGTCCTTTTCTCAACTCTTCCCGTGGTTTATTTGGATGGAACTGAAGTGACAGTTGCACTTGTGAGACTGCTAGTCTGGTTGTTTCTTTGCGCGAATGCAACCAAACGGGCTGGAAACTTGAGAATAGGGGTGGCATCTGCAATGTGTTGTCAACTGCAAGTGTGATGGACTTTTCTGATGAGAGAATTTTTTTTTTTTTTCTTTTTTTTTTCTTTTGACGCCTTAGATGGATTGACGATGGTTTGAACGACGGCCGAACGGACGGATGGGACGGGCTTATCTGCTTATTCTTTTTTCCTCTTTCTTTCAATTTAATCACTCTATAAGACAATACAAATTTGAATTTGTAATCACTAACTACCTATATTGGCTATTGTTTTCACCCCTTTGACCACCGACTCGGCCCATATCTCAGCGTCATCCACCTTTTCTAGAAGTAGTTTAGGTTGTGATTCCCTTTTTTCTAGCTACAGTCTTTCTTGTTAATAGATTCACGACTTCCTGGTCAAATCGTTGGACTCTTCAACATTTCGACTACCCGTGCCCCCGTGCCCCCGTGCTGAAGGTCCCTGCCGGACGCAATGTCAAAATGACACGGAACTATGAGATTGAATTATGCGAGGGGAATGGGATATAGTTTCTAGTAAAGAACAAATGAGTACATACGACCATAGACTGAGGAGAACTGGGCATCCCGTCCGCTCTGCCATACATAAGCCTCAGATCGGCGGACTAGTAGTTGGGTCGGTGACGACCAGCGAATCCCCGCTGTTGTATGTTTTTCCTTTTTTTTTTTGGTTCTTTTGTCCTTTGTTTTTAACCTTTTGTTTTTGTTTCTGTTTCGGCTGCTATGTTTTATACCCATTTATTTAGTCATGCTTTTTTTTATAGGCATCTATTATTTTAATTGTCTTGTGCGATCTTTGATAAAAGGAAAAGTAAAGCAAAAATAAAGAAAGAAGGCGAGTGTTGTTTGAGAATGTTCTTGGAGTTGTAATGTCAAACTACATGGAATTATATGTTTTTTGCTTCCTTTTAGCTACCCTCGTATCATTTTGACAAGAACCAGTGAGTCTCATCTAAGACTATTCTTGGAGTTGTAGTGTCAAATGCATTGATGTATGCGCGTCTGTAACTGCGACGTCGAGGGACAACGAGCAGAATTAGGTATAGGAAACCGCGCTAATGGTCTATATCGCTGACTGGAAAATTTCGCAGGGTGTTCTAAAGTTGATATCGCGGGGAGCGGTAGAAACCTCCGATATACTGTGCTGAACCCAGCAAACAGCGCCAACACCAGGGCAGAAGCAAAGAAGACTGCATTTACAAGACATGATATGACATGATAGAGTCTTGTGTTTTCTAGAATTTTGTTGAGACATTGATTCTTCATTTGGGTCTATCGGGATACCTCCAATGGATGCGCAACAGGTTCGTACTAGTCTTTGAATTCTTACTTTCCTTTGGAAAGGGCCCAATGCCGTTGGAGCAAGAAATCGTGACAGGGCTTTTCTGTATAAGCTTGGAGGGAAAGCGTATGGCTAACACTCCGAACATATGTAGGGCTACATGAGTGCGCCTCCGGAGAAGAAACAGAAGCCAGAGCAGCCCGACAGCCAGACGGCAACATCGCCAAGCGAGACGATACAAAAGAAATCGACAGAGACATTTGATGGGACAGCAGAAAAGTCTACAAGAGAGGTACCCAGAGAGGAAATGTTCCGCCCGCCAATCAACCGCGCTATGCGCGTGCTAGACCGGCCTTTCTTCCGCAAAACGGTCCCCCTTTCTGCCGCACGGGTGCTCGAGAACCGCAACATTGCCAAGTGCCGGTCCGCGCTGGAGAAGAGCAGAGAGGCGCTCCAGCTGGACCGCATCACGATTATCAGACCGGACCCGGAGCCCGAGATTGCGGCCCAGGGCAAGAAGTGTTTGCTCTTGGAACCAGAAGTTAGACATAATGGTATGCAATCCTTGTTAGAGCGCCGAGGGAGGCGTTTCTCCCTTGTAGACTCGTTGATTGGTTTTATATATGAAGGATGGCATATGCTGATGGTACCGACAGATGCATCCACATGGGGCCCCGTGCTCACTGAGCTGGCGCAAGCAGAAAGCGTGCGTGTCATTCCGTACAATCTTGAGCTAGAATACGAGTATTGGACATATCGTACGTCTTTTAACCTCTTTTCCTTCATCTTCCCTACCCCCTCCCTTCTTCCCCTCCTCCTTCCATACACAACTGGATACGCATTCTGCATACCACTTACACTAACCGCACATAGACGACATCATGACCTCGATCCTGCCCGAGGACGAACAAGACGAGCTTCCCACGGGCTTCAGCATCGTCGGGCACGTCGCGCACCTGAACCTGCGCCCGGCGTACCTGCCATACAAGCACCTCATCGCCAGCGTGCTCGTGGACAAGAACCCGTCCGTGCGCACAGTCATCAACAAGACCGACGACGTCGGCACCGTGTCCGAGTACCGCACATTCTCGTACGAGCTTCTGGCCGGAGACCCGTCGCTCGACGTGGTCGTCAAGGAAGGCGACTGCACGTTCCACTTCGACTACAGCGCCGTGTACTGGAACAGCCGGCTCAACACGGAACACCGCCGGCTCGTCGAGTCCTTTGCGCCGGGCTCCGCGGTGTGCGACGTCATGGCCGGCGTCGGCCCCTTTGCTGTCCCCGCCGGCAAGCGCGGCGTCTTTGTCTGGGCCAACGATCTCAACCCGGCCAGCTACGCCAGCTTGTCCGACGCGATTGCCCGGAATAAAGTCTCCCCGTATGTCCGCGCGTTCTGCGGCGACGGCATGGAGTTTATTCGCTCCTCGGCGCAACAGCTTCTCCAGGCGGCGCAGGATCCGCAGTCTGATGTTGTGATTATGAGTAAACCTCCGCGCCGCAGCGAGCTTAAAGCAGCGAGCGCAGCGAGCAGTGCAGGCAGTGCAGGCAGTAAGGCCAATGCAGGCAGTGGTACTGGTCCTGTCGTCCCTCAGCCCCCCAAAGAAATCAAGAGGATAAAACTCCCGCGCACATTCCAGCACTACGTCATGAACCTCCCCGCGACAGCTACTTCTTTCCTGCCCGCCTTTATCGGCGTCTACGCCGGCCACGAGGACCTATTTGAGCCCGATCCTTCTTCTTCATCTTCCTCTCCTTTGTCCTCTACCTCTGGGGCCGCCGCCGCCGCTACCTCTGGGGCCGCCGCTGCCGATGCCGCTACCGCGCCATCGACAGCACAACTGCCCATGATCCACGTGCACTGCTTCTCGACCAAATCCGACGACAACCAGGACGCGTACGTCAAAATCGCCGCCGAGCTCTCGGCGCAGCTGGGCCACGCGTTCGTCGCGCCCAAGGGCCGGGTGCTCGAGGGCGGCGCCAGTCCCGTGAGCGAGCGCGACGAGCTGGTCATTCACGATGTCCGCGACGTGGCGCCGCAGAAGAGAATGTTTTGCGCGAGTTTCAGATTACCACGGGAAGTGGCGTTTAGAAAAGTTTAGCCCTTTTTTTTTTATCAAGTGCTTTTATTTCTTCAGTTTGTAGATATCCGCTGTGGCTACCTAGAGTAGTTTCTAGAATAAGATAGGTGTATATCTGCCTCGTGGCGTATGGGCGTGTGTGGGTGAGTCTAGATGGCGCAGTTTATATAGTATGCAGAAAGATGCAGTAAAGATGACAAATGATGCGGAGATGCTTAGATGGCAGTTGCTGAGATGCTGGGACGCTCAAATGCGCTGGGGTGTGTAAAATCAACGACCCCCGTCTTTGCTCTTCTGAGTAAGAAGGGGACAAGAAGGGGGTTGGAGGGGGGAGAGAGGGACGAAGATGTCAGGTGAATGAAAGAAGGAAAAAATGAAGAAGGAATAGAAGATAGATGAAAGATAAAAGTGAAAAGATGACAGAAATAAGCCACTAGTAAATAGGAAGAAAAAAGGGTATTAAATCACTCCAAGCAGTGTCATCTACCGGTGGCTGTTCAGTTCACTGCTCGCCCTCGTACTCACTACCACTCATACTCCCACTGCCGTTTCCATTACCAAAATAGCTCTGGTCGATTCTCAGAATCCACTCAATCTTCTGACGCTCGGTGCGGGCCGCAAAGAGGAATGTATTCTGCGGAGCGTAAATGGCAAACACATTCTGTCTTCCGCGAAGCAGTTTTGCAATTTGCGGCTGGTGATCGACGCGCGCGTTGCTCAGGTTGATGGCGTCAATTTCGTCGCCGTCGCCATCTGGCGGGACAGAATGGACGTGCAGGTATGGTCGGCGTAGCTCGACGTGTCGCCGGACCCAGTGCGTGTTGGACTCGTTGGGGGTTAATAGGGTTCCGGATTTGAGGACGGAGGGGCTATTTTAGAAAGGGTTGTCAGCTGGTTTGGGAACAAATTGCAGACAGTGCGAGTCTCGGAAATGTGTAGACCCAAAAAAGGCGGAAAGGTCGCTGATCTACGATGCAAGGATGAACTCACTTTTTGGCAATGTGCTGGACCTCAGCAACTAGAGTTGGGGGTCCAGCGGCATTTTCTCCATCCGGGGTTCCCAGAGCAAAGGCGGCGCCTTGTTGAGGTGGTTCCGTGTTTTGTTGTGAGAGAATCTTTTCGCCAGGGTCGTCTCGGTAGCTTTGCCATAGACAAACATATTTTCTGAGAAGCTCTTCTTCGTGTGGAGAGTAAAGTGTTTGCTCCAGGTCCTGGTCCTGCAAACTTTGGTCTTGCTCCTGTGTTTGATCAAGTTGTGACTCGTTTTCATCTGCCGATCCATCTACTGCTCCTGAGAGTACGTTATTCTCGGCTGCAGGAACGGGAGCATCCTTTGAATCAGATGGAGGAACGCTGGAGGAAGAACGAGGTTCAGGAGGGCTCAGAGCTTTACTCGTAAGCACGCCCCTGGCTGTCTCAATCTCGGCAACTCTTCGTCTACGTTTCCGTGCAGCGATGTAATCTCTGACAAGAGACACGCCTCTTGGGGCCCAGCCAGTGAGCAATTCTTCTCCTTTGACATAGTCGTGCTGTGTATTCATCCGCCATAGATCCACGGCCCGTTTCGCAGACGTCGGACGGATAGCGAGTGAGAACATACCCACCACGCAATGCACCGTCCGCACAGTGCTCCAGAGCTGCATGAATATGGATGGCTGAGGGGCAGCTCGCGGCTGAATCTGTACCGATACATCTAATGAAAACTCAACCGGCTCCGTAAGTCGGGCTGACGGGACATTCCATAGAATCGTCATTTGTACGCGGTATTTGTCGGCTGTCACTCTGTCAAGAAGGAGAGACTCATGAACACTGGAGTCCCATTGTCCGCAAATAGTGACATTGCTCGTTCCATTGGCGTTTTGCTTAACAACGGGCTCGGAAAACACTTTGAGAGGAATATCTGGTGTTGGAGGGCTGAGATCAGGAACTTTGCCAAGCGGATCAACGAGGCGAATGTTTCCAACGCGCAACAGTGAAATATTGTTCCACTCCAGTGCATCGCCCGAGCTGTGCGTTAGCTGCACGACGATCCGCCGTTGCAAACCCTGGTGGAGTTGAAAGGCACCAGCGTCGAGTGGGTTACTCTGCAATACGGAGACTGGTACGTAGTCACCTTGCTCAGATAATTCCAAAATTTGCAGCCTTGAAAAGATATCATGCCGCTCCTCGGCATAAAATTCCGTCTCTGGAATCCGAGCATTCTTCTTCTGCTTCCTCCGCGGCGCAGAATCGCGCATGTCGTCCCAACTTAGCAGCATGTCGAGGTGCATCGGTGTAATCTTGGCAAAGATTGCTATCCGCAGCGAAGCCGTCCTTGGACTCGAGAGTGGTATGCTCATGCTATGAACACTCTCAAACCTCACAGGACCTTCATCAAAGTCAGCTATCATCTGCGTCGTGGTTGCACCGCCTTCGTCGGATATTCCTGGTACAAAAAGTTGTGCATGTACCTCCGTTCCTTCGCGCTCTGCAAAACCAGTCATCTCATGCATCACCACGTTGAACTTCAGCGTCGATGACGGAGCCTCCGCAGAGGATGGCTCCAGCGAGAACTTGAGAATGCCAACAACGTTCGACGTGTACGGTGATATTATATCCAACTCAAAGTCTTGCACTTTTAATTCAAAAACTGCAGTGAGAGGAACATCAGTGTCGCCCACAAGAGAGTATCTTGGCAAAAACGCCTCAGAGAACGGATTCTCTAGCCGGAAATGCTGTAGGTATTCTGGCCGATCAATATATTGATACATCTGACGCATCGACCGCACTCGGTCTTCCAGCTTTTTTAGAGACCAATGGTGGATGACACAATTCTTATAATCCAAGACTCTAACCCCAACGCATGGTTTGCCCGCATCGTCTAATGCCTCGTCATCCTCGCCAGCAATATCACTGAGCACTAGGTCGTAGGACGAAGCAAAAGTGTGTCCAACGTCAAGAATAGCAAATTGAAACACAACATTCTTGTCCATGGCTTGGCTCATTACCTGTGCTTCTTTCAAAACCGCGGCATTTTGCAGAATGGATTCCGCCATGCGTACATATTTCCGGCGCCTCCAATGCTGGAAGCTGTCTTTTGCCACGGCAAGCTCCTTGTCTCGGTACAGCAGATTGCGATTCGTTGTTTGTTTCGGATCCTGCTCGCTCATCTGTCGCAAACGTTCCTCGAATTGTGCTTTCTGCTGCTCCATCTGTGCCTGCATCTCCGCCCTTGTGGCCTTTAGAGCCTCTTCCAAGCGCCCCTCCTTGCCCTGAACATCGCTGGCATTTGTGTCTGTAGTCTCCAACTCCCTTAGCCCATCCTGAAAATCTTGCTTCTGCTTCCCGAGCTGACTCTGCATCTCCTCGTGTGCCGCCCGCAGCCTATCATCAGCCTCACCTTCCCGAGGGGTAGAAGGGAAGGTCAGAGCCGTATCGGCAGAGAAACTGTCCGCTGTCCCAGTGGAAGCATACTTTTCTCTGAAGGGATATGAAGTCGCTGACTCGTTATCGTCTTCCTGCTCTAGGCGACTCTCTGGGAATCCTCTTCGGAACGCCCTGGCTTTTTGCACGTCTTCAAATAAATGGTCCAATTCCTCGTCTGCCAAATCAGATATCTTTTGATCCGGCCCAAGAATTGCTCGCGCAGCCTCCCTTCTCGCGTATGACCAGTCGAAATCTTCTCCGTATCGCCGAGGCAAAGGCGATGATGGCGCACTGCTATCGAGTTCAAGTTCAGAGTTTGTCCTGCTGATGGTCCTCTCATGCCCATTTGTACGAGGTCCTGGGGATCCAATCTGACTTGACGTAACCGAGTGTCGTAACAAGCTTGTCTGTTCTGCTCTCTCTGCAAGTGCCTCCTGAGGATGATTGAAGCGGAATATGTGAAAGTCTCCAAGAATGACACGGTAGCCGCTTCGCAGTCGTTTGGGCTGATCAATACGTAACCCGTTCACCATGACGGCCGCATTATCGTTCGGCACAACCGTGACTATCCCGTCAACGTTTCTGAACGTGCAGTGCTCATGTAGGATCTTAGACCCGTTCAAACGTATCTCTGCTGTGGTAGCGGTCTCGACATTACCAACAGTTGTTGTCCCAGGCTTAATATTATATACCAAACATTCGGCGAGCAACGGATCATCGCTGAGATTGACCAAGTGTGGCATCTTCTTGGGCGTTGAAAGGCCAATAAACCCTTTTTCAATGCTAATGCCAAGTTCCTCAAGAGCAGCTTCTCGCTCTTTGTGAATCTTTTCCGTTTTCTGGAGTTTTTCTTCCCAGGTCTGATTAAGGTCCTTGTACAGCTTCTCCGATTGACTGAGCTGTTCTGCAATTTCAGCCTTGGATACCCGCTTGACCGTACCATCCAATTGGGTTATTGAGACAATCTGCTTCTCAAGAGGCGTATCTGGCGCGTACTGCTCGTCCGCAGGGACAGCTACGCCCCCTCCGCCACCTCCACCGCTGGTTAATTTCGATCTCAATTGCGCCAGCTCCTCCTTTAGTTCGCGTATCATCCGCGCGTTTGGATCTTCATTAACGACTGCATGGTTCTTGATACGTTTGGCGGAATCAGCATATCTTAATGTCGAAAGGGTCTCTTCATAGTTGATATCCGCGGGAGAGATGGCAGCAATCATGGCAGTCATGCTATTACCTCCTAGCGAATCCTTGAGCAGCCATGTTAGAATCGAGTCACGATATGGAACCATGGACAAATTCTTCTTTTTCCCAGCGGACACGTCCGCTAGAGCCGCTATTACACGACCGAGAGTGGACAAGGAACGATTAATCTCTGCACCTTCCTTCAATCGTGCTCCAGTTGCTCCGGTTGAATTTGCTCGTTCTGAGCCAGCCAAATCGACGAGGCTGATTTTGGCAACCTTTTCGGTGTCCATGCTTGTTTCCACATCGTGACGCTTCTGAGTCAACGTCAGCGTAAAGACGGCATGAGAACGACTTGATGTTTCGTTCATGTTCGTCGCGGCTACGGTTCGCGCCTTATTACCCTCATCCATGAGGTTCTCAATCTCCTGAAACGAGCGAACGACCAGTTTGGCTAGATCCTCCACGTACGGTCCAGTTGACGGGTGTTCACGAACTTTAAGATTGCTCTTCGTCGAAGGGTTGAGCAGGTCGCGGACACGTTCATTGTAGATTTCCAGGTATGAGACTTCGACGGTGCAGTTTAGGTTTCCGTTCTCCTGTTGCAACCCCGCGATTCGCTCAAACATGTCCTGGCAAATTCTGGGTATGACTCCTGCTTCCTCGCCATAACCCATCATCGAATACGATTTTCCAGAGCCCGTTTGACCATACGCAAAAATACAGTTGTTGTATCCTTGAAAGGCATTGTCCAGCAATGGCCGACCCAGGTCTCCGAAGAGATCGTCTTGCCCAGCAAAATGGGAGTCCTTTTTGTTGAATGACCAATAACTCTTGTCAAAAGCAAAGGTCTTGTGCCCATCTCCACCTTGGCCCTTGGCCGGCTTGCCGCCGCGATGTCGATCATGATTCTCGACTTCTCCAGAAGGCGTCAGGACAGTCTGGGTGTCCTTCATGTGAACAATGCATTTTGCGCGTCGTTCAATCTCTATATTTATTGTCAGGAACCCTCGAGAATGGAGCCTCTTCCTAAACCCAACTCGTGTGTGCTGCGAGGTATTGGTTCCAAACGCCCAACATATCGCATCACAACTCGTTGATTGGATTCCTGGATTTTCGCAATATCTCACTTACCTCTGTTATTGAACGGTCTCACCCTCACAACAACCTTAATGTTTCCACCTCCAACTGGAGCCATAGTGGCAATCCTTCATGTACTTTCTACACAAAAGCAATGATTGAGTGCCCAGCTCCACAGCAGTCCTGCTGCCGAATATGGATACAAAGCGTCAATACCAGCAGTATCCCCTTGTGTTGCCAGTGCTTCCAAATATGGCTCCCTAAGTCTTCCTATTTCCCCCTCTTGTCAGAATTTGCCCTCGAGACTTGCTCAGGGAAAACTGCCACCTGCAGTATTCAATGTTGGATAGCGGGCTCCTCGTAGCAAGCTTGAGCGTAATATTATCCAGCTAGCCAAATTGCTTCGTTTTATGTCCACTGTATTCGAAGTATCGCGTCTGGCTTATTTCACAGTCGCTCGAGTCGCGTAAGTTATTCTTAAGAGGACTTGGATGAATATGACATCTACTTGTTGACGAGCTCGGCGGCAGTCCATAGAATAATATTGTGCTTGAAATAGTAGTGATTTCGCAATGCCCCTTTGAAACGAAATTGCAACTCCTTAAATATTTGTGAGCTGAGATGACAGGTATATAAAGTCGACAGATATTCGTCAATTAATAGGCGGCGGAGCCGATTCCCGCGTTCCTGACGAGAGGCGTTCTCGAAAGCTTGCAACGTGATTCTCTATTTCTTCGAGTAATAATACAATGCCCAGGAGATACTTCTTCTATTGGCTAAACAATTCAGCCACGTTTGGCTCTCCAGGGACATGCACTATTAGATAATTGTTGGTTGGTGTCTGTATAGCTCCGAGTTGGGTAGAGACAAAACATCCGCCTGTCGGCCGCATCCCCCCCAAACCCCCGACGTGCCGACGACACAAAGGCACGCGCCCGCCGGACAAACAGGTGTGAATGTCGGAGAATGCCGTCACAGATTATCCATCACGGATGCTTCCACGTGGAATTGAAAGTAACACTTTAATGCCATCGATACATCAGGTCAGTTAAATTATAGCAGTAATAATACCCATAAGATTCCTTTCCCGCCAATTTTGGCTCGCTCAGACAGAACCAGATTATTTTGTCATCATCAATCTATTCTACGAAAAGAGTCCACAAGCTTTTACTCCCTATCCGCAGGACAGTTCATAAAATTTTTTTTACCAAAAGATGCAAAGAAAACCGGATAAATCGACCATTAAGGATAAATTTACTCCTCCTCCTCCTCCTCTTCCTCAACAGTCTCCTTCTCCTCAACCTCCTCCTCGAAGGTGTTCAAGGGAACGTCGTAGAGACGGAGGACGGGCTTGTTAGGGTCTTTGACAAGCACATACTTGCCCTCAGGCATCTTGAGACACATGTCAGCGATGGTGCGGACAATGCCCCAGCCGTTGGAGATGTTGAGGTTCATCTGGCTGGCAAACTCGCGAGGCTTGTAGCCGACAACACCAAGAATGACGTGACGATCATTCGACCGGGGGTTGGCACGAGAGACGAAACTATTACAAGTGTTAGATTATCCAGTTCAGTCAAGACGGAGGAGAAGGGAAGGATGCATACCCAATCTTCATGACATCGGCCTTGGCGAGGATTGACTGGGCAGTCCAGCGGGCAAGCTTGCAGCTGTTGTTCTTCATCTCCGTGGCAACAACGGCACCACGCTGAGAGGCGAGCTTGGTGCGCCAGTCAAGTGCACCGGAGCTTCCCTGGGCCTTGTTATCGAATTCGTTGAGAGCGTGAATGGTGACGAACTGGTCCTCGCCGGAAATGTTGTTCTTCATAACAGCATCAAGCTCGGTACGAACGATGAGGTTGAGGGGCTCTTCGTCCTTCTCAAGAGAGAGGTCGAAGCGGCGGTACTTGTACGCCTTGGAGGCGGCAGGCTCAGACTCTTCAGAGGGGCTGTAGAAGGGGTTTTCATGAGCCATCTGCACCTTCTGGGCATCGTTCTCGATGACAGTCTGGTTGGCAAAGTTGTGATTGATGAAAGTGGCCTCGAGCGAGAGAGCACCGGGGTTGTTCAGCGAATCCTTGTTGCCCTCGGAAGTCTCCAGGGGAGCGTCAGCAGCGTTTTCGTTGACGCTGATCATATCAAGGCTCGAGCCATCGCGCTTGTCGAGGAAGATCTTGTTACCCTGGCGCTGGACGACCATGTCCCAAGAGTAGACGGACCGGGGAGCGCACATGAGCATAGACAGGATCTGGTCGGTTGCGAAAATGGTGGCCTCGTTGCGGTCGGCCAGCTCCTGGATAACGGGATCACTAGAGGTTGTGACGTTGTAAGCGGCGCGGTCGACAATGTTGAGCTTCTTCTCAGCAGTCTTGGCTCCAGGCTGCTTGTCGTAGTTGCGGTCATAATAGTAGAGGAATCCGTAGCCGTCGAGGTCCTCGCCATCGGGCGTCTCGAGGTTCAACTTGGTCAGACGGTTGAAGTCAATCTCCTCCAGCATCTGCCACTCGGGCTTGATCTGGACAGAAGAGTCACGAGTGCGCTGGGGCTTGTCGTAGTCTCTCCAGCCGAAACGACGGCCACGACCGCCGCGACCGCCACGGTTGTCAGAATAGCGGTCACCGCCCTGTTGGCGTCCGCCAACACGCTGAAAGGCACCGCGACCCCGAGCAGCCGCGCCACCCCGCTGACCGCGGCCACGGAACACAGTGCCACCACCACGACCAAAACCACGAGTTTTGGTGGAAGTACGAGAGTTGTCGACGACCGAGAAGGATGATTCGTCTTCGGCAACTTGGACGGCGAAGAGGCTGCCACTGCCAGCTCCGTAGACCTGCTGATCTGTTCACCTATCAGTCTTAATTCGAAAAATGAATTATCTTGAAATGTTGAACATCAATAAAACAATCAAATCCAAGGCAAATCAGGTCATCCTGAGTTTGCCCACGTTTCTTTCCCGATTATAGTAATATGTGATGGAAATGTTGCCTCAAAGCTAGTATTTCTTGCAGGATTTTCGAACAGAAATAGCCATGCCCAAATGCACGGGTTCTCGACAAATATGATCTCCGGCTTGAGAAGAAAACACAGAACTGGAACTGGATACGATACGTAAGAGTATCGAGACAGAAATAAACGCACCTCTGTAGCCACGCTGGAAGCCAGCTCTTCCTCTCTCGCGGTCCTTGCCCTCGGTATTCCAATCTGCCATGCGCCCGAGCTTGTCGCCTTTGGAGTACGGGGCGTAGGGCACACCATCAACCATAGTCTCAGCGGAGACGGGCGGGCCCCAAGACTCATCGTTGGGGAGAGCCGACACGAGGTCGGTCAGCGAGATTGCCGGTGCCATTTTGAGGTCCTGTACTTGTACAGTATTGACCCGTTTGATGTCGATGGAGAAAGTCGATATGGAAGCAATTTGGTGTCGCTTGTGGTTTTGCGCAAATGGCAAATTCCGCCGTGTATTGTGTGGGTGTGGCTTTCTCGGCAGTATGTGGCTGGTGTTCGTTAGAATAAGAAGTCTATCTAATCTAATCTATCTTTACTTGATTCTGTCCAGGGGAAAGTGGGACGCATCGAGCACCAAATGGGTTATGAAAGAAACAGTAGTAAATTGAGTAAAGCTATAAAATAGCTATAAAAGGATACTATATTGCAAAGACTATTGCTTGACATCTGAGAGAAAGCCTTCGAAACCATGGATGCTCCTAAGATTGTTTGTACAGCGGGTGTTGGGGTTTGGGTTTTTGAGCATGCTATTAATTTGTAATCCATTTATATTTAGTTTTCTTTTCTATATACTAGCAACACTGTCATTTATGATTTGCTTTCTTTGAAACTTTTGATAATTATGACATGCATTTCATAACCGTGCTGCCTGGCTTGCTGTTGCTCATCACAAACAAAATGCTATTGTTTCCTGGGTTCCCCGAGACCAGAGCCTGAAATCCTTAACATACTCGTAAAATTTCCTTGGTCTGTTTCCACAACACCCACGGCTGTGAAACCGAACTTGGAGTACAGGTAGACCCCAGCAGGAGAAGACAAAACAAGAGCATCTTGTACATTTTTATCAACATCATGACAAAACATTTCCATGAGCATAGACCCAATCCCTTGTCGTTGATAATCCGGATCCACAGCCATAAAAGTAATTCCTAAACGACGTTAGCAAGGCCTAAGATCATTTAAATTGGCTGCAGATTTACGGCATATTCCCTTGCTGGGGCAACTCCGAAGAACTCTTTGCCTCTCTTCTCTGAGCTTTTTCGAGATACTGAGCCATGAAAGCACGTCCAAATTAGGAGGAACCCAGCTGTTCTGGTTTTGCTCCCTCGTGCCCTGCTCCGATGCAGACTTATTTGTGAGATTAGTCTGAGAGCAATCTCCACCATTAATCCCCTTTGCAAAAGCGCCTGGACTAGTGGTCCAACCTATCAATCCGACAGGCAATCCATTTACTCCGCACACTTTGTACAGACTTTCATCGTCTTGATGAACTGCCTCAAGGAGGCCATCAATCATCCATCTTATTTCGTCTTCTCTCTGCTCCCACTGATGCTCTATTGAGCGCGGGAACATTATACGATAGAGCGGATTGTCTTGATGTGCAGGAAATTCGACTTTTCGTACGAGCAAATCCACGTCCTCGGTTTTAACGGGCGATATCGAGAATTCCATTTTGATGGTTGACAGAAAGATGTTCAGCGCGCAGATCCATCATGGCATTCAGGCCTTCATGAAATGGGTTGCCGCACAGAAGGAGGAGAGCAGGAGGCTGTGATCTCTTGTACCAGCGCTTAGTGCAGTGTGCTAAACCTTGCTCGCCGGCCAACGCGGGTGACTCCCGCACAGCGTTGACAGGCGACCCAGGGTAAGCTAATGGCTAAGCGAGATCAGGTAAGTTAACCCACAGTCGAGTGTTTCGTAGTAGGCAACTGTCCGAGCTTCTTGACGCCATGCTGAACCCAAACAGGCAACCTCTAGTGCTCGATCATTACAGGCAACTTTTTTGGTTTGCAACAATTTTACGGGATTCTGGAACTTAGCATATATCTGCAAACCCCATGTGGCTTGCTGGAAGCACGGAGTGGAGTTTGCAGCAATAAAATTTGCCTTGCACTCGGAAACCGTCTGCCTTATCCTTGCTCGCAGCTCGTTATGATTTTATTCAGTAACAGGCTTGAAGCGCTTGGAACGGATGATCGAGGTGGAATGATTCAAGCAAGAGATCGTCATGGGCGCTGAAGAAGCTGAAATATGGGTGCACGTCTCGGCGCCCAGCGGCACGCGAGATGATGCATTATACAGAAGCCAAGCCAAGAGCTATCTGGAATTCGAAACGGCGGAAAGCGTAAGCTTGGGCAGCCTGAAATTCAGCTATCCAGGGACGGCCACATTGCAAAATGGTCACAAAAATGTCGATCCATATGCTTCTGCGAAGGAAGGAATCGAAAGTACAGAAATACAAGACCATCCTACTGCCGACTATCAAGTTGCTCAACGTCCCACTCCCACGGCTGGAACCAAGACCAAAGATTCACAGGCCCAAAGATCATCTGAAGAACAATCCTTTCGAGACGGTCAGTGCCCGCCACTTACATCAACGCAGTCTGCTCCTACTTCTGCAGAAGAGGATGGAACTTTTGACGGTGAGGGTTATAGTCGAATCCTCCTTGAAGTGGAACATCACCGCCAGGCACAGCTTCAAACGGCCCAAGCAACTCCCCAGAAGGACCAGACCGCCCCAGTCGAAAAGGACTCGACCGTGTACACAACCCCTTCTGCATTCCTAGATGCAGATAATGAGGTTCAGACGGGCGCAAGATCCTCGTTACTAACAGACGATCAACATCCTCAACGTGACTCATGGGATACGCCACCAAGCGTAGTCGCAAACTCTCAACCGTCTCCCGTGCCGACGTATCCTTTTCTTACAACAACAGATTCATCTCCTCCATGGGGCTCATTACCGCAATCACCGCTTCTGAAAATATCAAATAAAAGGCGCAAACTATTCTCCCCAGGAATGTCGAGTTCCCAGACACGGAACGCATCTCAATCAATTCAAACCTCGCAAGCCGATCAATTTTCAGTATCCTCACAAGCTTTCAGACCTTCCCAGGGACCGATATTACCTTCGTCTCAGGTCCCTAGAGTTTCGTATACACAAGTATATTCGTCGCAACCAGAGTGTACATCTTCAACATCTTCGGGAACAAGGGACGAGATCAGATCATTCCAGTCATACCCTGTATCTGCGTCCTCTCAAGGCTCGGTTCCCTATATATCCCAGGTTTCCAGCTCCTCTGCTCCTCGACATCCTTCTCCTCAAGATCAAATAGCCCCAATTTCTTCTCTTCCACCAGACAGTCCAACCCAACCAATCACTCAACGAATACACTCACATCCTGACGCGTTTCCGCTAGAGGCACCAGCAACATCTTCTGCACCATCTCTCCAGCAACCTCGTGACGATGTGGGACCCCGAGATCTACATAATTCTACCATATCTCTAGCTCCATTTTCACTACCCTCTTCTCCTCCTCCTATTCCTAGCTCCCAACAATCACAACAGCACACTCCTCACCAACTGCCCCCGCACAGTTCCCACCGTCAAACTCCTTCCTATCCATCCAGCCCATTCATACTTCAATCCACGCCTCCTAATCTCGAATTTACTGTAACGCCTTTCCAGACCCCTACCCCTGACCCCACACTTACGACCGATCCTCATGCTTTCCAGCTTTCCCAAGCATCTTTTCAATCCTTCCAATCATCCCCAGGCATCATCCCACCTTCCACATCCTCCTGCGAAATCCATCCTCCGCCCCCTCCTACATCCATCACCGACAAGCCTCCAGCCGCACACATCACCCCCTCTCTCGCTCTGCTTGTCGATAAACTCGACCTGCCCAAACGCTTCAAACCCGTCCGCGTCGCGCGCAGCATCCGGCCCAACGAGCGCGGATACTGGCGTATATGTACTTCTCCGTGGTCCCAGGACGTGCAGGACGCGTTTTGGGCATTTCTAGAAGACCTCGTGGGCACTGGACGAGCCGGATGGGGCGTGTGGTGCTGGCGGGGTACCGTCGATGTGGATGCGGATACTGATGCTGGCCCAGGTGCTGCGTCGCAGCACGCAGCATCTCAAGCATCCATCGCCCATCACCATCATCGTCAGGCAAGTCAACAGAACATTGTCAAAATATACTGCTGGGGCGAAATCATCCCGCACATCTACCTCGTCGCGTATCTCGCCAGTCAGCGCCGCATTGTTCCCCGGTCTGCCAAATTGGCAAACTTGCACAACTTGTCATTGTCGGGTTCCTTAGGATTGTCAGGATTGCCAGAGCCCCTGATCGACGATACCACATCTATCAATGCCCCTCCGCAACAACCTCCACTACCGTCACCCTCACCGCCCGTGCCGGTCTGGATCGACGCAAAGGGCGAAACCATTGTGCAAATGTATTGAACCTCTCTTCGTCTTCCCTTTTTTTTTTTTTCCTTTTTGTCTTTCGCCTTTATTTTTCGTTTTCTCTTTCTTTTCGCTTCTTTTTTTTCTTTTTGGTTATCTCTTCTTTACTTTTTCTTTTATTCTTTTATTTATTTTTTTTCCTTTCTATTCATTTCTTCTCGTACATGTTCAAACCAACTTATCTGTATCTACCACTATCATACCTACCTCGACGATATTGTAAATACCCCATCTGCGTATTTTGCCTTTTTGCACTTAAATATCGTTTCTACTGTTTCATCTAGTCAGTCACCCAGGTCCCACCCATTCATTCTACGCTATCTCTATTCTATCAGCGCGCCGTAAGGCAGACGCATGGTTTCTGTATTGGTATGCTATATATCCCAAATAGAAATCACAGTTGCAATTCAGTTTTTCATATCTCGCACTACGAACTGGCGCAGATTTTGACGTCGGGTTTTTTCCACTCGTTGTCGACGGACTGAACACTGAGCGGTGTGTGCAAAACAGATTTTTGTGTTTTGGTGTTGTTGTATTGTTGTATCCCCCCCCCTCCCCACACCCACCAAAAAAAAGGGGCGAAAATAATGAAACGAACGACACTTTCCCACAAGCAAAAGCAAGCCGAGGAGCGCATGCAGAATAGTTCGGTTATCTAGAGAGTTACACGGACACTTGATTTCATTACTAACTTACTGCACAATCGAAGGTTCGTTTTTGATCAAGTGAACAGTCCTAAGAAACAGAACACCAAAGCGGGGGAAAAAAAGGGGGAGATTCTATTGCAGACGACGTGAAATTAAAAGTTGTAGATAGGACTTAGGACGGGAGGTCAGGAGGTCAGGAGTATGGACAGACCGACAATGGGCAATGTAACCTTAAGAGTATGGACAAACCGACGGGCCATGAAAAAATATTTCAGAAACAGGCATGAGACCTGAAAACTAGTAATAGTAATAATAATAATTGTTGTTCACTAATACTCCTCGCCGGGAGATTTCTAGACAAGGGCCCACAGAGAAGGGGGACAAAAGGGAGGGGGAGGGAGGGGGAAAGTAGAAAAGAGATTTAACACATTGGGAATTTAATGTAGTAGTGAAAATATAATTGAAGGAGAATTTTAAACATGTTTAGGAAGAAAGTTAAGAAAGGGGGGCGAGGGATAAATAAATAAATGAAAAGGAAATAGTAAAAGGGAAGACGAAGAAGAAGAAAAGAAAGAAAGAAAAGAGAAAAAGAAAAGAGAAAAAGAAAAGAGAAAAAGAAAAGAAACGGCTGATGAAGAAGAATAAAAAATGTTTCACAGGGCGATGATTATAAGAAAAAAAAAGGCTCAAAGCGAATAAGATGATCAGATACCATAGAAAAAGGAAAGGCTATGGCATGCAAAGGGAAAAAGGGGAAAAACACGTCTCTTCTCTTTGATTACAAGGCCGAGATGAGAGGAGAAAGAAGAAAAAGAAAAAAAGAAGAATGTTAAGAATTGATGACGAGAAAATAAAACGCCTAGCCACACCGGGCGACACATGAAGGGGAAAAAGAATATGGTAAATGTAGAAGAGAAAACAAGAGACACGAGAAAAAAAAAATGAAAATGAGAAGGAAAGGCTATCAAGTATTAAAACAGCTGCGAAAACAGCGTTGATGATGATGATTGTATCCCCCAGTGATAAGATAAAACATGTACCCTAGAACACAAGTTGAAAGATACCAGGGGTTGAAAAAAAAAACAAGGGAACAAGCCACAAAGAATCGATGAGAGGCTTGCGGTGAAAATGGTTTAATCCGCGCCTGTGACGCCAACAGGGCTAGGCGACGCTGTCGCAGGGGGCCGACCCCATCCGGAATTGCGGTACTGGCTGATTCTACTAGGCGTTCCATGGCCACCAGTACTGCTATCTGAACCTGCGCGTGGGCGGCCTGGGCTGTCTGTCTGGCTGCTAAAGTCGTGAAAGTGCTGCGGAAGAGCGGTGTGGCTGCTGCCCGACATCCCATACATGGAGTTCTGGTTTCCAGGTCCCGTTACGTGCCTGACGGAGCTCTCTTTCTGCCATGCATGCACCTGCGAGGGATCTGTATCGACACGGGCAAATGTTGGCGCAGCAGTTCGGCCCTCCTTTGATCGGGGCGGAGTAACTTCTTCCACGATAGGGATTTGACGACCAGCACGACCAACATCGCCATACCGCTTTAGGATTTCCTTAGTAGTAATGTCTGCACTGCCATTAAACAAAGCAGTGTCATTGAGAATGGACTGAAGATCCTCAGGAACCTGTAAGAGTGTCAGAGAAGAGGCCTAAAAAGAGCATTAGTAATGTTCAATGGGTGTACATACCTCGCACATGGACTCGTTAAATTCAATCAACGAATGAACAGCTTCGATCGCCAAGAAACTATCATCCATGCCAATAGCCTTATTGTCAGCGTAAAGAATGTTGGGCGTCACCACCGTAGCCAGATTGTGTACGTCCATCTTGCTTCCAGACTCTTCATCGACGTGTGAGAAGGACGCAGTCCAGCTTAAAAATGCAAAAAGAATCTCCATTGCGTCTCTGTGACTCTTGGGCAGGAGACAACAAGTGAGATGAAGCACTCTACGGCGCTTTTCTTCATCAGCAATCCCTAAATAAAATGTTAGCAAACTATTCTTTCACTCAAAAATTTTCACTAGCGATACGTACGTTGTGCAGTGACAAACAACCGATGTAGCTTAAATGTCAGTAGCGGCTCCGGCAGTTCACGGAGGAATTTCCTCAACAAGGCAGCGATTTGCACTGGACTCTCCTTGGAGAGGTCTACTGCATCACATCCCTTGTTGTCAATCTGATCGGCGAGGTCTTTCAAGCGACGAATGTTGCCATTCTTTCGAAACACACCCTCTACTGACATGTCCATTCCCCGCATGGCTGTGACTGCATCGTCGAGCAGTGCTGGTACTTTGAGAGTACCTGGTCCAACTCCATGTGTAGACTCGGCACCATCCTTCTCATTCAGAGCGTCCAGGCTCACACCAAAAACGCCTCTTTTCTTGCCCCCTCGCCGAGGCTCGGTCTTGAATGCTTTCCCAAACTTGCCCCAGAAAGTGGGCTTCCGTGATTCAATCAATTCAAGAAGTTCCTCAAGGTTGAAATAGCCCTCCAAAAGCGGCTCCATTGAAAGAACAGCAACATGTCGGACAATAAAATATTCCAGAGCGGATAACTCCGAGAAATACCGCTTTGTTCTTTGGGCCGAGGGCTCTTCTGCCAGTTTTTCCAATTCCTTCCCTCCAGAGACTCCTCGTTGGTGGCCACCCACGAGCTTTGGCTGCTGAACGCTCGAGGCTTGAATAAGTTGGTTGCGGGCATGTTTATATGCATTCGGTCGCTGTTCCCTTGCTTGCTCTGCTGCTACAATTCGCGGAATGTCATCAAGGGTAAGCGAATCCTGGTTTCCAAACGTCACTTCGGCAGTCCTATTTGCATTGGCCTCACGATCGTCGACGGCTTGATAGCCATGATTCTTCGCGTCTGACCCATCCGCGCCCGCTGAACCAGGTCGAATGTTTCGACTCTCTGGTGCTTCGATAATCTTGGAAGTGCGTGCCTTTCTGATGGAAGAAGAAACTTGTTTCTCCATACGGGTGGACCGCAACCGTTGGATGTCACTCATGGTCTGCGCGTAAGACGAGTTTGATTGCTCCTCCACAGGGGCCCCGTAAGATTTTGACCGCGTATTAGATTTGAGCATCGGTGGGTCGAGCTGTCCGGTCGGAGAAACACGGTGACCTTCATTCGAGTCGTAGTCGGTCAGATTAGGATCGTCTGGATGGATGAAAATTTTCCCAATCAGTACTTAGACCCCTGCGCAGAGGGCGCATGATTGTATCACTTACCAGATGTGTGGTGCATAGATTTGAGCATGACAAGCACTCTAGCCAGAGCTACTCGTAGTAGAAACACAAACTGTTGTAGCCGAGACACGGCTTGAAACTCATTGTCTACTCCAGGGACCGTTTCAGCACAAGTAGAGCATAAGACACGCCGCTCATGAGGATCCCATCGCGCATCCGCAAGGCTTTTCCCCAATTCCCGCGCGCAGCCGCTGCACATGAGGCAATTTATGTGCCATCTTCCTTCTCCCAGGCGGGCACAAGCATCTTCAACCGGCTTTCGGCAGCCAGAACACCGATCGGGTTCCTTTCCAGCAAGGCCTTGGACGCCGGCTGCCGCTTCAAGCGACATTTCTGCTTCTTTCATGGATTCCAAGTCTCCCAGTTCCTCCAAAAAGTGCCATAATCCATCCTGATTGCCCTTCTCTCGCTCAAGTTTTAGGGCTCCCTGGAGACTGATGCGAATCAAAAGCTTGAGGTAGTGGGCGAGACCGGTGACGAGAGAGAGGAGTTCCTGTGTGACTCCGAGCTTCTTCACACCGGTATGTTGGGTGTTAGTGAGTAAAGAAAAGAATGCTACAATCTTTTTGCACAGCAATTTTGCTTCCCGAGAATATGAGAGACCTAAAAGTACTGTTAGAAAACTGGTCATATCATTTCGAGACAAAAGAAAGAGAAGCAAAGATTAATCGAGCGGAGACAAAGGGCGAAAATGTGGTAGCACTGCGGCCGAAAGTGCGATATACGTACCCTTCATGCCGTGAGAAGTCATGAGCTTCTCTAGTCTATCGATTGATGCAAAAAGAATGTCCACATGCCAGATGAATTGTTTGGCGACTAAAACGCCATCAAAATACGCGCCATTGCTGACATTCAGTAACATGTTCGATATGCAAGTAGCCGACGATTCTTCAAAAGCGGACAGCACGCTCCAGATTCTGTAGACCTTTTCTTCCATATGCTCTTCTTCCAGCCGAACCTTTTCACGCTCCTCACTAGTAGCATCAACACTGTGCGTAAGAAGTTGAACATTCTCGCCAACTGGAGACAGACGAACATTCCAGAATTTATGAATCATATAACATTCTGGATGCCAATGCTGGTTTTGACCGTTGCGAAAAATTTCGACAAACTGTTTCAAGATGGCCGTCTGACATCCATTGCACCGCTGAGCGAACCGAGTTGAGTAGTGGTAGTGGCAGTAAACCTTGCCCTCATGCTCGTAATAGCTGTCTTGGGCACCGAATACGGTAGGACAGACAGAACAGGTAAAATGATCAATGTGGTATTTGCGATCCAGCGCCGTGATATATGAGCCACGAAGAGCCCCTCCGCACTCAAAGCACAACAGGTCAAGCCGACGGAAATAGTCGGTCTCACAAAGCGGGTATTGGCCAGATCCGTCCTCTTCGTCTACCGGAAAGAATTTCGAAGCCACAATCTGGCCACAGTCCTATCGCACGGGGAAGCAAAAGGTTAGCACCTCGTCATTCTAAATTTGAAGAGGCATCGGTATGAGGGCGGCACGACAACGTACTCGACATTTAAAACACTCCAGGTGAAACGTGGATCCAAGTGCGCGAACGAATTGACCAGTCAACGGTTCATTGCATTTCCGACAAATTCGAGAACCATGCGCATCTCGCGGGCCACGGCTGCCACTGGCACGCGACCGACTACGGCCGTTTGCCCTTTTAGCATCGCCAGCACGATCTCGTCCTTTGCGAGTTGGGGATGACGGCGGAGCGGGTTCACTGCCGGGGGTAAGGCTCGCGGAGCCACCGAGATTGGCAGATTGATCGTTCGAGGTACGACTTGCTGGGATACCAAGGCTCTCTATCTGTGGGCGAGAAGGGGCGTGTTCAGAACTCCCCAGGGGATTTAAGCGCTGCGGCTCTGACGCGATATTGGAACCGCCTTCCGTGCCCGTGTCACCTTTGGCTTGGGGACACATTATACCACGTGCAACTATGTCTGCACTCTCTTCTCTGGATATCCCTCAGATTTTGCGAGACAGTGTTGTGTGCGCTATGGGGGCTTACTCGGGCTGACCGCCGAGATGGGTTGATCGAAGGAGCGTGGGGCGTCCAGCGCGATCGGCTTCGGCAGAGACAATGGCGATATCCAGAAGTGGTCGAAATATTCCCAGGCAGGCTGGTAAAGGAGCGGTTGCAATGGTGAAATCTTGGAAATTTTGTCGCGGCCGAGTGTTGAAATGGAGTTGTGGTTTGATGGTGTCACGTCGCGCCCACAACCGATCAAAAGAGTGTGAGGCACCTCACCATCCAGGGGAGTGACCAAACAAGAAGCGATGTGCAACTGTCAACGCGCGATGGTGTTTGACGGGCGAGGACCAAGAGCAGGATTGTTGCTCAGTCGCTGTCTGAAGTCACGATCAATCTCTGATGCCCTCAACACGTAAAATTAGCTCCGACGAATCGCGCAGTGTGAATTGGGGTCGAGAGAATCCCTGTCCAATTTGAAACGACCGAAAGCGAGGAAAGGGAATTGTACGGCAGGGAGAAAAGGGTCTCCGCACCAGCAGGCAAAATCGGGCAGAAGAGAGAGACTGAAGAAAAAAAAAAATCAGAAATGCAACAGTAGCAGGGAAGAGTCTGACGTGGGAGGCAAACTCAAAAGTCGGAAAGTAACGAACGAAGATGCACCGTGATGCGACGCGATAAATGGGGGAACATAGGACAAGAAAGGTCAGGCCTTGGGGTTGGTGATGGTGGTGGAATGTCGACGTCGAATGGGTTCGGTTATGTCCTGGGGGTTCCTGTACCTGTGTCCTTATCCAGGCTTAATATTCGCTGAAGGCCACGAGTCGTTGCCATGGGTAAACGCTTGTTCTAAGCAGGGCCGCGTGTGCTAAAATAAGGGTATTTTCATGGAGTCGAAATCTCAATTGCCAGAAATAAAATAACCAAGGTATGATTATAATCCGGCCAAGTGAGGTTGTGCCTTCGTCCCAATCTAAATGTAACCGGCGGCTGTCACTTCAAACGTTGGTGAGCGAAGAGATTATAGCTAACTACGGACAGCAAGACATGGCTATGCCAAGGATTCTCAATTGACCAAAGACACGCTTTAGATTTTGCACAGCCCGCATCACTCTGTGCCACCAAAGGTGACTAGAAGAAGCTATTGAATCAATGGTTTCTCGTTGCAAGATGATATGATGATGGCGTATTTGACGTGGGTTAATCGAACACGAAAAAGAGTACCATGTTAGTACGTGTAGTCACCGGAAGTGGTCTATTAATAGTGCTGAGAACCACCTCTTCCCAACCCAGCAGTTGGAGTTAGGTGGCTAGTCACGTGCAACTATTGTACTGGCGTTGATTGTATGAGAAAAATGCTAGTAAGATATGTGCACCCTACGATGCTGGGCCAGAGAAGCTCAGAATAGCCTTCAATCGTGATTCTAAAATCAAAGGCAAAGTTATAGTATGTGTTGGTGCTTTTATGAGGGTCCGTAACTCTGCACCGTCAGTTAAGAAACAGACCAGAAAAAGCTCATTGGCTCGGGTGGGACTTGGACCCTGGCGCCCGCCTGTGGCGTCGAACCTTGGCCTTCCCGCGCTGTCATTATCAATCCTCCCAGAGGATACAGAGAATTTTCATGGATGATTGAAACACGGACACGTAGCTGAAAGCCGATATATTACAACCGTTCCTACTGGCTATTATTTGCTTTGACAGCTTGTTGATCGCTTGCCCTGGAATACGACCTAGTTCACCTCTTAATCGAAGACGTGTTGTTGATAAGAACAGAACAGTATTAGACACACGTGATGCAGTTCAAGACACTCTGATTGGGAGGCCGTCCCCGACAACGAGAGGCCAAGTGAGGCACTAGGCTTTTATATTCCTAGCACCGTCATGAGAATGAGGTCCCTGCAAAGTAAGCATTGTTGAACGCGCCCATGTCTGTGGAGACGCCCGAGGGGTTGGAACAGGCTGTATCTACCCAGAACATGGAACCAGACCATGGGAATTGCAAGGCTACTGCCGCTATGTGCAGGTGGCTGAAGCTGTGCATACCGGAAAAGAGAGATACAGAATTGAATGATAGATCTGTTCTGTTCTCCCTGTGCTCCAAAGCAAGTATCAGATACTTGTTCCCCGAGTAACCCTTATGTGTGACACCTGTCTCTGGGGGCCGGGAAAGCAATGGCATTTGTGAGAAGCTAACCACAAAGAGAATGGACACGACTCGCTACCAGCGCAGTCTCCTAAAGTCTTGGGTACATCAAAGCTGGGGCCGCAGGGCAAGCTGAGGCGGGGTCAACAAGGCCCCCAGTCAGGTAGGCTCGATCCAAAAAAAGTCCAGAACCTCCCTGATACATGTCCGAGCCCTGCCCTGACCCAGTAATTATCTCTACCCGTGACAACGAAGGCCTGCACTGCTTCCCTCTCTTGATGCTGTATTCACGTCTTTTATTTACCTTAGAGAGAGAGAGAGAGAGAGCGGCGCCAGTGAATGAATACCTAGTCGCTCACTGCCCTTGCACAAGCACCTTGCTAATAAGGCTGCTGGAGCCCTCCTCGGCTGCCCGATAGACGTGGAGGGGCTTGGTGCAACCAACCTTTATCAGCTCGATCCCAAACTTCAACTTAGCCACGAACTTCAATTTTTTTTGCCTTATTAATTGCGACTTCTTCTCACTCCTGTAACGCATGAGCGTAAACCTTTCTATAATATCGAAATCCCCCCTGAAGGGGTTCATTCATTCTCGCTTTCAGCGCAGACCCTTGCCCCGGCCATCAAGTGTCTCATTTGAACGTTGCTCTAGGAAGCGCCTTGACGTCCAATGTCGAATCAATCCATCATCCGCATAACGCGGGTCAGTCATTGCTTCCGCTGCCTGCACATTTACTAGAAGCTTTCGGCTTATCAAAACGCTAATTTGTAGGAACTGAGTGAGATTCAAAAAACTTCCGACCTTTGTAAGACCTCCAATTGTCAAAATCATTGCTACTTTGAATCTAACGCACCTTTTCAAGCCATTGCCGTAGCTTGCCAGGATGTCGACGTGCGGAACGTTAGAGCCCTCATCATTGGGCCACCTGAAACGCCTTACGAATTTGGCTTCTTTGAGGTGAGTTTTGTCTGACCATGTCCACTGAGCAAAATATCTGACCACTCTGCATATAGTTCTCTTTAAAATTTGGGAAAGGTTAGCTGGACTCTGAGGAGCTTTATTTCATTGAGAAAGTATTTCTGATGGCGAGGAAAAGAGTATCCGGGCAAGGCACCACTTGTTTTGGCCATCACAACAAATGGGGGCCGATGCCGTTTCAACCCCAACATTTATGCGGGGGGAAAGGTTTGCTTGTAAGCTACCCAAAACCTTGGTTTGAGATGCTTTTTGCAAATAGATGGATGAATAACTTATGACTATATCTAGATCCATCCTAGGGTATGCTATTGTTCCGTAGGTTGCTTGACCGAAGTCAGACTAATGCAGTGATGCGCTCAGCACGTGGAGCGGAGAGCGAGGCGAGGAGTGGTCCTCGGCACAAGGATTGGAGTCCATCTTGATCTCTATCCAGAGCTTAATGTCTGCCAATCCATACGAGAACGAGCCTGGATTTGAAGACGCCAAAAGCGAGTACGACAAAAAGAGCATGAAAGACTACATTGCCAAAGTAGGTCATTCCATGCGCGATTCATCAGTTCTCTGGTTTGCTGACATGAGCTCTCTGGACCAGATTCGTCATGAAACCCTCCGTGTTTCAGTAATTCAGCGACTTGAGGAATATCTTGGCATTATGCCAGATGGAACAATTGATCCACCCGTCCAGTTGTCGCCTGACTCTGAAATTGAAGTTCTAGATGAAGCCCAGCTGTCATTCGAGCCTTTTAGAGACCTCTGCAAGCGACGGTTCATTATGTACTACGACTCATATCTTCAGACTATTGCAAAAGCGAAAATATCAGTAAGTGAGGGACAACAGTTTGCTAAAATGCCTTTTGAAGGGACTGGCAATAGCATGGATGGAAAGTTCCTCTACTCGGAACTGGAACGGAGGGTAAAAGTCATCAGAACGGCGCTCGACGAGGAAACGCATCGCTGGGCTACTGAAGGAATCCTTGCAGTCCAAAAGGAACTGGGCGTTGCGCATCTTCTTCAGCGGCAGTACGAACAGATTGTCGAAAGCTACAAGCGCAACGATACCGTCACCATGGATATTGGGCTGATTGACAACAATCCCTTTGTTTGGCAGCTGACTTACTTTGGTCGGCCCATGACAAACCTGGATGGTGGACTTTTCAGGATTAAGGCTCATTTCAGTCCTCGCTTCCCTGATGAGCAACCAAGGGTGATTTTCGAGACCCATCTCTTCCATCATCGTATTTCCAAGGACGGCGTCCTTTGTTATTTTCCACATCGCCAGGACGAAGTCAAATCTCATATAGAGGCTATCATCGAAGCAATTGAAGAAGATTCGCCTCCCTATGACCCGCGAACTCTGGTCAACCCGGAAGCGTCCAAGCTCTTCTGGGGTTCCGCTGAAGATAAAAAGAATTACAATAGACGTCTGCGAAGATCAGTTCAGAGGAGTATGGAGTGAGTCTTAGCCCAATTATGGGTGTTCCGGATGTACCTAAACGCCAAAGACTTGCTGACCCGAAAGCAGAGAATAGATAATCCCATTCCGCACGGGAGGTTGCCGCAGTATTGACCGCTTACCTCCGAATCTTATGTAGAACAATCTTCCACACTCATTGCACTCGCCTTGATGCAATCTATGGACCGGACCCGCTACGGCTTTTTAAATGCCCTCACTTTGTCAATCGAATGCCTATTAATCTTCTTAAGCCTCTCTCTGGCTTTACCCGAAGATTTATTGCAGCACTTACATTCCGATGTTTTATCCACGGGAGTCTGGTCATCCGCCAAGAAATGGTTTTGCTTACTGTTGCACTTTCGGCGCAAAATGGCATGCATGGGCAAATGTTCTTATGCTTAGGGGTTTTTTTCTTTTGTTTTAATTTACCAGAAGGCATCCCTCGCGTACTTTCGTGTAAAAACGTATGCTTTTCTATTTACCCCAAAGTCAACATCTGCTAAAAGATATCTACTATGTTGACGGTTAATAAATTGAATTTCTTGCACCCAATGCACACATGACAATGCGTATGTGTATATGCCACGAGCTGCCAGGGCGTCTCGGTCTGTGTCCTCCCCCACGAGGCGCCCGCATTGGAACACCCCCAGGCCAAGGATTATTGTGTCATGTGGGAGCGAGCGGGGAGGTTTATCTCTCGGATCGCTAGCGACATCGGCACGAAGCGACTCCGGTCTGATCGTCTGAGGTCAGGGGCGCCAGCCAATGAGACTTGCTCCAGACTTGGGAGCTCCCTCCAACAGAATGTCCTCTTCCGTCGATTTCTTGCCCGAATCCATCTTTTCTTGAGTGCACTTTTGGTTGACATAGAACCAATCTATAACGTCCAAGTAATCACGTCTCATACAGTGCAGGTTGCATTTCAATCGTCTCGATCCTGCTGTATTTCGTCACCCCTTTGAAACCGTGCGTTCGCAAAACCGAACCTCAACCGCCTCTTGCCCATAATGGCCACTTCAAGTCGCCCCAACCTGGGCAATACAGTCGTTGTTGGCGGCTGTGGCTTTGTTGGCAGTCACATTGTGTCAATGCTCAAGGAAAAGTACGAGGCGAATGTCTCAGTGCTGGACTTGCGAACAACCCGCAACCGCCACGAAGGCGTCGCCTACTATGACTGCAATATCACCTCTATTGAAGAGGTCCGCTCAGTGCTCGACAAAGTGAAGCCTGCCGTTATCATACACACGGCGAGTCCCAATTTGATTGAACATCGAAAAGATCTCATGTACAGCGTCAACGTCAAGGGAACAAAGAATCTCATCGAGGCTGCCGGAGAAGCGGGCGGAGTCAAGGCCTTCGTGTATACCAGTTCCGCAAGTGTTGTCAGTGATAATGCGACTGATTTAATAAATGCCGATGAGCGGTGGCCGTATGTTGAAGGAGCGCAGCAATCTGAATACTACACACAGACCAAGGTACGCTCACCGATCGTGCTGTCGTTGCTTTGGTTCTTCTCTTTTGCTCTTTCCTCCTTTCAGCAAGACTGAATTCTGTATTCTATTGCTAATGTTTTGGGTATCAGATTGAGGCAGAGAAGACTGTTCTGAACGCCAACCGCAAGTACGGAAACATGCTCACCACCGCAATCCGTCCAGCGGGCATCCTCGGCGAAGGGGATGTGCAGGTCGTTAACAACATGATCAATGTCTATGAAAAGCGGAAGACGGGCTTTCAGCTGGGTGACAACAACAATCTCTTTGATTTTACATATGTGGGCAACGTTGCGCATGCCCATATTCTTGCTGCGCGAGCGTTGCTAAATACGCACCTCCTCACTACCGCTCCGCTAGACCACGAGCGTGTTGACGGAGAGGCCTTTTTCATTACCAACGACTCGCCTGTTTACTTCTGGGATTTCCCTCGAGCTATCTGGAATATTGCTGGCGATACCACTGGTCTCAATGTTACCGTGATCCAGAAGGATTGGGGATTGGCACTTGCCAGCCTCCTGGAATGGGTTTACTGGGCGGTGGGAAAGAAGCCGACCTTGACGAGGCAGCAAGTCCGATACTCGTGCATGACGAGGTACTATAATATCGGAAAGGCCAAGGAAAGACTCGGCTATCGGCCGATTGTCAGCCTTGATGAAGGGGTTGAGCGCACGACGAAATGGTTTTTGACACAATCTGCCGCAACTGCTGCCAAGAAGGACCAGTAAAAAAGCTGGTCCATGATTCGAACAAGATTATATGTTGAGAAGATATCAGGAACCGACCGATGCCTTTTCCTTTTGCCACTTGATCGGGGCCATCTAATTTCTAGAGCGGGGTTGGTGCAACCTTTTCGGCCAATGTACATGTGAACAATGTATATCAATTGACTAAGGTATAAGGTAGCATCTTAGGATGGGGTGGATTGAGTAGAAAATTCCGTGGAAGGGTTTTTGTTTACTAATATGTTAAACGCTATCTTAATAGTAACGGGCGTATCTTAATAAGAATCATGGTTTTGACGTGGACGGACGTTGCGGATGCAAGCTCAGGGATTACCGTATACAGTCGGCAATGGAGAGCTATAACTGGGAAAATTCTAACATCAGCTTCAGGCTAGTGACAAAAGCCTCCCAAACAACAGTATGAAAAGCCACGAATATTCTATCGTCTGCAACTTTAACTGCACGCTATAAGGAGGCGATAACGGAAAGGCAGATTAAGGCACCCGGGACGGGAAGGCACGAGTGTCGGCCGAAGCACGGAGAGTGTCACGCGCTCGAGGCCCGATGCCAACCAATTCATACATGGGCCGATGCCAAGAGAAATTCATTGTGGAGAACAAAGCTTGTCTCTTAATGACCTGCATGTTTTGGCAAATACTAAAGGGGACATGATGACTCTTTTTGATCACGATGATCAGGTGAAGAGACATACCAAGGGGCGGGCACAAAGTCAAAAAGAAAATAAACTGGTGGCCGCGTGTGGCTGTCAGTCAAAGTCATGCGAAAAGTGGAGCAATATCGGCAGCCCCCGTCCATTTTCGTGGCTTTTCGTTGCTAAAAAGCGTGGGGCATGCATATAAAAACTCAGCAGATATATGTGCAGTGTATGCCCTGTATCCGCACAGTTGTTTCCATGCTCGAATGGGGGGGCCTAAGGCCCGGGGAAATGACTGCAAGGATCAACGGTAGCGATTACAGGTAGTCGGCACATCTGGCAATTGTTGTTGTACACTTTCTGTCTATCTCTCAAAAGCTATAGATCAGAAGCAAGTACCGTAGAGGGGTGGTGTGGAAACATGGGACAAGTTAACCTTTTCCGCTAACCGTGAAAGTCTAAAGAGAAACTGGCCCGTAATTTAGCGTGGATAGCCGGACCCGGCTTACTAGACGAGAGATGGGAGGGAAGATGGAGATCAGATGACCCGGCTAGACATTTCATCATGGACGATACGAGCAGGCACTTTTGAGAGGGAAGGAAGGGAAGAACTACTTGCCTAAGACGGCACACATTATTAATCAGACCTTTGAGAAGTTATACTATTTATCCCCATAAATGCTCATCTGTACCGTAGTGATGACCGTTGGCGTTCCCTATGGTGGGGGGAAGATCAATGACCGCAACGGACTTGATGACCAATACCCACACTGTCGGGGTCGTCTCCGCGTTCGTTCTCTGAGTGGCTGATAACCGTGTCCGTCCTCCCTTTGCAACAGTGAGGGGAAACAATGCAATAAATCCCTTCTTTTATATATATTGTGGTTGGGTGCACAGTGCTGAAATTGTACTGTAATACATAATAATAATGCATAAAAAGCTGCAACGTACTCCGGTAGGAATGGCGTGCGAGCCTGCAAGGGTCCCCTGCTCGGTGCTGGAACCCTCCTCCCCGCACGCACATCCATATCTTGTCTCCCCCATCTGACAACTGATTTGGCTTCGCTTTCGGGAGGCATATGATCTCGTGTGGGAACAGCAATGATCTTCTAAACCATAGTCTTCTATGATCTGTTCACACGCACACAGACTCAAATCCAGCATTGAATACTGCTGAAGTTGCAGCAGCCGTGCAACCATCACACATTGTAGAAAAAAAGGGCATGTTCCTCCTCTAATGTCTTGTCTCAATGGGGAGACTGCCGTACTGGAGCCTATTGGAGGTATACGGCTCTGGGTGATGTGCTTCATTTCCTACCAAAGGTACCTAAGGTACTAAGGTACTAAGGTAGGTATCTTGTGAGCACCAGGTAGAAATGTTGTGAGCGTCGTCCTCCGATTGCGTCTGCCTGCATATAGTGTGCTTTCGCTTGGGCAACGGGCCACAACCCGAGAGGATGAAACGAGGGGCAAGTGTGGTGTCGATGGATGTATGAGTGGAGTGTGAGTGTGTGGATATGGGTCGGGGCAAGGGTTTTGCATGCATGGCGCAGTGCACTAAGGTTTCTGACTTTGGTGTTTTGCACTGATATTACTACTATTCCTCGCTAAAATAATTATTGTGCTTACTGGCTTTGCAACCCTACACATGAAAAGCTGTTGATAACATGAATAATACAACTGATAAACTGATGTTTACTATTACACCGGCGACAGGTGTAGCTCACAGAACAGCAACAGAGAGATACTGGATCGAACCATCGGTGACGACGTGCTGGCTCGGCTATCTCCCGCTCTTTCGCAGTAGCCGCAGCTCTGAGTTTCGGTACAAAGGTGCGGTAGTGCTGTAGCAGCAACAATCGTCCACCACCGAGCACCCGACCCCCGTCATCCTCAATACACTTTAACCTAAGAGGCAGACTAACCTACCACCACGAACCCCTCCATACCAGTCTTATCCATCCCCCTTCCCACGAGCCCTTTCATATCTTCTTGAAATCTTAGCACTGCTTTTCAAACAGTTCACGACGCGTTGCTCGAGCAATTCTCCAACACGAGTCTCTTCAGGGGGTTGTGTGCCTTTTGCCGCCTTTCTCTTGTGCCCTCGGCTCGTCCTGCCGATCCTGACCGAGCTCGTCTCGTTCCGCGTCCGTGTTCCCTCCCCGCCGTGTCTCAATTATCGAAACCTCCGACGGCTATCAATCATTACCTCTGGACCTTTCTCGTTGCTCGTCTGTCCCCTTTCTTATCAACACGACCTTTTTTTTTTTTTTTTTTTTTGATGCGCTGAGAAGCACAATCCGAGTGACATTACTTGCATTCGGGAACAGCATGGCTTCGTTGGATCGATCCTAGTAGGACCATCAGCGTCGAAACAAGACAAATCGCCCTGCCTTGGACAGACTGGAAGCCGCTTCGAGGGGGACTGCCCACCCAGGCACACCCTCATCAACCGATTGATGTGCATGGCAGTACAGAGACCCCCGCCGCAACAGCGACGAACACCTTGTAATATTGACAATGGCCGAATCTGAGCAAAAAGAGTTCCTCCTGCCCCCGGCCGTCGTGGCCTTGAAGGAGGGACGGCCGCGCGATCCCTCCAAGAACCGAGTCACTGTCGAACGCACGTTGAGTGCAGATATTCGTGAGGGACGAGAAGACTTGAAGGAAGCCGCCGAACAAACGCTCGTTGTCATCCTGGACGTCGACCTAGACGGCGTCATACGATGGGTTACTCCCTCGTGGAGAGATGTCATTGGCACCGCTCCCGAGTCGGTGCAAGGAAGACCTATTTCAGACGTTCTGCTTGACAACAAGAATGCATTCGCCGATGCTGCAGAGTTTATGAAGAAGGACGACTCGCGCAGCCACATCATTCGCTTCTCCGTCCGCATGGGCCCGGATTCAAGACTGAAGCCTAACCCCATTGATGCTGCCGTCCATGCTGAGGAGGAGGGTTTCCGCCCCGAAGAGGTCAGCGAAACTGAGGGGACCTCGGTCATCAGCCTCGAGGCCCAGGGCATTCTTGTCTATGACCGGACCTCGGGTGAAGTGAGTCATGTAAGTAACAATATTTGTCCTTTGACTGATTTACTCCCCAAAAAGGCAGTTTCCCCAGGAATCTAACAAAGTTTCTATTGGACTAGACGATGTGGATGGTTCGGCCTTCAGCTCGACCACGAGAGATTACTATCGACCTGCCCCCCATGTTGGTGGAGGCGCTGGGCATTGGCGCAGAAGTGCTTGCCCAGTACTTGACCAAGCTGGCAGAGGTGGGCGTCGACGACCCTGAGAATCTCCCGCCACCGCTGCCTGTTCTGTGTCGCATTTGCGAGCGTCAAATCACACCTTGGTGGTTTGAAAAGCACTCGGAGCTGTGTCTTCAGGAGCATCGAGCCGAGCTCGAGGTCCAAATGGCCCAAGAGGGCTTGATTGAGCATCGCAATGCCATTGTCAAGGTGCTCGATGCGCTCGAGGTGCACAGCAACCGTTCGACACCAGCAGAGATGCCCCTAACGGCCACGGTTCCCGCCGAATACCGTGGCTTACCCATCGGACCTTCTTCCACGCCATCCTCTTCGGGCCCGTCGTCTGGAGCGGCATCGCCTGCCGTGTCCGGCCCACGGTCCCGAGAATCTTCGACCAGCGGCTTGGGTCATGCTCGGGGAAGGTCGTTTGCCATCCGACGGCCTCTAACCCGCATCGTCGAGCTCTTGTTGGATCTCTGTGACACGTCCATTGAGATCAACACACCAGCCATCAAGGATTCCAAGGGTTTGGAGATTGGAGAGATTCGTGTGCAATCGCCCCAATCCGACAGTCGCATCTCGCAAGTCATGCAATGGCAGTCTCCTGGCACCAATACGCTTGAGCAGGAGCAGGGTCTGGCTGCGTTGTGCGCTGATACAGAGGTAGTCGCGCGCGCCAAAGTGGACGCGGTCATGCGCCATCGCAAGATTCTCGAGTATTCAGAACGTATTCGCGTCGAATTCACCGTACTCGTGCAAGACTGTATCGACGCCGCTGTACGTAAGGCGGCTCGGATTGCGGCTGGTCAGCTGAGTGACTCTACTGACGATGGCGAGGATGAGGAAGAGGAAGAGGTGGAGGCAGACGAAGATGGGCCAATGCCAGATGACCGCTACGACGAGTCTGTACGTGGTTCAGAGATAGGGCTCGACGAGACGCAAGAGCAGGCCTCTGCATTTACTGATGAAGAGACTGGGGGTATCTTTGCTGGATCCTTTGATGGACATTCTTCCCTTGCTCGCGCATTGCGAAACCTCTCTGACCCCTCACTCGGCTATGATCGAAGGAAATCCTCAGCTGCCATATCCACAGGGTCGAATAGCCCTCGCGAGGCGGCCACACCTCGGTCATACAAGGGTGCCGTGAATATCAATGCGCCATCCCAGCTGTCGCAGCAGGCTTCGCTCAACTTTGAAAGCGATGCCAATGACAGTGATGCCAGCATGCGATCTTCAGTGATTCCGGGCATCCGGAGAACAGAATCTCCTATTACGGATTTCAGTCTCGGTCGAACGTCGGCCTCGCGGGAACGCTCGCGCTCGAACTTGAGTCTCCCCGGCCAAAACTCGCCGCGACGGCAACCATCTCCTGCCAGGAACGTAGTGCCGTCGTCACCCCTGCGCATCTCGAAGCCGCGGCTGAGCGCTGCGCAAGAAATTGCTACATCGCCTATTATTTCACCGCTGCTCTCGACCGGAGAATTCTCATCGCCGGCTTTCACGTTACCACCGCAACATCATGCTCTCCACCATCATCGAAGGCAATCGTCTGCAGCTTCGTCGGATATGATGCGGCCCCCTCCTTCACCGCGTCTCTCGTCAATTAGTCAACCTCAGGCTCCAGCGGTACCTCCCTCTATCAAAGATTTTGAAATAATCAAACCGATCAGTAAAGGCGCCTTTGGTAGTGTGTACTTGGTGAAGAAGAAGGTCACGGGAGATTACTACGCCATGAAGGTCTTGAAGAAGGCTGACATGGTAGCCAAGAATCAGGTGACCAATGTCAAAGCTGAACGAGCCATTTTGATGTGGCAGGGTGAGAGTGACTTCGTGGCCAAGCTATACTGGACTTTTTCAAGCAAGGATTACTTGTACCTGGTCATGGAATACTTGAACGGTGGTGACTGTGCGTCGTTGATCAAGGTCCTCGGCGGTTTGCCCGAGGACTGGGCGAAAAAGTATTTGGCCGAGGTGGTGCTTGGAGTTCAACATTTGCACAATCGAGGCATTGTGCACCGCGACCTCAAGCCTGATAATCTTCTTATTGATCAGAAAGGCCATTTAAAGCTGACAGATTTTGGGCTGTCACGAATGGGTTTGATTGGTCGTCAGAAGCGTATCTTGGATAGCAAATCTAACGACTCCGGCCCTGATTTGCTCAAGCAAAGCTCGTTCATTCGCTCTGCATCCATGGCATCGTCAAGATCTGCTTCATTTGACCTGCAGGGGGGGCACTCGCCCGGTTCGACACCGCACCTGACTCCTGACCCAGGTCTCAGTCAACCTTCTTACTTTAGCTTGAGCCGTGAAAGCACATTGGGTCGGGAAAGCTCATTTGGCCGCGAGAATTCACGGCGGACATCTGGCCATCGGAGCGATAGTGGGGGAAGCGAAGCTCTCCACTCCATGTTTCGCAACTTTTCCCTCAGCGAACCACTCGATTACCCCCAGTCGATGCCCCGATGGCGAACCCCGATTGAAGAGGAGACGCAGAGTGAGAATGAGGAATCTGGTGGCGATCCCTATGCCCTTCACCCAACACTTAGCCATTCCAGCTTGAGCCATATGCACACCCCGCCTCAGTCTACCATGATTGCTCCACCGCCCATGGCTCTCTTTGACCCTGGAGACAAGGATCGAAGGTTTGTTGGTACACCTGACTATTTGGCACCTGAAACAATCAGTGGCGTTGGCCAAGATGAAATGAGCGATTGGTGGTCTCTTGGATGTATTCTGTTTGAGTTTTTGTTCGGATACCCTCCTTTTCACGCTGATACTCCAGACAAGGTGTTTGATAATATCTTGGCAAGAAGGATTGATTGGCCGACAGAAGAAGAAGCACCAGTCTCGCCAGAAGCCCGGGATTTGATGGAACGGCTAATGTGTAGTGATCCAAAGACTCGTCTGGGATCGAATCTCGAGGAAAAGTATGCCAATGGTGGCGAAGAGGTTCAAAGGCACCCGTGGTTTGAAGGCGTCACTTGGGACACGCTTTTGGAGGACGAGGCTCAATTTGTACCAGCTCCGGGGCATCCAGAGGATACGGAATATTTTGACCCTCGTGGTGCGATCCTGCAAACTTTTGCCGAAGAGTTTGAAGACCAGGCTTCTCCTGCCGCCGCGACACCTGGTGGCGACTACCAGGAGAGACCACACGATGCATTATCAAAGGTGCGCAATCAAGTGAATTCTATCAAACGGGGCATGATGCCACTTCACATCCCGCCGCATGTACGGGATGGCCGGAGCCGGCGCCTGAGTGAGCCTGTGGCGACGGATGATTTTGGCAATTTCGCATTCAAGAATCTCCCTGTATTGGAAAAGGCGAATAGGGATGTTATTCAGAAGTTGCGAGCCGACGCCTTGAACAAGGCAACTCAGTTACCCAATGCAGCGGTGCCGCCACCGCCGCCGCCACCTTCGAGCCAATCTCAGGGCTCAGTCCAAACTCCAGCTTCTGCTGCCGCTTCGAGCAGCAGCAACGCACCATCCCTTGACGGAAGCCCAATGCTTCCAATGCCACTCAAGCGGACACTGTCGTCCAGTAAAGGTGCCAGGCCTGCCTCGCCTTCCAATGCGAGCCAGGCAAATTCTTCACCCAGCCGGGCCTCCCAGCCTTCATCTCCACTTTTGGTTTCCTTTTCGACGGGACAACATCATGAGCGAAGGAAGACGTCTAGTTCTTCTTCTATTATGTCGACGAGTCAGCCAAATGCAGGTCTTCAGCCGAGCTTTTTTGATTTGCCAAGGCTGTCAACGAGCTTCAAGACCGCTTCGACTGCATCTTCTCCCATCAAGACAACCAAGAATCAGCCTCCACTCCAAGTCGCATCACCCGAAAAGAGTCTCATCATGCCTCATCCTCATCCCCATCGTCAATCAGGCAGCGTGCCACCTCGTGCAAGGAGCCAGACGGTTGGTTCGCAAGATAGCGATCGTGTGACTAGAGAGACTCCTCTTTTCCATCATAAGCGTCGCAGTCAAGTAATTGAGGCATCGCCGTCATCATCTGACAATGAAGACCCAAGGACAAGGGCGTTTTTGCGAGTGCAGAGGAGGAGACAGAGTTCACGGAAATTGTCTCACGCCTCACTACTCGTGGACGGCCCGGTCTTCAGGCCGCTGGACGTGCTCATCTGTGAAGATCACCCTGTTTCCAGAATGGTCATGGAGAGGTTGTTGGAAAAGCTTCGATGTCGAACAATAGCAGTTCCAAACGGTTCTGAGGCTATGCGGTACGCCATGGGTGAAGTCAAGTTTGATGTGATTATGATGGAATCAAAGCTACCCCACATCAATGGTGCGGACGTCGCACGGATGATCCGTGACACCAAAAATGTCAATTCGCAGACTCCAATTGTGGCAGTCACTGGCTATCTCAAGGATCTGCAAGCTCCTCATTCTTTTGATGCTTTAATTGAGAAACCCCCGACCATTTCCAAGCTGACCGAGGTCATGTCGCGACTGTGCCAGTGGAAGCCGCCTCAACCAGGGCTCATGCCACACATACCTACGCCGTCATTCCCCCCATCAAACTTACGCCAAGAATCGCGACGCGATGAAGACAGCCCGAGTTCCAACTCGTCGGGATTTGCTCAACTTCCAGAAGCCAGCTACCACGCGTCAAGTCGGGACGATTCCATCAGCTCAAGTTTCTTTGGCGATAACGAATCTGCGCTGGCCGAGGACATTCCAGTGGTTATTAGCAGACAGCAAGGAGACGACTGGGCGGGCAAAGGGCTTGGAATAATTTCTGCAGAGGAAGGAATTCCACCAGAGCCAAGCAAATTATCGCCTAAGCTGACGCCACATCTGATTCATGCCAATTCCGCGCCGCCAGCAATGTCAACCAGATTACTAAAGAGTCCCAAGTCGATGGAACTTATCAAGGCCAAGCGCACGTCATTGGAGCGGTACCGCCACGAGAGTGCCGAGTCTGGCGATGATGAAGACGAGGAACTAGGACGGAGTCCGGGCCGTCCACGAAGTCCTGCTCGACTACACCGAAACCCTCTGCTCGTTGCGCCGCCCCGAAGTCCGGTACCGCGCGTCCACCGCGGCTCGAGGCTTGGTATTGAAATGATGCGAACAAGTAGCCAGGAGAGCGAGGAGAATGCGGTTTCCGAGTCTGAAGACCAAGGCCGTGATGACGACGTTACCCCTACCTCGCCGCGGCTCTCTTTGGATCGCGAACCACCCATCTGTACCGCGAGTGCACCAGTCACTCCGCCAGTCCCGCGCACAACGCTCACACCCCCTGAAGTCTTTTCAAAGACACTTGGTGGCAAACAAGTAAAGGGAGACGAGATTGCCGTCGACATTGATGCTGATGACCACGACGGAAGCAATGCTGGTGGTAGTGCTAAAGGTGCCGCCCGTGCCAGTGGCGCAGTAGGACTGGGACGTGAAAATTCTACTGATTCTGGCATTGACGAAAAGGACTATGCTTTTCAAGAATTGGAAGAAGAATCCACACCGACATTGGCAGCCTTGGCAACACCCCGACCGAGTCAAGGACAGAGCTCAATGCCCTCTATGTCGCCCACGCCAAAGGCGAAGTAGATGGTGTATTTTTTCCCCGTCCCTCTACTATCTTATTTATCCCTCATCCCATCTTTAACTCTCACTCTATTCTTCTTTATTTGCTCCTCTATTTTTATTTCATTTCTTTCGTAGGTCGACGGAGTCATTTCCCCGTTGTCGTCTTGACGGGGCTGTTTGTACACCTTGGTAGATGGGAGGTCCTTGTTTCTTTTTCTTTTTCCTTTTCTTCTTTTTTCTATTTTACCTCATGTCGTTACCCTTTTACCTTGTTACTTGTTATTGATAGGTGCTGGTAGATGGCACATCCTTCTTCCTCTTCTTCTACCTCTTCTTTCTTTCTCCTTCTTCATTTGTATTAGCGGGGTGTGTTTTACTTAGTAACCTTGAAGTCCATCTATTATATTAGGTTTAAGTTTATCGAGGGCTACCGGATTGCGCAGTGGTAGGTAGATAAAAGTATTGACGGCAGTTGACCGTTGAATGTGTGAGATGGATGAGGCATTAGGGTTATGGTTGTGGATTATGAATTATGGACTACTTGGTAGGGAGAATATCATCAATTTATCATTTATCATTTATCACTTGTTTTGTCGTATTGTCATTTTGTCATTTTGTCATTTATCGGTTTTCACTTGGACTTTTTGTCTCTGGGAAAGATATGATGCGATTTAACACATCATTTACTCCGATGTTGCCCGAATATCACGAACGTAGATGGAATCTTTCTTCCTTTCTTTTTATCTCCCCTTGATTCTGATGAACGGTGAATGGTGACTGGTGAATGAAGAAAGCATGTATATGTATATGTATATCTGTCTCTCCACGTCCATCGTATACTACGTCTTTGTGTGCGCTTAACGTGTCAAGGCCTATCATGCCAAGAGGGCCCAAAAAAAAGAAAAAGAAAAAGAAAAAAGAAAAAAGAAAGTAAATGTGAAAAAAAAAGAACAGAAAAGAAAAGAGCCAGACTACCCAACCAAGCTACAATTCCCTTCCCCACCTCTCACCCCACTTCTCACCTCTCTCCAACCCCCGTCTTAATTCCTCCAGTTTCTGGCCCTTGCGTATCCACTGCCCTTCTAACCATTCTGCCAGCCCGGCGTCCGTGTCCGGCAGCGCGGCCAGCTCGTGCCGCTCGACGTGTATGTGGAAGCGCCATGTGTGGCGTAAGTGTGGGTGGAAGAGAGTCTGGTAGATGCTTGGTGCGTTCATGAAGTGGGGTGTTTTTGTTGTTGTTGTTTTTGTTGTTGGTGGTGGTGGTTGTGGTGGCGACGATAGAGGGGCATCACTACCACCACTACCGGAGCGAGCTTTGCCGCCTGCTTCGCGTGCTGCTGCCGGTACCTCCGATGCGAATGATGGTGCTGGTGCTGCTGCGACTGGTGTGATTGGTGTGACTGGGGCGACTGATGGTTTTGTTCCTCCATCGCCGCCTCCTTCGCCTGCTGTATCTGCTGTATCTGCTGATCGTGACGGGAAAGTAGAAACGGAAGAGGGAGAGGAAGATGAAGAGGAAGACGAGGTTGAGGGGGTTGAAGAAGAAGGGCCAGGAGAGGATGAGGAGGAATGTGGATCTGCGGTAGATGAAGATGAAGATGAATAAGGGGACGCAGATGGGGTTGACGAAGGAGACTCAGAAAGAGACTCAGAAGGAGAGGAGGAAGAAGACAGGGAAGCATAAGCAAGAGTCAAATCATACACGGCCTTGACATGGGGTGCGCTCCGCCGCAGCTGCTGGACAGTAGCCACAAAGCCCTTTGTGCGCGGGTACAATGTATGCTGCGGGACCGGACGGTGGTGGGAGCGACACCACTCGGCCGTGGCGGCGTATTTGGCGGGTGTGTATCGCGTGGATTCGGAAAAGGAGATGAGCCCTATCTCGTCAGTTAATATACATATTAGATTTACACATATCTCATTAGACTTATACAGATCCCAATGAATTAAAATGTCAAAGGGGCCGAAAGGAAAATGAGCTATGATAAAAGACTAAGGGAATGAGAAAGGGAAATCTAAATGGAGAATTAAAAAAAAAAAGAAATAAAATAAAAAAATGAAGAGAAAGGAAAAAGATAACGAAAAAAAAATTTTTTTAAAAAAAAAAAGGGAAGAAAAAGGGAAGGAAAATGAACAACAACGCAAACATTGACAAAATAAATCTGAATGGAATGGAAGAAAAGTGACATACAAAGAGGCCATTTATGTTCGGCCACTCCGGCAAACACACGCTCCATTTCCCGCCGATCGACCATCCACTTCCTACTCACCAGCGGCATGCGCATGGCCCAGAGTCCCCATCCCAGAAACGGGACCCAGCGTAACTGCTTCTTCGCAAACCATCGACATCGACTGAGCATGCCGGCCTGCGACGCCAGCGCTTGGATCATGTAAAAGTCTGTCCAGGACACGTGGTTGGCAATCACAATGGCTGATTCGTGCTGTGGTAGGATATCATTGATGTTATTGGTAGAGATCTTGTTAGCGGCTATTGCGCCGTCTCTTTGTTTTCCCACGTCTTCTTGGATAAAGGCATTATTTAATGCTGTAGGTGCGCCGTTCTGCTTTCGAGAGGTAGTGGTTTCCGTGTCAATGGACGGGGAAATGTCGATTCCACTGGATTTGCCAATTCCATGAACCTTGTGAATTTTGCGATTTCCTGTATCAGCTGATGCTGCCGCTGCCGTTCCCGCTGCTGGGCTTGTATTTTTGTATGAGTATGAAAAGGTAATTTCTGCACCATTGATCTTTGTGAAGATTGCTTGGATACCTGCCCATACGGACCACGCGAGAAGAGAAGAAATATCGTAGACGGCTGTGGGGAAAAGAAATGAAAAGGGGAGTAGTAAAGACAGGAGAATATTTGTGGCGCCGAGATAAATGATCCACGGAGTAAGGATGACAGTTCCGCGAAGTGTGGTATAGATGGTATATATGATCCTAGAGGCACGAGGAGAAGAAGAACGACGCAGCGAAGTGAGGACGTCGCTGATTTGCGGGGGAGAATCTCGCATAGTTGCCTTGTAGTAGGGTTTGTGAGGGGAAGATGAAAGTGGGGAAAAGTAAACAAGCACAGGTGAGTTTAGAGGTGCAAAACCTGCGGGTTCAGGCTGGGTTTGAGAGATTCAGTCTCGGAATTTGTTGTGGTTGTGAAAAGAGTAAAGGGCTAGGAAATGCAATGCCCGACAAGGAACAGGTAACAGAACATTGATATTGGATGTCTATCCGTGGTAAAAAGTAGTTATTCTCGCTCTTCTTAGTTTTCACATTCCGTCGTATTAACAAAAAAAAATGACTGTGAATTAGAGCTCGAACCTCAAGTTTCCAGTTTAGAGACTATTTGGAAATGAAATAACGGCCACGTTAGCACGCATGTCGTGGGTGTCGTTTCCTCGATAGCCTCCCCACCGACTCATGACTTCATGACCCTTCGGATCGTCAGGGCCCGGCAGGGTTCCCTCGTTCCTCGCTCGTTCCCTTGTTCGATCGGCTACCTGCCGGCCGCGCGCTAAACACTCGCTTATCTCCGAGGTAAAATACCGAGAATCCCGCGAGTTCGGTTTCCCAATGAGTATCACGCATTATAGGATTTAGTCTTGGCCTACTTGGGGCTGGATCTAGGCGAGTGATGATTTGAGAAGCTGCAGATAATTCTGCCACAGAATCAATCAGCTAAGCTTGCACTAGGAATTTATTTGGAACTATAAAGCCCGTTACGAGAAGTCTCAGGGTTTTATCACTGGGATGAACGAATGTCCAATTATACCCTTTTGCGCCTGCAGATACACATCTGCTATCGGACAAATATTACATACACCGCGCTCCCCTTACACGCTTTTAAGCGAAATCAATCAATACACTTTGCTGGCGAGGACGTTGCTGATAGCGTCCCGGACCTCAAAATCTTCCAAAACAGCACCGAACCTGTAGTGTATAGAGATTGTCAGCGTGGGCAAGGAGCAAATCCAGAATAGAAATATCACAAAAGGATTTGTTGATGAGATGTGACCACAGGATTGCAAAAGTCCTGAAAAAGGAAGACACGATTGCAGAAGAACACCAGAAATAAAAAAGCAAAGAGGAGGAGGCAATGTCCGAAGAAGTAAACGTACCCATAACATCGAACCTTTCCCTTGAGATTATTCTTCATCGACTCGATATCCTCAAGAGTGAACTCGCTATTTCTCGGGTGATTGAATATCATCGCCCATGCATTGACCGGTGGGATCTCGCCATCCCACTGAACCCTCATACTGGCATCCAAAAGGCTTCGCAGGTCGGCCTTGCGCAACTCAGGAGGTTTCGTGTAAGGGACATCTGGGTGATTCTTGATATGATCATGAGGGGGACAGCTAGCCATGACGACATGGCCAGCCACGTCTTCCTCCGACCCTTCCGCTCTCACCAAGAGGAATTGAATGTGATCCATGCATGGATGTTCAAGACTGTAAGAAGCCCACATGTCAGAACTTGATATACACAGATATACATGACAAATGCTAAACAGCCTAGAGGCGAAACATAAACAGCAAATGTGCACCAGAGCTTACTACACAAGACTACTGCGGTGGAGGCGAGAGATATGGTGTTCGCTCGTACGTTAAAACGAAATCTATTCCAAGCTGATCCAAATCTGGGCCTTGAGGGAGCTGTGGTTGGGCTCCTTGCACTTGCTGCGATTGTGGAGTCGCCTGCAAATTATGGGCACCGGAAGGCGACACACTCGGGTTGGTAGGCGGCGAAGAGAAAGCATGTCCACCAGTGGATGGTGATGTACCAGAGATGCCTCCGGCATAACTTCCTGAAGCGCTGCCGCTAAATGTGTCGTCGTTGCGCAGGTGCGAATCGCCTTCATCATAGGTGATTCCATGCAGCTTCAGCAGCGCCTTCAGCTTGCGAAGCTCTTCAGCGATCGCATCCCTCTCACGGACGGCAGTGCTTGCGGTTTCCTTTAATCGCAGCACTTCTTGTTCTAGTGCTTTGATGTATTGCTCCTTTCTCTCGCGGTGCGTCCTGGAAATACGAGTAAGCATAAAATCCGATAACAAGGTAGAAACAAATGTAGATCCTCCCGAAATCATACCTCTGCGCTTGCCTGTTCAGCTCCTGTCGGCGAGTCTGAGCAGGTTTGCTGTCTGGTTTTGGTCCTCTTTTCTTGGGAGCCTGTCCATCTGCAAAGAGTCAGGTATCATTCCCTGTACAGAAGATGGCCGTGCAGAACAATTGTTGCCGCAAAAAGCCGAACGCTTCGCGAAGACAACCGACATACCTCGTGTGGCTTTCCTATCTGAAAAGCTCTTGAATAGTGACAAGCTCAAGTGACTAAGCGGACTTCTCGAGCTATTTGATTCTCCACTGCCTAATGAAGCACCAGATACTCATCAGCATTCATTTTTCGAAGAGAGATGCCCGAATTTGATGGCAAACAGCATCGTAAAAATGTATAGCAGCGAGCAAGGAGAAAACCAAATGCGTGTGAGAGTGCCGACGGCAAGAGAACGGTGAGCCAAGGAAAAGATCCAGATCTCTCAGCATAACATGACGGATGGTTACGTTGTTAGAGCAAGACAAAGGGCATTGATTACTGTAAGGAGCTCCTGCAAAACGTGTTTTGCACATGCAATACGTAAGGGGTAAATGCGGGGATAAAGTTTCACAGCTTTCAGTATAACAAAGAAGGAACTCACCATAGCCACTCGTATTACCGCCTCCCGACCCTTCGGGAGGGGACAACGTCGACATTCCGGCGCGATTGTCGTCTGCTCTACCGAGAAACGACCAACCGCTGCTACTAATGGACGAAGACAAAGAGAGCCGACGACTGCCAGGGCTCTCTAAAGGTGAGAGCAAAGCTCTGAGTGGGAGCACTGAAGGGCGATCAGTTACAGCAGACGTCATTTCGGGCGCGTGATGAGCAGGTAGAACAGGTATAACGAAGCAGTACTTCCATAAACGGAGGCCAAATTATACATGTACATCAACATAACCAGAACAAAAAGGAAGCGGTCAAGTTATTTAAATCAAACAAGGGGCCAAAGCGAGAGGGGAAAAAAGGAACAATTCCCAAAACGAAAGAGGGAGCGACAACAAGTAAGCAGACCTCATCGCAGAGACGAACGAGTTTAATTTCATATGATAGCAGCATGGAACCATGTGGGCACCGGCCCTGAACGCAAAGCATCGTATGATTCATGAAATCCAACGTACCAAAATAGCAGGAAGACTTTTGTTGGGCCCAGCACAAGAATTGAATTGCTGTGCGTGACTCCTATTTGATGGTGCCGATAATGTATGGATCGGACTCAAGCATGTTGGTGGTGGATGAATGTGAATGGGAGGTTTGGGGGGGCCGGGTGGAGATGAGCACATAAGGGGGGGTGGGAACCGAGGCGAAGTGGGCGGATCAATTGGTGATCCTAGCGCCTATCGGTATTTGGAATCTTCCGGAGACGCGTTTCCCGCCAAGGGCGGATCGGGTGCACATGCGGCTGACCGACGACACTCTATCCCGACTCTGAGACCCGCATTGTTAATTGTCATCATCTGCTGTTGATTTGGAATATTTTTATGTGACCCAATCATATCCTGAATTTAACAAGCCCGGTCCCTTTTGCTTTTATCGTCACGTTGCTCATGCTTCTATTTGTCATTCCTGTTGTTGTCGGTGGCGTCTCTATCTACGCACGACCCCTTTGTTATGCAATATATGAGATAAGATTTCTAAAATTTCTGTCACCGGTCAAGGTTCCAAGTTTCTGAGGACAAGTGTCTTGGTTTTCAGACATGTAGCCGAGTTCTTCCTGTCATTTACATTGGGGCTATTGCGAGGCGCATAACCTGAAAATTCGACCAACCATAGTTGACAGCATATTACGAATGGACAGTTACCAAATGAGATCATGGAGATTTTCATTACTCTCATTCTTATGCTAAAGATCTCACCTCAGCTAAATTAAACTTTTCTCCAAACTAACCAGGAACAGATTTTGGACCCCACGGTGCAGAAACTTCTCGTGAGACGCGTTGCCTTACCCAGAAATGGCTGAAGTGACGCCGCAGTGAAAGAAATAAGAAGATTATCACCTCTTTCTGATACGCCCTAAATTCCCACTGACATAACGCATCTATATCATATACGATGATCGCATTTACGCCCATTTTCCAAGCACGCTCATGAGGATCATTCCAAATAACAGAAAAGACAAAGCAACGATAGTCTTTACAACACCGGCTTTTGCTAGATCGCCATGGAGCCAATCATGACTCCACATTTCAACCAGCCCCACCCAAAGCAGGATTCCTGCACTTAGGGCATCCAAGGTGCCTATCGCGACTATGGTCGAGGCTGAGTTGCCGTTAAATTGCTTCAACACACCAGTCCCAATGGCCATTCCAATTGGTGTGATGATTGCAAAGGCACTCGCCATTCCAAATTTTGTTATCATGTGCGATGATAAAGCAGCGATTCGAGTACCAAGGGCAATCCCTTCGAACATCTGATGGAAAAGGATGACAATGAATAGGGTTATGAAAAACGAGTCGCCAGCTACGACTAGTGTGACACCAATTACTACATAGTTTGTCAGCAGCATATCCGATTGCCTCGAAGGAAGGCCCTCTTACGAATCGAGTGAAAAATGATGCCGGCTTCCATCACGCCAACCTTGAAGTGATCATCCGACTTTGCCAGTCCATGGCCGTGCCCCAAGGCAGTCAAACCATGTTTCCTTTGATCTTCTTTCGGAGTCACTTGTTCAATATCTGAACCATGATCCGTGCCGGGGGAAGACTTGCGAGAAGATCGAGACATGACAAGCCGGCCGCCAATGTATTCAAACAGAAATGCGAGGAATGCTCCGGCCATTGCAATGGCGGTAGTTGTTGCCTCATACGTCAAGGTTCCCAGGCACTCGTTGGCGAACATTAGTTGTGCATGTGTAAGTAACTAATCCTGTCAGCCTGAAATTTCTATTTCTGTTTGACTGTTCTTGACTAACGTGAACGAATGCAGTTGCAATTATTACGCCGGTTCCGAATTGCTTTAGGGCCGTAAAAGCTAAGCTGTTTAGCGTTACTTGCGTGAATTGGGCAAGGAGGATAGGAGAGAAGACAGCTAAGTCAAAGTCAGCTCATCGGTCCCTAAAGGGTCTTCTATAGGCATACCTATTGCGCTTGTCGCCAGGATCACGAAAAGCAGTCCGATACGGAGCGGAATATTGTAATTCCTGTCGATGCGGTCGCAAGATTTGGTGTCACTGCTATGCTCCGATTCTCCTTCTTCAATACAATGTCTTATATCGTCAGTCAAAAAGAGCTACGGCATAGACGCTCCTTCTTCGAGGGTCTGTCGTGGTAATGTTTTCTTTGGGGTTTGTTTGGTTGGTACGGGAATGTATTTCATTGCCAACTTACTCGACTCCAGCATGAAAATGACAGTTCTTCTTTCCATTGCCCTTGCCATTGCCTGATGGAGAAGATCCACTCTCTTCGGAGTGGTCATGTGTTTCATGAGACTCTTCCTCGTCCATTGCGGCTTCTATCTGGACCTCTTCACCACTTTCCGTCATACAGAATCTGGTCACAAAAAAGTCAGACGTGTTTTAGATCTCTCCGCTGGACGCTCAAAGACGACTCTGAAGCGTTAGACACTCACGCCTCCGAACCATGGGCATGGCAGCCAGAGTACTGCGATGGAGGGTTTCCTGTTCCAGTGGGCGAGTTTAGGACAAGGTACTCTGTTTCGCCTGCCATACAAAATCTACCAGGACCACCACAACAATCAGCAGTAAATACGGATCAGATGGGAGATTTTACGCACTGGCTATTTCCATGAGAGTGACAGCCAGTCACTGAAGCTGGTACTGTCTTGCTTGCCGATGCTGTGGTGGCTGTAGTGCTTGTGGCTATTGCACTTGCGCTTGCTATTGTCGTTGATGGTGTCGGCGTTGCTGCGGTACGTGGCTCATATGTCTTCCATGGCACCTCTGAGCCATTGGGAAGAAAGCAGTATCTGATACTCCATTCAGTCACCGTTCTCCTGCGGGTTTACGTTCAATCGCAACAGTACTCACTCTACATCGCCGTGTATGTGACAACCTGTCAAGGTGAAGGTCTGCGCCTGCACGGAGTGCGCTGCAAGCACAGACAGCACCACTGTCGTCGCGAAGAACATATCTGACTGGTAAACTATTCTCTAACCACCCGGACAATGTCCCTCATGCATGTTTAAATGCTACAATTGACAAATTTAAGACTTCATCATCACAATCAGAGCACCTTGGTGGTTACTGCCAAGATGCAAACATTTTCTAGCTAGACCTTTTGCTTCCTATGGACTTTGAAATTTTTTGCTGTTTACTTTCAAAATGCAGTTTTTTCTCAAGCCATGGCTCGATACAGGATCTGATCATGGCTTGGCACGATTGACCCGCTGCCAAGAGGAAAGCAAGTTCGCTCCGCCGCGAAGGTAAGAAAGAAGTTTTTAGGCGATGAATAATAGCGGAGTCACAACTATCTATCACCACCATTGATGCATTTGCCTGCGCCCTCAGCTGGCGTTCGACATTCTATCGAGTATATTCCGTGCATCATGAAATACATGTGGGCGCCACGTGCGTCGACTTCCAATCGTGATCCTCCAATGCTTCTCTGTCTCGTAAAACGACACTGTTCGAGACTCATCCCCACTCTCCACTAAGAAAGTAATCTCCACGACAACAAAATTCTTTCTCGAAAGTATGCACACCATAGAAATGACATTAAACATGAGTCCCTTGATGGGGAAGTGGAAATCAACTGACTTATAAAAAGGCCGGTTGCCAAGCCCTCAACCTGGCGATATACCATTTCCATCCTTCGGTCCTTTTTTCTCTTGGCCCTCCGCCGCCACGTCTTGGCTGGCCAGGTTCAGCACGCCTCATTGCTACCAAACCTGCTGTCAATCACTTCACTCGTTTTTTCCTTGAATAATCTAATTCAGACACTTTTGTCTCGAAAGTGAAGGCTTTTTTCCCCCTCATGATGTTGAGCATTGGTCGTTGAGTCTTGGAGGTGTTTCTTCTTGGCACAAAGTCCGCTCCGCTTGGCGATGTGGACGATGGCCGACGGCCGACGGCCGACCTCTCCAAACGCTCCAACCACCACAGACGTTCGTCCCGCATGGCGTAACGATAATTGTTGCGTTATTCCTCATTTTATTCCTTCTTTTTTCTTTTGACAGCTTGTTATTTAATCGATTCGACTTACACGCATGATTTCGAGGTATTGTTTCTTGGCGCTGCGGCATGGCGGTCTGGATCTGACCATGGTTGCCCTGTCAAACTCGTCCCTGCTCACCATCGAATCAGCTCACCTACCACCAACCCATCCCTAACTTTGGACCTTGAATCTTTCTCTTTACCGTTGACTAACTTCCCGAAGGAATACTTTGCTTTCTGATTTCTGCCTTGCCAAGGACTTTCCACGGAAATGACTTTGCTTTTACTTTGCTTCTGTTTCCACTTTCTTGAGGACCTTGATGGAACGGCAAACAGTTCTAGTTTGTTGATGCTTTTGACTTTCCTGCATCATTGCTTTATTGCGCGTTTTACTTTGGTTTCCCTTCCGATGAAGCTTCGAATGCCTGCATCTAGATGGCATTTCTGCGCTAGAACCAATTTACGCCACTTCTCTTTCGCAAAATGACTTGTCCGTCTGTGTGTCTCATTCTATAGTCTTCATCATTGATCTTTCTATCTGCACCTCTTTCAAATAATATATATATCTTTTGGATCTCCCCCCTTTTTTTCTAGTTCTTCATCAACAGATCAAACCAGTCCAGCAATTATATTCCCCCTCTCTACTACTACTGTTTTCTTTCCATCCAGCCTTTACCTTTATCTTGCGTCTCCTGTCAAAGACTCAAAATGCTACTCCCAACAACCCTACCCTCCTTTCCAAGCAGCGGCAGTCTTGCGGTGATCCTACTCGCCGCTACTCTCGGACATGCGGCACCTGCACCTGCATCTGCACCCGGCTCTGGCGCCGCAGGTCTCCTCCCCAGCGCCGACATTCCCGGCGCCGTCGTCGCCGGACTCGGCTTCTCTTCATCGTCACCTCAACACGACCAGGTCCAGGTCCAGATCCCGTGGTCATGGAACCTCGGCGCCGTGACCCGCTATCCCATCCACGCATCCTGCAACGCGACTGAGCGACGCCAGCTCGAGTTCGCGCTCGACGAGGCCATGGTTCTCGCGGGCCACGCGCGGGACCATATTCTCCGCCACGGCGCCAGTTCGCGATTCTACACCAAGTATTTCGGCAACGCATCGACCGCGGAGCCGGCGGGGTGGTTCGACCGCGTAGTCAATGCGGATAAGGGCGGCATATGGTTTCGGTGCGATGACATTGATGGGAATTGTAAAGCTCATGGTATTTTCTTTCTCCTTTTCCCCTTTTTTTCTCCTGTTCTTTTTTTCCCTCCCTTCTTTTTTGTTACTTTTGTCTCTTTTTGCCTTTTATGTCCTTTCCCTTGTTTTTCTGTCCCGTCCCTTTTGTCCCTTTTGTTTAGTTGGTCATCCCACAGCCATATCCTGTATCCCAAGTATCCCAAGTATGGGCGTTTGAAACCGAGACCGATTTTGTTCCCCTATTCACCTTCCAACCCCAACCAGCCCCCCCAAAAATAAGTTTCCAAGAACAAATTCTGGGGATGAAAAAGCCAAACAACAAACCAATATAATCCAAACACACACACATACACACACACATACAAAAAGAGGAGACCGAAGCAAACTAACAACAACATCAGAAACCACCTGGGCCGGCCACTGGCGCGGCTCCAACGCCACCGACGAAACCGTCATCTGTCCACTATCATACACCTCGCGGAGACCCCTCACGGGGATATGTGGCAACGGCTACACCGTGTCCCAGGCACCTAATACTGCGTATTTTGCGTCTGACCTGCTCCATCGAATCTACCACATGCCGCGCATCAGCGAAAATGTAGTAGATCACTATGCGGATACGTATGAAGAGGTGCTTGAGCTGGCACAGACGAAGCCGCAGCTGGCGGTGCGGAATAGTGCGACGCTCAGATATTTTGCGCTCGATGTGTTTGCGTGGGATGTAGCCCTGCCGCGGGAGGGATGTTCAGGGGTTGGGGAAGTGGATGGAGGTGAGGGGGATCATGGACATGCTGGGCATGCGGCTGCGACGACGACGACGGCAGCGGCATCTACAGGGAGTGTGACGGCAGAGAAAACGACGGTGGTAGAAAAGACGACAGCGGTAGAGGCGACGGCAACGATGACGACGATGACAAGCTCAACAGTGACAAAAGAGACAAAAGAGGCAAAGACAGCGACGACGACTCAGAGTGCGGCGAAAGAGTGCCATACGCATGATAACGGAGTCGTGCACTGTGCTTGATACATAAAAGTCTCGGATACAATGGACACGAGGAAAGAAGGATGAAGTAGTAACCGGCCATGGTATGACATGGCTTGATGTACAGGGAAAAGGCCAATATCAGAAGTCTGATTATATTGTAACGGGTAATTGTAATGTAACAGATACGATAATTAGATTACAATTATACCTAGCTACAATTGTAATTATACAATGGTAATGACCACCTACTATAATGTCGCGCGACCAATATCACGACCTCATTCCCATTTACTCTCACCCTTCAGACATACTTCATCGCCAGATTACAAAGCCTGCAGAATAGACTGCACGGCCAAGCTCCCTGCGTCCTCTCTCCGCTGGATGTACAGACGCAAATCATTCCTATCCAGCGCCGTGACAAGCGCAGAGGTACGTCCCGCTCCGCCTGGCCCAGCCGATCCTGCAGATGCGCCTTGCGTTACACTACCGGTAGCTCCAGCACCAGCGTCCGCGCCGGCACTGCTGGTACTAGGACCCGTGCCAGTGGCAGGAATGGCGCCGCGAAGATGCTCGCGCAAGGCTTCTGGTCCAATGACGAACAAATTGCCGATTTCTGGAAGAACATCAATCGCAGGCGCAAAATAGGACGGTAAGGGGAACGAGCGGAGTAATTCGGCGTATTTGGTTGCGTCTTTGGTGACCATTAAGCCTCCCGCGGCATTTACTTGGAAGCGCTTAAAGTGGTCGAGCAGTAGATTCCGAAGACCAATGGCGAGCTCCGAAGTGAATGATTCGAGATTTTTCCCGTCAAACGCCCGAGAGGCGAGGTCTCGGGCGCGGGAAACAAATGTATATATGGACAGGCATGGCTGGAGAGGCTTGGAATTAGATGGGATGAAGAAGAGAAGCAAGCACCATGGAATCAGGAGAAACGGTACACATCACAACGAGAAAAAGTGGTAAATGAGACGGAAAAAGGATGACAAAAGGGGTAGAGGAGGAGGAAGGGAAGGAACGTACCGGCGTCTGCAACAGTTCTGTATACCTTCCACTGCTGCCGTCAGAGTCTTTTGGTCTGAAATCGATCTTTTTCTGATTGGCAAGCAACTTGGTGACCCATGCCAAAATGACATCGATAGTCCGCTGCATGACCGTGCTGACTTTTTCTTCCATGTGGTTAATTGCGAGCGTTGCGGTGCGTTCCATGTCGCGGCGTACGACAAGCTTGGAACCTGCCAGAGGCACAAGCACAGTATTGATGCATGTAATCATAAGATGCATAACACTAATGGTATTGCGAAGATCGGGGAGATAAGAAAGGTCAGGTTCAGATTTGATGTTTTCTTGTGAAGCAGCAAAGTCATTTGCCCTGTTGCCCGAATTATTCGTTAGCTTACAGCTCGGAGAAGAAAAGAAGGGGGAAAAGGCTTACGCATCCAATGCGGTCTCAATGTAGAGTTCGCCCATGTTGGCTAAAAGTAGGTTGAGCAGGGCAGCTACATCCTTTGGAGTGTCGCTGCCTCCGCCAAGTTCGAGACTCCGGCCAACAGCTTCTGCGAGCCACCTGAGCATTCGCTTGGCGTTGGGAATACTGAGAATGCCGTCCTGTTCAGAGACCTCGATGTCGGTCTTGTTTTGATTCGCATCTCCCTCCTTTAAACCCGCAACTCGTAGGAGCATGGCTTTTTGTGCCGGAGAGAGGTCTGACGAGTCTAGGCGGTCAATGTAAGCGTCACGCGCTGTTGCAAGAAGTTCACTGCCAGATTTCGCCAGAGAGGCCATGAACGTAGTAGGCACTCTGCGTCGGCGGGCCTGGAGTATACGTTAAAATTACTGTGTACCGAGTAAGTGTAGAGAAGGACATACATGATATGTAGTAAATTTGAAAAGCAACGAGGAATACAGCTCTTCAAGACTCTTTTTTTCTCGTTCAATGTAGGATGATCCAACAAAATAGGGAACAAAGAGGTCGTCAAATTGTTGGTCTAGAACGGTGCTTGTTTGGGAGGATATGGATTCAGGGTGCTCGGTAAGGCCGTGAGCCTTGAGATCATCTACAAGGGAATGAATGTAGCTCCTTGAAGCTTGAAGAGATCGCAAATATGCCATGGATGAAATGGAATTCGCTTTTTGAAGTACCAACTCAAGACGTTGTTGGATCTAAAAGCAGAAAGAAATTAGCGGAGAAGGATACCCCTGCGTTTGTAAATACCCACCGATTGCTCAAACACTCTTTGAAGAAACTTGGAGAGCACGAGCTCATAATAAGGGAAAGCTCGTTTAATAATAAAAGATTCCTCCTGAACCACGATTCTCACTTCATCGACAAGCGACTGCAGGCTCGGCTCGACTCCTGGTGGTTCCGCATCTGGATCCGCCAACCGTTCCAAGCTATCAAATTGGTCACCAAAATGCTCAAACAGTATCTTCCTTAATGGGCTCTTACATCTCAGCATCTGAGCTGACTTCCTCGCTGATCAGTTGACTTCGGTCGATGAAGAATTGATGTTGGTTGACAAACAGTCCAACCACACTGGCACCGCCGTTGAAATCCCGCAACGCAATCGCGCATTCCTTGACGTGGTAAGCATCAAGCCCCATATTACAATGATGATCCAAACATACCCGCATCCCTTCAAGGCTCTGCTTCCTGTAAAAGTCATCAAACTGCTTGAGTAAATCCTTCTCCAATGTTTCAAGGAACTTCTCGATAAGCTCCTTTGTATTATATCGGCCTGAGGGCCCAGCATCGCCATTGACCGCTCGGCTGGTCCCATTCGAATGTCCCCAGCTTGATGGATCAAGTCTCTGGCTTATTCGTAGCAATTGCCTGGCAATATGTGCGCATCGAAGCTTCCCTTCGCTACCGCCTTGTCTCCGAACGTCTTCCAGAGAGGCCAGCTCTCCGCGTTCGCTAATTTCTAGCCAGCACAGTATCAAAAACCGCGCATCCTGTGCTCTTTGCCGTTGCCTATCTAACTCTTCCAACCTCTCACCAATTCGCATAGCGACATTTCCTCCAGCTTCTGTCTGCCCAATGTCGCCTGCGCTGCCGTTTAACGAAGTATCAAGTCGGTGAAAGGATGCAATGGTCTGGTCGAGCTTCTTCCCTAATGAGGCGACGTTCTGATTATGCTGTAATTCGGCCCGGCGTACTGCCGCTGAGAGCTCATTCTCATGGCCCTCCAGCTCTTCCGATAACGATCCAAGACGGGAAAGGGCATACTCGAATGTCCGAATAAAAGGCTTAGGATCGAATGCTTGAGACGACGCCCCAGATCGCCGGTTCGTTGGCACTGCACTGTCAGAAAGCGATTCGATGAACTCTTTGACAATGAAATCTTGGCTGGAAAAATTGTCCAACGTGAAGCTTGGTCCCTTGGGAAAGATTGTCTCGGCAACTGTAGGTGCTGTGGTAGCGGCGGAGAATATAGAGGCACTGTCGGCGCCCGGCATGATGTATCCGTCTGCTTGACTACTTTGTTAAACTATTCGATCAAGCTACAGGTAACGCCATGGAGCAATTCGTCATGAAAGTGATAGCGTTAGCTGTAGGTTCTTCGCCAGCGCGATGAGGCGTCATGAATAGCTAGGTGTCCACATGCGCGTTTAAGCTAACTCGCTTGATCGTAATCAGAATATGGCGTTAAAGGAATCCGCATAGACTATGCAGCATACCCACCCTTCCCAAATATCAAAAGTCAAACAAAGAAATGACGTTGCGCGAATAGGTATTCTTTCGAGAGCAGGGAGGTCGAGGGGACGCCCAGGCTGAGCACTGGCGACAAGGTCGATCTGATGCGATTGATATAAGAGATAAGATAAGATAGAAGCACGAAGCGGCACCGTAAGAGTCTACCGCATTGTTTTACTGGCTTACTAGATGAGAAGGCCACAAAGGTATGGGCGATCCTAAGATAGTAGAACACTCAGGGATATGATTATTATTAATTTGTAAAGGAGCATTAAATAATGAAAATCTAGATTGTGTAGACCGAGTTTTGAAATGAATCGACCTTTTTACTTGCCCCTGCGCCGTCCCGATGCAGGCCAGACCGAGAAATATTCTGTTGCCCGTCTGAACATAATGAAACCATGATAACGCCGTCGCTATGAATGCAAATGTCGTCGAATTATCAGAATAGTCCATGAAGCTGTCAAATGATACAAGGATCGGGCGCTCTCGAAACGACATCCTAGGAGAGGTTGTTATCGAGGGCAATTTCATGCTTGGCATTCTCGATTCGAATCTTTTCCTTGCGCTGTTCTGCCGCCCTCTTTTCCGCCAAATACTGACAGAAAGGGCTCTGAGCACGCACTCTTGGGCCGATTTTCATGAAAATAAATGGAATAGCGGAAAGAGCAATGCCCGAAAACCCCAGAAGGCTACTTGCCCAGTCAACACCCAAGGTGCCGTACATGGGTGCAGCAGCGAGGGGGAGAAGCGCGCCACAAAGCGATCGAGACCAGTTCGAAGCGGCTAAAGCTGAAGCATTAAAAATCTCATAGGTATCACCCAGGTAATTAAGTTGAGAGATAAAAATGGTCGTGAGACCGACTCCGAAAGGAAAGCCACCAACAATGGGTGCCATCCAATGAACGGACTTCTTGGATGCCCAGCCCTGGATCGCATTAGAATTAAGGCCGATCAGTGACGAGATGAAATAAGAGCTACTCACAATCCAGAACATGGAAATGACCAAGCAAGGGCCACCAAGGCAACCAAGGGGAAGACGTCGATATTCAATAGAAACCTCCTGATCGGGATGAAGCTTTCGCCTCTTCTCGACATGACCGTCCCAGTAATAGACAATAAAAATGGCAAAGCAGGCTCCGATTAAAACTACCAAAACGTCAGCTCGGGTACTCAGAAACAATGGCGAAGCGAAAAATTAACTTACTCGGGAGGTAGGCAAGACCGGCAATACCAGGCTTCATGCCATAAATACCTGCCACCATTAGATTCGCGTGGTTGAGTGCCAGTGAGAGAGCGCCATACCTTGATAGATGATCGGAAATGACTCGAAGAAGAGATAAAGCAGTGCATATGTGTAGGCAAGGTATAGACAAACCAACAAGACAATCGGTTCAGTGAAGAACATTTGAATAGATCGCAAGATATTCACAAAGAGCGTTTTCTCCAGACTTTTATCCTCTAGCTCCATAGGGGCAACAATCGCATCGGTGTGCTGCTCCTTTCGCATTTTTGCTGCTCGTCTCCGTAGAATGACCGGCGGGAACGTTTCTGGAAGAAACAAGACCAAAGGCAAAGTTAATCCGGCAAACATGAGCTCCACCCAGAAAGCCCATCTCCATGAAACGGTGCCTAAAAATCCAGCAATGATTGGAGAAACCATGGGGCCTGCAGCGGTTCCAGCAGAGAAATAGGCCATAACACGTCCTCTGGACACTGGATTTGGAAAACAATCGGCATAGACTCCTCCGGCTAGCGTCAAGGGGGCCGAGGCTCCTAGACCGGACAGGAATCGAAAAACGAGAAATGCAGGCCAATTGGGCGCCAAAGCAGTTCCCAATGTGAACGCTGTAAACCAAAGAAAAGTGACCAGTAGCACACGCTGTCGGCCGAAGAACTCAGAAAAAGGAGCTAAAAACGGAGGTCCAACAACATAACCCAGCAGATATGTGGAGATGGGTAGAACCTTTTGCTGGGCATTAGTGACATGAAAGTCTGAAGCAATCCACTTCATAGCTCCGGAAGGCATGGCCGAACCCAGAGTACTGTTGAGAGTCATTAAAATACCACCCAGGGCAATGGCTAGCTTCCATTTCTGTTTCATAATGTTAGTGTTTCGATAGAACGGCTAAAATTTAGACATCAAATATATCCAACGGAAAAGATCGCCTACATTGGACCAATTGCCGGGATACCCAGGATCTTCGAGCTCAAATCCTACAACAGTCCTTCCATTTGCTCTTTGTGCAATAATATCGTCCTCTTCTGACACGGGAGGTATCGTTCTTGAGGCATTGGTACGGACTCTGGACATGGTCCCTGGAAAATCGACGTTAGTTCGTTCCATGAACATATTCTTTCCAAATCCGCCGGAACAAGAGTTTACATACGAGATAAGGTGCGAGTCAAAGATCCCCGTTGCGACTGTTGCAGCGAAAGGTCCAGTTCTTCCTTTCCCTTTGGCTCGCTATTGATCTCTGGTATAGTCTCGATCGCCGGAGTTGCAATGTCTGCATGGGATGCCTCTGAGTCGGAGGAGTCATGACCCTGTTCCCACTCTTTCGAGTCACTCGACGAATTCGATGAGCTCGAGGATCTCGAGGCGCTCGTTTCATGGCTCGTCCGTGTCGTCGCCATAATGTTTGCCGCAGAGGGGAATGAAATGTGGCCTAGTCAATTGAGTTGGTAGAAATGTGTTCCATGAGAGACAGACTGGCCAGCAGTCGACTATGTCGTCAATGTCCGAGTTGTCACTGGCGTTAGCGGCACTGTTATCTGTTCAATATTCAATCAGGCTGAATAGCAAATTTCACAGGTCGACTATATATCCATAAACAGCTTTGAGAGAACGAGCGACGTGTTTAGCATATAAATGGCCGAGTCACACTGAGGTGAATCCTGTTCATTAGTAAATTTCCCCCTCTGCAAGTCAAGAAGTTTGCAGCCCGCCCTACTGCGCCCTGCAAGAGACGCTTGGAGGGGGGTAACCATGCTAGTTTGATCATATCTCGCCCTGCCTTTCCCTCTCTTTGGAGGCAACAACGGGAAGACTAACTGATTCGAAAAACGTCCTGACCGCACGGTTGGCGGGACCGGCAAGTCCATTGGGAAACACGTCACGTTGGTGTCAGAAACTCCTTTTTCCGCTTTTAGTCTCGCTCTCGGTTAAAAACGGTCCGAAACAACTCCAATCAACCAGTACGAGTGACTCCAACCACCACCAACAACAGGGTGTCACATTGTTGCTGCACCATCTGTGAGATATATCGTATTCAATATAATGGTAACTATACGAGACTTTTTTTTCTTGCCCATTCGCTTTTCGAGATGCATGACTGATCAAGCCAAACAGCAATTGAAGCAATGGCATAGATGCGATATGCGCAAGTTGATAATGACCAGAGCTTGAACCGCAAATATTCGACTCTGCAAACCTAAAGTGCCATTACTTTCTCAGACTAACCCTGAACGGCGAAAAAGCCAAGTTTGTTAAGACACTGGTACCCGGGAAAAGGGCTATTAGCTACTCGAAACCACCTCTACCAAGCTGGATAAACAACCATAAGCATGGCTGTTGATCCCCGCACAAGTTTCTTGTCTGACTTTTGAGTTTCGAATCACAGAGAACAATGACAGTATAGTTCTTTGAGTTCGTGCAAATTTTGTCCACAAGGGCGATTTTGCGGTCCGTTTATTTGGCACGAGACCCGTCACAGAAATGCAGCAGGGCCGAGTCGACGCCACAGAGGATATTTAAGGGCAACTAGGTGGGGTTCGGTGGATGTATCTAGCGGCCATGCTTGAGAGTGATGGCCAGAGCGCAGCTGAGTCTGCAGGCGAGGACGAGATTCAGCCGATGGTGCTAGCTCGCTGGGTTATTCTCTGATCGGCTCGAGGTATGCCTGCAATCCTATCCCGCGGAAAATTTCCACAGGAGGGCAATGAAGCCTATACTCTGTACTAGTCAACCGAACAGGCATGATAAGTTCGCTGACTTTTCAATCCTATTCGACTCTACGAGGATGTCGATCCTTGAATGGCCGCGTGTTGTAACGCCCTTGTTTAAGCGCCACTCAACCAGGTGGTTTGTCGACGTAGCGCTGGCCTGCTATCCGCTAATACCATCTAAGATTTCTACACCTATTAGGTCAACATTGACTTAAGAAATCAAACGCAGCGTTCCTTCTGTATACTTTGTAGGCGAGCTAAGTAGAAAACTGGCGTTCACTCGTGCGTTGCCAATGAGACTGGAACCAAAACGATCGAAACGATAAAGAGCAGTCGTCGTTCTTGTCACCGCCCAGAGTGTCGAGAAGACACGGGCGAGAGAGCTATCGGTCCTTGATAGTTGCAGCTAAGGCTAACTATCAGTGTAGCGTTCTTTTGACAACCAAGCAAATAACCGAATCGCACATCAATTATACTGATTAGACCCCCACGCGGGATTGACCTTTGGCCATTGCGAGGAAGCCCAACTGTATCGAGGGATATACGACGCTTGGTAATAATTTCTAAAGTACAAGTCTTTCGCGGCTGTCGGCAACTCTTGCAACATCCCGACTCAGGTGTCATCTACGAGTATGAGCAGCTACATCTTTTTCTTCAACTAATTGATGCAACCTTTTCACATATCTGGAACGCTGCCAAATTGGCAAATTCTATTCTTTCAAAAATCAATAAACAATGAGCCCGGCTCTCGGCACCTTCAAATCAGCCTAAATGCAAGTTTCTTCTTAGCTTCAGGAGCAACTCGATAGTTGAAATTAGTAGTCACCAGGATTCCCTCGTCAATGAATACCCAACTGGGGTGGACAAGTCGGCTATCGTCGGCGCTGTCTTATCAGTTAGAAGATAGACATTCGGTGTATTGATGATCCGAAACATGAAGGTGAGAGCGACCAATCCGCTAGTCTGAAAATAGATAATTTTTACATGTGATAAGCCATCCTGCACGTTTCTTACATTGCCAGAATATTATCTTGACACTTTCCATGTACATTCATTAGATGTTGTACTGGCTAAAATGAAAATGAAATTCTTCTACGTAGTAAACATGTTACGAAGTGACTGTTTCTAACTCAACAATGATTCTCTCTCTCCCTTTGGTTACCATTTGAACATAGGAATATTAGGAAAACATGTCGGATATTTTCCACCGCCGTATGCCATATCATCTGTCTTCTTCCTGAATCATGGACTGGTTTTTCTACCAGAGAAACGCCTTTGGTAAATCAACTGCTTGTGCATTAACATGATCCTATACAGTAAAATTGTATTCGGAGAATATTGGTATCAAGAATAGATATTGCACCATATTACAAAGCATTTGGGAAAAAAAAAAAAAAAAAAGATAATACTTTAAAGGACTTAGTTATCACTGCAATCATCATGGGATGCAATTTTCCCAACTGAAGTTCCGCTCTTCTTTAAAGCAATCTGGCCCAGACAATTTTGTGACTTTTTCACGAAACGGGAGCTAGGGGCCTTGAGACATCAGGAGACTCCACCGCCAGTCCAGGCGCCCAGGCGCTAAATCAATCGCAAAGCTCGCCTAAGTACAGTTAAGACGCGGGTATCAAATAAGTGGAACGCCTAGCTAACCCACCTCCCACTTCATCTGATAACTGTAACGGCGTTCTCTCTTCCAACAAATGACCAGCAAAGAGAATCCTTAAAGCTGAACTGAACTCCAAGAAAATCGACTTTGGGAATACTTTGAGAATGAATGATATTTGATCTGCTATAGACTAATCTAATTGAGAACAGGACATGCGATGATTAAGCCAGCTCTAGGAGACTAGGAAATATAGGATTCTTAACAGCACTTTTATTGACTGTTTTATCAATCTCTCGGTCTCTCAGATATATGATGCTGTCAAAGCCGAAGCCAAAGCCGCTACTTCTATTTCTTCATGCAATTGCACCTCGATCCTGCCGTGAAAATGCTCAACTGAATTTTGCTCATTTTTGAAGAAAATACCTTTGCACAATTCAGGCATCTGTCAGGTTGTGAACTTGTGTGTTTTATCAGATACTACAGGGGAAAGGTGGATCTTAGCATGATAACAGTGAAAACAAACACCATGTCTAATATGCCAACCAGTGAAAAATCCAAAAATGTTGTCAATTAGAATGTTAGCAAACAGGTTCTCATTATGACTGCAGAGCATTTGCATCTCGACAGCAAGGAATCTTGTGCTGTGCCATTGAGCGATGGTGCTTGCCAACTCAGGGAGGTTCTGCATATGCTACGCTCACAAATATTAGTCATGATTGCTGCATTATTTGTATGTTCGAGAAACAAAGCAGAGACCAATATCCTGATCTATGGCATATTTGATCATGCTAAGTTCTAGCTTTCACATGTGTCAGCTGAGCCTGTTCTTGGCTGCTATGGATTTTGTTAAGTAAAAGCATTTCTATTTCGTCCTTGCAGAAAATCTGAAATAGATATATATATATATATATTGACAATACTATAGACACCGTTTCGCCAGCTCTTCCAACAATCTCTAATCATTTCCACTCGACTGGTTCGGAAGCATTTCCATCCTAGGTGTCTTTGTGGATCCTGTATACATACGTGGTGAGCGTCGGGACGTTGGTCAGTTTGTGCGTCGCGCCGAAGAGACTTGTCTTGTCATCTGAAACTAAGGGTACGTTGGACGTTGATAAGCAGTCTGTTAATGCTGCTGGGATCAAGGACCAATTTCAGTTCCAGTCCCAGACCCAGCCACAATCCCCAAGCAGTGACAACGATGATAATGACGCGGCAAAGACGAGGAAGGAGAGAGGCTGAGAGGGATGGGGACATGTCGATGTCGAGATAGGACCAGTAGATTTAGTATCCCGGCAATAGTACCTTAATGTAGTTTAAATCCAGTCTCTTTTACGTAGGTTATATATATCATTTCATTTTTTTTTTTAAATAAAATTGAAGATTTCTAAAACGGCTTTGAAAAACACCTTGTAAAATGCATGTGATGGCCATTGGAGGGGTCGACGCGAGAAAGAAAGTGTGTGAGAGGGGAAAAGAGATCTTTCTGGAATTGGATTGGGTTCTAGGATTTGTAAGGCTGTGATAAATACCGCTGAACGCCAACAAGATTTTTTTAACAAAAATAAAATGAGAACAAAACCAACCAGAAATCAGAATAAAAAACTAATATTCGAAAGGTGAATAGGGGCTGGAGAAGGAACCTGTGAGATTGGAGAAAAGTATGAAGAAACGGGAATGTAACAGGATGGGCGAGACCCCGATTGGTGAGAGAATATGATAGGGAAGAAAGAAAAAAGAGGAGAAAGGGGAAGGGAGAAAAAAGATGAGTCGCCTCATGAACGATATAGCAAAAGACGAACAGTGTACATATGGCGAGTTAACCAACTGGGACAGATGGGAAGAAAAGCTATCGGTTGGACATGAATGATACCAGAGCTCTCTTGAGAACCTTCACTCTGAGTACAGTCTGCAGAGACGAGTCACCGTCGACGGACTCTATTAGGAGGAACGGCCATAATGCTTCATCCAGAGTGCTGAGAGGGAGAGAGGCGCGTGTATAGCGTCTACTCGGCAGCGCCCACTTATCACTGTATCATACCGATAGTGAGAATTAGAAGCTCTATTTCAACTCGGCCTTGTTGAGCAAGTCGGCGAGATCATCAACCTTCTTGTCTTTTTGCTCTGCAACGTTTTCGGCTTCTGCCTCGTCGGCTTCCTTGAGCGTCTTCTCCGCCTTGGCGTCGGTTTCTTCTTCCTCTTCCTCTTCCTCCTCTTCCTCCTCAGACTCTTCTTCCTCTTCTTCTTCGCTTTCCTCTTCCAGATCGCTCAGTTCGTCAATACCCCACTTGTCTTCGTCGTCCTCCTCAACACCAGCCTCTTCGCGACGCTCCATGAGTAAGTCGCGGAGCTGGTCGACAGTCTGATCCTCCTCGCTGAACTTGTTGCCGTTAAGCTCGATACGTCTCAAGGCAGGCAGAGCAGCCTTCGCGGCGTCTTTGAATGCAGTCACACCCTTGATGTCAATCTCGTTGTACTGCAGGCGCAGAGTCTCGAGCTTGTCGTTGGTTCCCTTTGCCAGAGCCTCAGCGAGCACCACACCGCCCCGGGCACCGAGAAGCGAGTCGCCAACACCCAGCTCCTCCAGAGCGGTCCAGCCGCCAACAACCTCGGCCAGCGCCTTGGCACCCATGATAGTGAACGTGTTGTCCTGGAGATCAAGCACGCGCAGGCCGGCAGCGTGGCGGAGACCTTCGCGCAGCAGGTGCGAAATACCCTCTTGTCGGATACCGTTCTGGACCATCTTCACAAGCTTTATGCCGCGGTGAGCAGAGTAAGCCTGGGCCCATGCGCTCATCGAGCCGTTCTCGAGACGGTTACGCCCGCAGATGACAGTCTCAAGCTCGGCAACTTCCTTGCCCTCCTTCCGAGCGGCCTCCTTCTTCTTCGAGAGTTCGGTCAGAGCGTCGGCGACGAGGACACCAGCGTGAGGGCCAAGACCATTGTTGTTGAGAATCAGATGCCGCAAGGGAACATGTGCGGAAAGGAAAGCGACAAGAGGCGCTTGAGTATTGAGTCCAAAGGCATTGTCAGAGAGGTCGACGGTATGGAGGCGAGGAAGCGCAAGAAGCGTTTGTAGGAGAGCGTCGAGCGCTGGAGGAATCTCAGAGAGCAACCGGGAGGTGAAGATATCAGCAAAGTTTGCAATCTGTGATTTATAGCAGAGGTGTTAGTCATGCGATGGGCTGAAAAGAAGAGACGCGAAAGTTTTGAAAAACACGTTCAATGGATTTCGGCGAAAGAGGCAAAATGGGAGCTCGTCTGAGAAGGAGCACACACCTGAAGAGACTTTTTCGTTGCGAGAACCTCAGCTAGCGCTTTGCTTGCCTCCGTTCCAAACGTGTTGCCGCCAAAGCGGACTTCCTCGACACTGTCATTGTCGCGGAGAGGAACAATGTGGGGCTCAATATCGGCGGCAGTGTCAAGCTTGAGGCCCTTGCCCTCGAGGGAGAAGACCTTAGTAACGGTCATTGTGTATGATGCGCGCAGAGAAGAATGTAGAACGTGAGCGTATAGCAAAGAGACCAAAGTCAATGCTTCTTTGGGAGAGATTGGCGATTTGCTTGTTTGGAGGGGGGAATACCAAAACTGTTTTGCTCGAGGCAGATCGAGACCAATAACTTGAACCCTTAGCGTCTAGTGGGGCATCGTGGGGCTCGGGCGGCCCTGGCGGCTTTTGTGTGGATACGGTACCCTAGAAATACCATTGATGTTGCATGGAGGGCACTTGACCTCAGACCTACATCAAATCAACCATCTTGGTCTCTATCGCGCGGAGTATCTAATCCCGATTCCCGAGACCGACAAATCAGATTATTAGTAATTTCTAGACGGGTTATTGCGACATTTGCGATTCCGAGTTTCAATCCGAATGCTTCTCCTTCATCTGCTGTTTTTGTCATTTCATTGATTGATATTTTCTCTTGATTTTTCGGAAAACAATTGTCTGTTCAAGCGAATATGTCTGCTCCTGCGCCTGCTCGTAAGCCGTCCAATTGAACCCTATTCGCACTTTGGATCATTACTGATATTGCGCCACAGCAGTAAACTTGGGCAACGATGTCAAGCTGACCGCCGAGGAAGCTCCAAAGGTCAAGGTGCGTCCTATCCCGCTACGAACCGGATTTCGATCTTTGTTTTTGCTGATGAGTTATCAATAGCCCTGCTGTGTCTGCAAGGACGAAAAGGCTTCCCGAGACGAGTGCATGCTCTTCTCCAAGAGCGATAACGCCGAAAAAGATTGCCAGAGCCTCGTCGACAAGTACAGGAGCTGCATGGCTGGCTACGGGTTCAAGCTCCCTTAAGCAAATGATTGACGCGCAGCGAGCGCTGTACAATACCCGTACTATACTATAGGGAGGGGAAGTTTATACATACCGGCAGCATGGAATCGGCGCAAGAGCATTGACGGATTTGGTTCATAGAATAACATGTTTCATACTTTCTACTCTAATAAAACGAAAAGGCTGTACTATACAGGTTTCTGTAGCTTTAGAAAATCATCTCTTCTCTCAATTGACCAATGGAAACGCCAACAAAGGTAATGGAAATAATGGGGTGTTGTACCCACGGCTCTATTAGACTGTATGTGACAACAACGGCATCAAAGTTGCTTTGCTCTGCCATTTGACCGCAAGCGTTGCTTCAGTGGTGTTACCGCAGCTGGTTGGGGCGAAGCATCCGAGAAAAGCTTGCTTTGTAAGAGCAAGTGCCACGTGCACCAGAGATAGCAAATACCAAAACCGGCGGCGCCGATGCCTGCGTTGGCTACCACCCAAAGATCAGGCTTCCTTTGTGGCGGCGCCACATAGAATTCAAAGAAATGCCACACTACCATGGTGCAGTAGAAGGAAATGTGCAAGAACTTGGTTGGCAATCCGACTGCGGTCTCAGGCTGGGAATGGTAGGACGTGTAAACGCCTAGAGAGGCAGGCGGAATGTCAAGTAGATATGCCCAGAGAAGAGTGAAAATGAAGTAGGGAAATCGCAGCTCGTCTCTCTTGAGCAGTGGGAACAGAGTCCATGCGCCAAGTATATTTGCAAAGCCTATCCAAGAGCGCTTGCTCGGTCCAAGGCCACTGTCAGAACCCAGAAGAAGAGTCATCGGCAAGAGTGGTAACAAGACACTCTTCTCGTGCACCTGGAAAGAACATAGGAAAAAGCCCCACGCAGAGCTCGCCAGCGTCAAAGGTAATAAGTCGCGTCGAGGTTTTAGAAAAATAACCAAACAAGAAGGCGCAATGGCCGCCAATGTGGCAAGGAGAGATATACGCTGCAGCCAGATCTGGGGGTATTTGTGCAGCTTGTGGAATGTGTGAAGCGCGCACCAGATATTCGCAACCTTGTCTTCGAAAATACCCCTAGCAAATGGAAAAACGCGGTGGACCATCTGCCCAAGTTGGAGAACGAATGGATAGTAGAATGCCTGTCGATCCAAACGGAAAGGGATTATGGAAAGGAGAGGGGGTTCGGTCTCGTCCATCGGAATCTGCCGGTGCACATCATAGGCCACCCCTATGATAAAGGGTGCCAACAAAAGAACAAAGGAGAGGATTGTAATAATGGCAATACCAAGAAAGCGTGACAGATGCAGTCTTGGAATGACGCTGACCCCCAAAAGATACGCGAAAATTGGCGGTGCGTAGTAGAGAGCCATTTGTTTGAAGCCCAGCGCGGCAACAAAGAAGATACAACTCCACAACAATCTTCCCGCCAAAATGTTCGACAAAGCCGCTAGAAAGAAACCAAGCATGACAGTGTTGTATTGGAAATGCCCGTGATCAGTGAGAATCGTTGCCGGTTGCATGAGAAAGGCGAGCAGAGCAATTGAGGACTCCCACGTATCGACGGCTTCTCTGCGGCGGAAGTGGCGGAAGAATACTATAATCGCTGGAATATAGATGAGATATTCTGAGATAATGACCGTCGCTCGCATATATATTTTTAGCATTGGGTCATCCATGCGCCGCGAAGTGTCTAGGGCGAACCAAGCGGGGTTGACTTTTGAACCACTGCGGATGATTAGAGAAATATATTTGTGAAAGAGTAGAAGAATCTTCGTCCATACATTTTTCCCAACAGCCAGCTATGGTATGCCGTCAGCGGTGGGTAGTCGAGGCCCCACCATTGCAGGTCATAAAAGTACCATTTGGAAACAGGCAGATGATTCGTGATCTCCATCCAATGCCTTTGCGCTTCAAAGTCGCCATGCATAGGAGGAGAATTGAATCCTGTTCAAAGAACACATTAGCAATTTATAAAAAAAAAATTTCGTCCTTCGCTAAACAATTTATGTTTTTTCCGTACCGGAATAGCCCCATAAACCTATCGCCCATCGAAAGAGGCCTACGACCATGAGCAGGACAGGTAGCAGAACCCATTGCGATGTCGTTCCTCTTGCGGGCCAAAGGAATGCCGCTAGAGGAAATGCAGGACGCTGAGATTGTGTTAAAGGATCGAAAATCGAGGTTCCATGACCTGGAGTGGAAGGTAGACCAGTGGAGATCTTGTTTCTTCGTCGCGGTCGATGAGTTGAAGCTGGAGTTTTCGGCGGCATATCGAGGCTTTAGTGAATGAGGGGCAAAATTGCCATAGATAGGAGTACGAGATGTTTGGCAAAATCTCAAGCCTTTGGTGGGCAATCTCCCCTGCTTATATTGACATGATTCAGACAAGGGGAACAAATTGGCCGCGTTGGTCACAAAGAAAAAGGTGTCGATTCTAGTATTCCTTTGAGCTCCCCTCGAAAGCCCCCCCAAACAAAGTAGACATTGACAAGTGTTCAGGGATGTATTCGGTAATCGCCGTAAACTTGACAGATTTGGTAAGCTCACAGAAACATCTTCGTTCGATCCTATGTTCTCTGCCCATACCATCTTGGGTGTAGCCTTGTCTCGGTTCATCCTTTCCCGTTCGCTTAAAGATTGAAATTACCAGCAACCTCGCAAGTACTAGAAGTGTTTGTGTCCTGCACTCTTCGCTTGCTCCACCCGTGTCGCCTCGGTGAACAAGAGATGTGATTTTCACCCCAGACTAGACTATATTAGGCATGGTGTAAGAAGTAAACCCGTGCGCGGTGAGAAAGCTCTCAGTCCCTTAAGAAACTTTTTCCGCCGTTTCTACTTTTTCCTTTCCCCATCGCGATATTCTCTTCTAGGAACCATCGTGAAATCTATTGACTTTTGTGGGTGAGTCGGATATTCTTATTCCAAGAGAGTGTTCTCTCTTTGCCAAGCTACAATAATATCTCCGTGGGCATTCACCAGTTGTTTTTCGCAACAGCTGCAGAATTGTTTTGGACCTGTGGGCAGTGGCTACAGTGGGCTCTTTTGACCGTTCGCATACTACTTTGAGGTACCATTTGAGAGTGGCTTGTTCGCTTTTGAATCGTGGGTCTTCTTGTGGGCTGTGGGCATCCGGGGGCATTTAACTTCTGTGGGCTTGTGAACTTCTGAGGGCTTGCCGCACGTAGTGAGACTGAGCAACATAACCTTTTGTGTGTTGCTTCTCACATCCTTACGACTTCATTACGAAGTTTGTGAGCGATATTCATTATCGTGGCTGGGATCATCTCCATTGACCAAATTGATTGGTCATCGGAAGAACTTTTCTTTCTTGCAAAATTTGCCTCTGGTCGCTTCCGTGTTGCTAACTGAACTCAGATCTTGATCGAAAAACTTAATTCATAATGGCCAAATCCAAGGAATTGAAGACCGAGAAGAAGGTCAAGAGCGCCGACAAGTCTCTCTCTGCCGTCAAGTCTGGTGGTATCTCCAAGCCTTCTCAGGCTCCCAAGGCCAAGGGTAAGGAGGCTGCCAAGAAGGCTGCCGCTTCGACCGAGTCCAAGAAGAGTAAAAAGGACAAGAAGGTTAAGGAGCCCACTCCTGAGTCGAGCAGCGAAAGCGAGAGCGAGGAGAGCTCTAGCTCTTCCAGCAGCGAGTCTGAGGTCGAGACTAAGAAGCCCAAGGCTAAGGTGAACGGAAAGAAGTCTGTTAAGAAGGATTCTTCATCCGAGTCCGAATCCGAGTCTGGATCCTCTTCTGAATCGGATTCTTCCGACTCCGAGCATGAGAAGCCTGCCCCCGCCAAGAAGGCGGCCGAGAAGAAGGATGTCGAAATGAAGGATGCTTCTTCTGACAGTGAGAGCTCTAGCGAAAGCGAGAGCGAGGAAGAGAAGCAGCCGGCTAAGGCCGCCCCCAAGCCTGCCGCCAAGAAGGCAGCCTCGTCTGAATCTGAGAGCGACAGCGACGACAGCGACAGCGACTCTGAGGAGAGCTCCGCCGAAGAGAAGCCAGCCAAGGCTGCCGAGAAGAAGACTGAGAAGAAGGTAAATTTTGACATAACTTCGATCTAATATCCTTTTCTTAAGTTAATGGTCCCGTTTGTAGGCTTCTTCTGATGAGTCTTCTGACTCTGATTCTGAGTCCGGCTCTGGTAGCAGCAGCGAGGAGTCTTCTGATGAGAGCGAGGCGGAGTCCAGCCCCAAGAAGCGCAAGGCGGAAGCCGAGGACGACACTGCTGCTAAGAAGTCGAAGACTGAGGTCTCCGAGTCGAAGCCTAAGGCCGCCGCTCAAGGCACAACTACACTCTTTGTTGGCAACTTGAGCTGGAATATTGACGACGAGTGGCTTGGACGGGAGTTCGAGGAATTTGGCGAGGTTGTCGGTTCTCGTATTGTCACTGATAGAGATTCTGGTCGCTCGAAGGGGTAAGTGCTTGCAAATAGCTTTTGAAGATGTTTTCTAACACGATCCAGTTTCGGCTACGTTGAGTTCTCCAAGCCTGAGGACGCTGCCGCCGCCCTCGAGGCCAAGAAGGGTGCTCTGATTGACGGTCGTGAGGCCAATGTCGACTTTTCCACGCCCCGCTCCGATGACGGTGCTAGAAACCGCGCAAGCTCGCGGGCCCAACAGTTTGGCGACCAGGTCAGCTCTGAAAGCGACACCCTCTTCGTCGGTAACATCTCCTTCGAGGCAAACGAGAACATCATCGGCGAGCAGTTCGGCTACTACGGTACTGTCACCGCTGTCCGTCTGCCTACTGATCCGTAAGAAGCCCATTCATACTTTTCAATCAATTGCCTTAGCTAATCCTGTCGGCAGTGAATCCGGTAACCTCAAGGGATTTGGTTACGTCCAGTTTTCTTCCGTCGAGGAGGCCAAGGAGGCGTTCAATAACATGCGTGGCTTTGAGATCTGCGGTCGCCCCATCCGCTGCGACTTCGCCTCGGCCCGCTCTGGTGGTGATGCTGGTGGCCGCGGTGGCCGCGGTGGCGGTCGTGGTGGCCCCCGTGGTGGTGCTCGTGGTGGACGTGGTGGCCGCGGCGGTCCTCGCGGAGGCCGTGGCGGTACGACAAACCGTGGCGGTTTCGGTGACTTCCAGGGCCGGAAGGTCACTTTCTAAACTGCTTCTTCCCGTTGATTTTTCATTTTTTTGTGTCGAACTAAGGTAAGGGTCTTTTGGGTCTAGAGGTTCTAGGTGTACGGACCATTGGGCTACACTACGTCACTGGGATTAATCGTCACCTCTGGTTTTGCATGGCTTGTTGCCATTTAATTTTTTTTGTTTCCTTTTGCCCAAAAGTTTGTGGTTTGTTTTAATTACTTTCTGAGGTTTCTGCATTATGCGGGTACAACGCTGAATGAGATTAAATTGCTTACTTGTCTTCCACTTGCTCTTGCTCTTTGTGTGAAGACCGATATCGGCTCGTGATGAATTTCGGTCTGAGGTTGCTCTTCCCCGATATCGGGCCAAGCGTACTTGATGCAATATCTAGGTATTTAAGGTACGCAGCGAATTAATTTACATCCTCTTCAGATTGTGGATCTTCTAGAGCCTGAAACATACTGCGGCATGGGTCCCGTGTGTCCGAGTCAAGCAGGATTTTTCGACCGTTAATGGGTCATGTTGTGTAGTTAAGTATGTAGCTGCCAAAAGGTATTTACGGTGTATCCAGGATGTTTTTGTCATCAAGCTCCATCAATTTAAATACTGATCAGGATTATGGCTATAAGAATAGTAAACGGATAAGAACACTCGCCCAGGGACAGAAAAACATGATTCTGTTCATGATCATCGTAATCATTGATTGCGCCGCCCTTTACAAAAATGTCAACAGCTAAGTGCACAAGCGAATGATATGCTGTTCACGGATAGAGATATTATTATGGAACACGCCCTGCACTGTATTTGGGTCGATCAGTTTGCCCGCAGCTGACTGTGGAGCTGGCCCATTGGGGGGAAAGCGGGCATCAGGTGGTGGTATGTTGACTCAGGCATTGGGGTGGTAGACGTCCAAAGGGCGATATAGTAGCGGCATGACAGGTGACAAGCTATTTTTGAACTCAGAGAACATACCATAGCTACATTGACAGTGCAGAAGGTGGGTAAAGGACAATGGAAATCGAAAGGTACAATATTATTTCATGTTTGGCAAATCCACCTAATTTTAAAGAGCAGACCGGCATACCAACCCTACCTACCTACCTAGTTCTGCAATGAGAAGTCGGTCGCGTTTCCGAGAGCTATCAAAGGCACCCTGGCTAACAAAGCTTAAGTTACCCTTCCCCATCGCCTCGTCATCATTCAAAGCGCTCTTCGTCCCTGTCGTGATCTGGCGACTTGACATGGGGTACAAGCAACCACGAGCATTTAAGGCTTCACCGCTCAAATTTGGCGGACTCACGATATGTGAGACGGGTAGTGGGTACCTGTAAGCGGGGTATCTCCTTTCACCGGAGACCCCTCATCGTCCCCAGATCCTCGGCTGTTCGCTCTTATCTGACCCAACTCCCCTTGCTCTGCCCTCTATTCTCTTTATCGCAGAGGCAACTAGGAGCAGTTACAAAACCAGGAATCTCCTGTCGGGAATCTGATCATTGTTTCTGTTATCATCTTCATCCATTCGTATCATAAATCATCCGACTGAAGCTGAAACCTCGTTCCAGGAAGCAGCTTGATTTGCTTCCTGAGGCAGGGATTCCGCTGAACTCGGCTGACTGACATCTGACCTCATCTCCGCTTCAGCAAGATCACCCCCTCCCCTGCTTGTTCAGACAACACTCTGCCCCTCCCGCAGGTGGTGTATTGACTGCATCAAAGGGGTCCAACTGTGACCCCTCCCCTCACTAGTGCCGCCTCTCCACGACCCTCAGACAAAGACCTGGCCGACCCTTCAGCCACCCTCTTTTCCTGGCTAGGCATTTGGAAGTGTCACATTGTTCACGCTGTGTTACTTTCCTGCTTCACAACTTTTCATTTGACGTACAGGGCCCTTCAGCAATCCTTAAGGAACTTGCTCTCTTTACGATAATTCAGCTTACTTGAAAGCATCAAGAGAAACACTTGAATAGATGCATCCTTCGCACCTTGAACTTCTTGGGCAAGCCCAGGATGGACATCGGAGACCTGCTCAGGACTCGCCTCGCTCAGTCAGCCAGTTAAGATCCGAGTCTAGCAGGCAGCGATCAGACGGTAAGTCTTTATATTCCCAAGCCTCGGCCCTATTGCTGGCTGCCAGACTCCCATATTGATGATTCGCCATGTCAGACTCCTGGGTTGAGATATCTTCTCAGCCGTCCTCCTCCTCGCTCTCTTCGATTGCAGATGAAGTCGTGACGACTGGTCTTCGCGTGCAACATGAGTCCGGATCCCGCCGACGCCGCAGAGGTCCTCCCGGTAGTTTGATTGAAGCTTCCTTGGTTCCTCGTCCGGCCAGCGCAGGAAGCAGCCAAGAGGAATATGACGAGAGCGAAAGCGACGTCGACCCTGTCATGACATCGTCAAACGAAGAGCTTGCGCCTCCTCAAACAATGCGTAATCAGGGATCTAACAGGCCGTTCGCAGAGCCTCTCTTGGATGAAACTACTTTCGATGGGGATGATGCTGATGAGGAGGGCACCGCTCTTGGCGTTCGTGAGGAGGAAATGGTCTTCACACCTCAACCAAACGCTTTCTCCCACCCACCACAATCTCAATCTGACCGCCCCCGGCACGAGATCCCCGGATCATACTTTCCTGCCCCGCGTCCCGCTTCTCGAAGTCCGCTCCAGAGACACTCCTATCCAGGTCAGCGTCGACGACAGCACGCTCCTTTCAACGTCATATCTCCCTCCTATCAGGCTGAAAACGATGCGGCGCTGCGTGCTAGCCTCTCCACCTTACTCTCTTGCGCCGCTGCTGCCCGCGGCTTACCCAAACATAATCAGCCCAGTGCGACCGCTGTGGGCGCATCGGGTCGGGTTGAACCCGCCACCCTGAGGATGGTTCCCGAATCGGACCTTATGGGCGAAGAAGACAGTGTCAAGCAGGTTCAAGAGTCCCCTAAGCCTGCCCGACGGACATCTGGCGCCTCGTCGCGCAGCACCAGCGCTGCCGCGAGCGTCACCGCCGACAAGGGAAAGCGACGATCCAGCAGCGGAAAGGAGCGGCGTGTAGCAAAGAAGGTCCGCCGTAGTCCCGATGAAAACATTTCTCCGACTCTGTTGACTTGGATTGTCTCTGCTGGTGTTGTCGTCTTGGTCAGTGCCATTAGTTTTTCGGCTGGTTATGCTATGGGCAAGGAAGCCGGCAAAGCTGAAATGGGCGTCCTCGGTACCAGTGAAGGATCAAGCTGTGGACAAGAGGCAATGAAAGGTGGGCTTCGGAAGCTTCGTTGGGGCGCGGCCTCGGCGTCTGTGCGTGCCTAAAAGCAACGACATTTCACATTATGCATATTGTCAGGGACACTTATCCCGTCGATACTTCCCATTTTTTTCTTTCTTCCTTCTTGTTTGATTTATATTTTTGGTCCATTTTACGACGTCGACGAGTTCACGAGGGAATTAATGTTTGGGATGATGATGATGGTTGGTAAGTTGGGGTCTTACGTCATCTAAGGTTTCATTGTAGAGGAATGGACCGAAAAGGACGGTCATGGTGTCAGCAATGGACACAGCATTTATTTGGTCTGTCCAGCATATCTGTGGCGCGTTGCTCTTTCGAGACTTTCTCTCTTGCTCTATCATAGTGTTGCTGGCGTTGTGGGGGTGTTCCTGGAATCTTTGGATATCTATTTTTGTCAGGGTTTATCTTAACAATACCCATACAATACATTCATTTTTTTTTTCTACATACCATTCTCCAACTTTCAATGCACTGGAAAAATAGCTGGGTGAGCGAAAGCTCCTCCACTGAGTCCCGAGGTCCGGAACTGCATCACCCTGGGTTCTTCAAGGGCGTACTCCGTATGCTGTGGCAGTTCCCTTTCAACGACCGCTGACTAAGCGAATAAATACCAAAACTCCGTATCGGTAGACAACACCAAAGCCGGTCCGGAATATTCAAGAAGCATTATTGGAAAGCATACTCTTTAGGGCATTCGAGGACCCCAATTCCCCTAATCAGGCTGATCGCGGCCTTGTTGCATGAATATCTAACTTCCGACTGTATTTTTCGCCGCTCCTCGAAATGATCTGCCACCGTTGTCTTCGCGCTGCGGCGGCGATTTCGCGGCCTTCTTCTATCCGAACTGCTATTTCTGTCGCCGAATCCTCGAGGATTCCATCTCTGTCCCTTCAAAGCGATGTCTCGCGCCTGAATTCACTGCGACGAGGTTTTTCTACATCCTTTACTCATGCCGCCGAGGCCATCTCGCCCGCCGCCGCAACCCAAGCTAAGGGCCGCCAGGGTCCTGATGGAGCCGGTCCTTCTTCTGCTACATCCACGTCTGCTGCTCAACCGTTTTCCACGCCATTGACGCCATCGCCTGCCGCACAGGGTATCAAGGGAACTCCTGCGAAGTCTTCAGCACCTGCTATCCCGGTATCGTCGGTCCCCGCAGGCACCCCTCTTAAGGGTCTAGCTTTTCTCAAAAACCAGCCGGATCCCATTGCCAAAGAGGATTCAGAGTACCCGGCTTGGTTGTGGAAGTGTTTGGCTGAAAAAGAAGCGGCTAATGAGAAGGAGGCTGAGGTGGGAGATTTATACTGTATGTGGTCTTATCTAATTTTTCTCATTTCGATTATCTTCCCTATTCCTCGAGTTTCCTTGAAGCAACTACTAACACGTCGGTAGCAAAATCTCGAAAGCAGCGTCGACTTGCGGCCAAACGTCTCCGCAAGCTGGCCCTTCTCAACCCCGAGTCTCTTGCTCCCAAGGTGCCATTGCAGGAGCAGAGTATCGATTTGCCTGCCGGTGATGGAACAGCCCAGGGTGCCATTGAAGCGAAGTTCAGCCGAGACGAATTGACCAAGGCTATGCGTACCAAGAGACGTAGTCTGATCAAGGAGGATAACTTCTTGAGAGGAATGCGGTAAACTCGTTTAAAGGCTAGTTGACAGTCTGTGCCTCGGGGCTAAAGTGGGAAGCTACGACGTCGGAACGAAGCAGAAGATATGGAATCTCATCGCAGACCAGGTGTCTTAACTCGTCTTGTCGGTGCCTGAGATTCTCAAAGTCGATGGGTCCAAGGTGAATCAAAATGAAGCACCGACAAGATCCTCTGTTCGTCGACCTCGATGATAAAGAAACATTTCCCCGGACAGCATGAAGCACGGAGTGTGGAGGGAGTGTCAAGGATAATGGCCAGATATGGTCCAGTATATTTTGCACTCAAAATGTTTTTTTATTTTTTATTTTTTATTTTTTTCTAAGTTGTACAGATATATTCCCTGAGATTTCATTTAATCCTTGTCCATTGTATACTAGACGAACAAAAGTACAAATTTTTATCCCTATGCCCTCGGCGTTAAATGTGCATTTTAGGCAATGCCTGGATATAAAACCAAATAGGGGAAGCTTCGGGTTGGCTATTGACCCGAAACTACACCCAGGTCCAGCCTGCGTTGCTGGACCTCGGTGTTTTGGGCATGGCATGGTCCCTATTTAACCAATTCGTAGTTGCGCTCAGACAGAAAGGTTTACTCGTGACTGAGAAACATCATTCACCATCTTCACATAACAGTACAGCACCCAATTGATCCAATTGCAATCAAGAGGGCGCGCCAAAATTAGAACCGATCCTTCTCCGAGGGAAGAGGGTGTACGGCACATGCAAAGCACGTTTAGATGACTTTAATCCGTGCAATACAATTGGCTCTACATGCAAATTCTCTCACGTCATCATTTACTTTGGTCATCATAGACGTTAGGTTAATTAATACGGCCGTAATAGTACCCAGAAACCAGCCATGGCGGGAAGAGTCCTCAGACCATTTATGCAGCCGCAGCAAATGCTTGAATCTGCACAGAAAGCTTCTTCCCTGGGAAAGGGCGAGATCGTTACTATACACGGAATAGACCGAAAATCGGCAGTCGCTTGGATGCCTATGTACGATCTCCCTGGATGCTCTCGACTGGGACCCCTCGTTGTGCCCTTTCCGAGATACGAAGTATTCGGCGGCTTCATACAAATTGAAGAACTAATATATTCCGCTGCAATCCAGAAGAGAGGATTTGGCTCAGATTTCCGCGGATGCTAACAAGCCTTGATACAGTGACAGAGTTCTGCAGTGCTTGAGCCTCTGAGATCAACGTGTTAAATGACTCAGGACCACAAATTTAACTCCATTATTGTTGAGATGATAGCGAAGAAGCGAGGCCCGTCGTGGACCCTTCCAACGTTCAATAGCGGCAACCAACCAAGTTAGGCAAAGACCTCGCGAGCAGCATGTTTGTCCTTGGACCCGGCGATGTCGCTTTCGCGTCTGGCTGACCACATTTGCCCTCCCATCACCATGGTGCGTCCCACTCGACGTGGGGCCTCGCCGCCAATTAGGTTATTGCGTTATGCCATTCCTACGCGTCCGGCCGATTGATCGCGACACTGATGAGCACAATGCGAGATTTTTCCTGGGCCCAACTACGTCTTTCACTAGTACTCCGCCATGACACTGAAGAAAACTAGATGAGAGGTAACATGCACCAAATCGAGCTTCTACTATCGGTACAAACCGAGCCTCAACAGTGGCCCTAGCTGATGCGGTGGATCCTGCACATTAACCTTGCTGACGGACGGGATAAGAGCGGGGAAACACAGGGATTGCGACAAAATCGAGCGTCGGGGAATGAGGACCCATCCGTTCTCCAGTGCTCGCGCGGGATCGATAAACCAATGACCTCGTCAGATAAAACTTAAAAGTCCCCCCCCCGCTGGTTTCTTGTCGAACCTCCAATTCAACCTTGCTTCATTCGTTGTCTGCTTTAGCTGTGTTTCCAGCATATAAGATAATATTTTCCTTTGGATCTCTTCGTCTCGTCGACTTGCATGATAAATCTTCTCGACTACTTCGTGCTTAGCGGTCCAGACCAACTGCTCATTTTTTGCCGTTTGCTCCATGGGAAATCCTTAAGCCTTCTGGATCTCTTCTTATTATCTTAAGGCGGCAAAATTTTTGGTTTTGTTTCTATCGCAATTTTCAACCTGTTTGTGGTCCGCAGTCCAACCATTCCTTGACCAGCACACTGCACGCCCTGTCCGTGCAGGATCTTGTGTCAGCGTAGCTATGGATTCCGTTCTGACAATTCGGAACTTGTTCTTCGCTGGTGTTTCCTTTGTCATCTTTTATGCTTTCAGAAGTGTCCTTGATAATCGTCGCTTCAAGAAATTTGCTCGGGAAAATGGTTGTGAAGATCCACCTTTATTTAAAGACAAGCTCCCTTGGGGCATCGACACCATATACAAACTTATTACATTCAAGGGCGACCTTCTGGACGACTGGGTCTGCAAACAATATTACGAATTGGGCGCCACCTGGAAGGGAAATGTTCTTTTCGGGGACCAAGTGATCAACACATCGGATCCGCAAAACATTCAAACCATCCTCGGGGTTAAGTTCAAGGATTTTGAAATTGGTGAAAAGCGCCACCGTCCGATAAGATATTTGATTGGGAATGGAATCTTTACGTCCGACGGGCCAACTTGGAGTCATGCCCGCGCCATCATGCGGCCACAATTCATGCGAGAGCATATCAGCAACCTTGAAGCCACGGAGAGACACATGCAAAACTTATTAAAGGCTATCCCGGCAGATCCCACGAGCGGATGGTGCGACGAGATTGATCTGCAACCGCTCTTCTTCAGGCTGACCATGGACAACGCAACAGAATTTCTCTTCGGTACAAGTGTCGACTCGCAATTGACTGCCATGGCACCCGCTACTACCGGTGATGCTCAGACAGTCCAGACCCGCGCCACACTCATGGCAGCGGGCAAGTCTGGCGAAAATTACAGTTTTGGTGAAGCATTCACTACTGCCCAAGACTACATCTCCTGGAGTTTCCGATTTCAGCAGTTTTATTGGCTCATTCATCTCTTTAGCACCAAATACCGCAGGGCATGCCAATTCTGCCATCGCTTTGCAGATTACTTTATCGAAGAGAATTTTCGTCAACACAAAGAAAAGAAGCCGGAAAAATCTAACAGTGGAGAAACATATGAAAAGTATGTGCTTCTCGAAGCTTTGGCGGAGGAAACACAGAACCGGAAAGAGTTGCGCGAGCATCTTCTCCAAATCCTTCTTGCCGGGCGAGATACCACCGCATCCCTGCTCAGTTGGACCTTTCTACTTTTGTCCCGGCATCCACATGTCTGGGCGCGCCTGAGAAAGGAGATCATTCGGGATTTTGGCGCAGGCAGCTCCGCCGACAAGGAACTTCTCACCTTCCACCGTCTCAAGTCTTGCACATATCTGCAGCACGTCTTATATGAGGCCTTACGTCTTTATCCCGTCATACCGGCAAATCACCGCCGCGCGACCGCGGACACTGTTCTCCCCGTCGGCGGAGGGGCAGATGGAACCAAGCCCGTAGCCGTGCGAAAGGGTCAGGTCGTTGCGTACTCGGTATATGCGATGCACCGTCGTACAGATATATGGGGTGATGATGCGGCCGAGTTCCGCCCCGAGCGATGGCAAGGTCGGAAGTTGGACTGGTCCTTTTTGCCCTTTAATGGAGGACCAAGAATCTGTCTCGGACGTACGTTTCCCCCTCGCCCGACCTCTAAATTGATGTCTTTGCATTCTTTTGGCACCTTTTTTAACGCCCTCTCGCACAATTTTGGTTATCATCATTGGTTTGATTGTGGAGCACGAAGATAGTAGCTAACAAAACATGAACAGAACAATTCGCTCTCACCTTAGCATCCTATGTTGTCGTCCGGATTCTTCAACGTTTCGATAAGATTGAGCCTGTCGATTCTTCGACCCCCATTGAGAAGTTTCTCAGTTTGACCATTTCGCCGGCGAACGGGGTTAAGGTGCGCTTGGGGCTTGCAGGAAGGAGTCAATAGTGGCATGACTGAGGACAACTTTGCGGTGCCATGATTGGGATCAGGGAATATTTATTCCCATTCTTTTCATCGACATGTCTTGGGAAACGGTAGTCTTAGCATTGGGCTGAACTTTAGGAAAGGACGAGTTCTTGTAGAAGAGATTTGCGCCTGCGCCAAGGCGAGATATAAATCCGCGACCAATGGAGAACGTTGAGGACGCGATGTGTTTGTATTGTTTCCTGAAATCTATCAGGGTGTTAGTGCATATGCAGCTTGTCATTTGAGTGTGTGCTCGTTCGCTTTGGATGGTTGACGCATAACAGAGGCAGCGACATGCTGAGTCAATACATAGCGTCTCGTTATCGCTGTCAACGGCCAATGCCATTTTCCTGCTGCTGCTGCCGTGAATGAAACATGTTCCATTAAATTTTAAAAATTTGACGCCATTTCATGCAAAAAAAGTAAAGATTAGCAGTCGCGATATAAGATCGCATGGCGAGCCGCCAAGGGTTGCCCCTGGCGAGAAGGCGCTGTAACAACTGGAGGTTTCATCAAGCTTGGTATAACTGTACAGTACTTCTACCACACACCAGATATGCCAATCAGAACAGCGAGACGCCTTGCTACAAAACAACGTTTTGGCATTTGACGCCCTACATCACCCGCCAAGAATAATCCCATCGCCGCTTGCATTCCACCCCAAGATAAAATGTTTTTAAAGAAAGATCCAGAGAGGTTTATAGCAATGGGTCCCCGTAGAATTGTCCCAGATGACGACTCTGGGATGTGGCGCCTCACACCTTTGACTTCAGGCTGGTTCCTTGAAGCTCAAGGCGGGCGGACAGCATTTTTTGCTGGTGATGATTTGATATAATAACATGTCAAAAGCATGATGATTGTCAACTTTCCGCGGCAATCGTGCGATATTCCAAGGCAATATTATATTTGTGCCTCGAACGGGTTTCGAGGCTGTTGCTCGACAGATCCATGTGCGTTACCGGCATGTCCGGATTTTGGACCAGTGTCAAGCACGGAGTCTACTCCAAGAGCGAGTGATTTGAACCCTGGAAGGGCAACCAGCACAAGTACAACGACAACGACAACTACTATACTGACGACTACGACGACAACAAATACTTTGACGACTGAACAGAGTGCAACGAGTACAAGCACCACAAGCCGGGAGAAGCCAGCTCAATCAAGCAAAATAGAAAGCACATCGTCATTATTGTCTCTGCCGCCTCCCACACTTACAAAGACAAGCAGATCTGCATCTACAGCACTTCCTGCCTTTGTTACGTCTAGACCATCCTCACAACAGACAGTGACACAATCATCTTCGGAAAGCCATTTCCCGAGAAGCACCACTACAACAGTTGTCATTGTCACTGGATCACCATCGTCAGCTGCACCATCCGTATCGAGTTTGCCTCATGCATCGAACGGATCAAGTGCCAGTCCCTCCAAAGTTCCTGTGGTGGTAGGCTCTGTTAGCGGTGCAGCATTCGCGGTAATTTTACTTGCTTTGCTATGGTTATGTCGACGACGGAGAAACGAGCGTCGAAGTCGTACCAGTTTCCAGGCACTTGAAAGCGATCCCCGACATGAAGGCATCGACGCTAATCGCGCTGGAGAACTCCTCACGAACCAAGATGGTAAGGGTATTCCCAGTTTACTTAGTTGACACAGCCTTCCGAAACAGGGGCGGCAGGGAATCTGACTCTGACAAGCATTAGATTTCTTCTGCAGCAATCGAAGCAATAATGGCTTTCAGACGTCCAAAATAGAAGGTCCAAACGGATCAGCTTGTGTACGACTAGGTGGGGACGGGGAGCCGCAGATTCTTGGGAGGCCAGAAAGGGCAGCCGTGCGACAATCCAAGTCGGGCATGAATAAAGAAATGCGATACACATCGTCAGATGATGCCTTTCGATGCTCTCATATACCCGAAACTTCTTCACGGCTGGCCGCGGTTGGAGAAAATGGAAAGGCTTGCGGCATGGCCCTAGACTCCGCCAAGAACGTCCCGAAGGTTTCATCAACTTCGGGAGAAGATGCAGTCATGCATCCAAATTTGGACCTTTCATTCGGTCCGCAATCGCGGCGGGGTAGAAGAGGATCTCAGCGGCATGTAATGAGTTGGATGGAATATGATCATTATTATGCTCGGCGGTCCGATTCTAGCGAACTGAGTGGGGAATGGAGCAATGCGAGCAGTGCAATCATCATGGAGCCTTGTCGGCAGTAAATCACATCATACACTTGACCCATGAACAAATGAGCCAGGGTGTGTCGCTGGATAAAGCGATAAACATGCAATCCAAAGTGAGTAAGCCATGCTTCTGATTGACAAGGCTATCCCTACGCTCTTTCAGTCATGCTTGATATTGGAAACTTCGGACGGGTTTCCTGTTCCTGTTTACTAGAAGTCACTGCGATCATTGATTGGATCAGAGTGCTAATTGCATGTTGGTTAGGTTGGCCAATGATGGTGCGGATGTTCGCCTATCTGAATGGCTGAAAGGGTACTCTGTACACATAGCCCAGCTCATTCGCAAGACCACAAACGCCTTGTTTTTCTAACCGAAGTCGAAAGGCACCCCTTTGGATACACTTCAACAAATAATGCACTTTATCTCATAGAAGATGCGTGAGCGCCAAGCAATGATGCTTGATTTCACCGGTATTGTTCTGCGAGAATGCGGGGCGGAGCGACATCATGATGAAATGAAACGAGCAAATGCCCCGGCGCTATGCTGATTTAGAAGGTGCTTGTCATATCTACGCTTGGGAGGTGTGATAAGCACGGACATGTGCTGTTCCTTGTGCGTGGCCTAGGGCCAGTCTGCGACCTCGCGGCGAAATATAATTAGTTCTGTTAAGGTTCGGGTTGAATCGACAGGGTCTGAATCCTCGTGCCTCTTACGGATGCTAAGCCAGACTAAGCAGGTTCGTCGTCTCAAGGGTATTCAGGGATATGATCCCTTCTGGGAAGCTCGAAAGGACATTACTACGTATTGCACGAAGAACAGAACACGCAGGGCCGTCAATTGAACACTCCTAGTTAGTCGGTTGGAATCCGACAACCTGGAGGTATCCAGAGACCGCAATGGCACCCACACCGCCACTGGTTGGCCCCTCTGGCCAAAGTCTCTGTCAATGGTCTCTCCGATTCCTGTGGTGGCAGATGAAAGACCTACTGGCACAGTCCGAATTCATGGCTGCTCCTCTTACGGTAGTTGTTTGCACGGATGTCTTACCCTATTGGAACAATTTTGACATCTGAACTTTGCTGTCCATGTCTTTCTCTCCGGGATCCACTCAAATACTTCCTTTCTATTCCCTGTACCCTATAGCTCCTATCCGTCCTGTAGCTCGCCGCTTGAGCCGGGCCCCAAGCCTCTTTTGACAACGGCCAATCCTTGTCACAGCAGGGCATGCAAGATACAGGACATGCGACATCGCCCGCGTGAGCTCGTGCTATCAACTTCATCCTGCCATGAACGGAAAGGAGAAAAAGTCGCGTCCACGATAAGAATCAATAGAGGAATATAAGGAGACAACATGATCGCCATTCCGCCAGCTTCCCCAGCGTCATTGCTGCAATCCTGCACATTGGTCCTTCATTGCAGCCATGCGTCTCTCTTCTTTTCTTTCACTGAGCTTTGGAGCTCTAGCGCTGGCGTCTCCTGCCTCGAATCATGTCATTCACGAGAAGAGAGACGCAGTTCCTGCGGACTGGAGCCGCAGTGTCAAGCTCCGCAGCGATGCAATCCTGCCTGTGCGCATTGCACTTGCGCAAAGGAACCTGGACAAGGGTGATGACTTTTTGATGGAAGTCTCACATCCCGAGTCTGATAAGTTTGGAAAACACTGGACTGCAAAGGAGGTTGCCGAAATGTTTGCTCCATCTGAAGAGACTGTCAATTCTGTCAAGGATTGGCTTTCAGATTCAGGAATTCCCTCGGACCGTATCCGGCTTTCTCAGGGTCTGAACTGGATTCATTTCGACGCTTCGGTTGCAGAGGCCGAGAAATTGTTCAAGACGGAATACTACGTCTACGAGCATGCCACTGGCCAGCCTCACGTTGCTTGCGAGGAGTACAGCCTTCCAAGCCATCTCCGCAAGCACATTGACTTTGTTTCGCCTACCGTTCACTTCGATGCCAAGCTCCGTCGGCGCGATGAAAACGAGCTGCAGAAGCGCCAAAAGTCTGCCGAAGGCAAGAATGTTGTTCCCGGCACGGCAAAGTCGATTTCCAAACCCGGATCGGGCTCTCTTCCAAAGCTCGGTGCGAGCATTGACATCTTTGGCATTCTCGAAGAGCTTTCCAACTGTGACAAGTACATTACCCCCGACTGCCTGCGCGCGCTGTACTTGTTTCCTCCCAACCTCTTCGCGAACCCCAAGAACAGCTATGGTATCGTCGAGTATTCTCCCCAAGCGTACCTCCAGGGAGACTTGGACCTCTTCTTCCGCAACTTTTCCAAGCCGCTCGTTGGACAGTCTCCAATACTCAACTCTATTGACGGTGGATACGCACAAACTACCAACCAGAGCTTCGAGTACAATGGCGAATCTGACCTGGATCTCGAATACGCCATGAGTCTTGTCTACCCGCAGAAAGTGACCCTCTACCAAGTCGGCGACCCGGTCGAGTCTGGTTCGTTCAACAACTTCCTCGACGCCATTGACGGCTCCTACTGCACCTACGAAGGCGGCGACGACTACACTCAGGATGCTGCATACCCTGACCCCTACCCAGGAGGATACAAGGGACCCGAGAACTGCGGTGGCTTCTCCGCGACAAAGGTCATTTCCACTTCGTATGGCTACAACGAAGCCGACCTCACGCCCTTTTACGAGCAGCGCCAGTGCAACGAATACCTCAAATTGGGTCTTCAGGGCGTCACCATCCTCTATTCATCTGGTGACTACGGCGTTGCTGGAAACGGGGGCCAGTGCATCGATCCCACGACGGGCGAATACAATGACGGCTCCAGCGGCCTTTTTAACCCTTCTTTCCCTGGCACCTGCCCCTACGTTACCTCTGTGGGCGCTACGCAGGTCAACCCCGGCGCCAGCGTTTTCCAGCCCGAGAGCGCCGCCGAACAAGTCATTTACTCTGGCGGTGGATTTTCAAATGTCTTTCCCTTGCCATCATACCAGGCCGCTGCCGTCGGAGCGTATTTTGCCAACCACAATCCTCCGTATGGCGCGGACCGCTACAATAATTCTCGTACTACCCGTGGATACCCTGACGTTTCTGCCAACGGTATGTCTTTCCTTGACTTCTTTCATCCCTTTGGTCTTTACCATTTCCTTCTTCCATTTGCGGCCCTTTGCTTTTCTTCTTTTCTTTTCTTTCTTTTTTATTTACTTCTCCCATTCTTTTCTTTTCCTTTTTTTTTTTTTTTTTTTTTTTTTTTTTTTTTTTTTATCTTCGCTTTCCCGTTGTCTTACAATCCTG